>NW_023601322.1:35184753-35591222 GCF_014898055.3 Talpa occidentalis | reverse complement strand
AGCACATGGCGGCGAGGAGACGCTGCGAGTAAGATCTCCATTAAAAAAAGTTAATAGGGAGGAAAAAGCGGCAGGTCCCAGTGAGAACTGGGACACGGAAGATAAAACGGGACGCCGCGAACTGCCCGAAGAAGAAACTGGCCATAAAAGAGGACCAGAAGGAGGGAAGCTCAGAACCCTGCTCCCCTCCCCCGCCCACAGAGGCGGCACTCTCCGACTGGCAGAGAGGAGGAAACAACAAACCAACGACCCCACAAGAACAAACGACGCAGCAAGCGGGACCGGGAGTGGAAAGGAACTATTGCAGCCACCACACCCCGTGAACGGGAGCTGAGGCGAACACTGCAGGATCCCCGCGCGGTGAGCGAACGGCTCCAGGCGCCATTAGAGAAGAACAAAGACCCCGGGAGACGCGCACACAGCCCGGGCTGCCAGTAAGCCTGCGCGGAAACGCGGCGCGCTCGGTGCGCTTGAAAAAGCAAGTGCAGACCTGGACTTGGCTGCCCAGTTCCCCGCGCCTGCGACCTAGGCTTGCCGGGAGACGCGCGGAGGTCCTCACTGAGGTGAAGGCCCTCCCTGAGTGAGCAGGAAACCAGGCGCCAGGCACGGGAGCGGGGTTCAAAGGCGCCATTCCGCGCCACGAACTGGGCTACAGCCCGCTTCCTGGACCTGAGGGCTTTGAACTGAGACCCGGGGCACGAAAATTCGGGGCGTGGTTTCTCCACGACGGTGGGGCACAAGGCAGACACAGCACCCCAAGCTGTTGAGGTGTACCCTACCATTCCCGCTCTGTTCTCTGTCCCACAGGGTGGGGGGAGGCGAAAAACAGCCCCCAAGGACAATAGGAGAGATCTCTGGCGCCACCTAGCGACCAGTGAAAAAAAAAAGTCACTGAACACCCTATAAAACAGGACATTTTTTTTAAGGACTGCTTGAAAAGGGCAGAAGGTTTCTGGAGGGACCCAGTGGCAGCCGGGAGTTATTCCACGCCAGGGCCCCTTCCGACCAGCAGTCTGAGCCCACAGAGGGAGCAGGCACCCACGTCCGGGGCAGACCGGGTGCGCAGAAGAGTGTGCCTGAAACCGGAGGCGCAGGGACTGCATCCCGCTTCGCCATTTTGAGAACGGGACATTTCTTCAGTAAAAACTGCCTAAAACCAGCAGAAAGCTCCCCCAGAAGACAGAGATGGCTCCTGGAAGAGCCAGAGGGGAGCGGAGAAGTTCACCCAAGATGTCAGTCAGTCCGAGCAACACAGTGTCCCAACGCATACGACAATTAGAAAACAGACAGTAGGGAGTAGAAGAACCACACGCAACCTAAAAACTCCTCAGGAAAGAAGCACACCACAAAAGAAACCACTCCCCAGATTGCAACGACAGCAACTTGGAAGAACTTCTGAGCCTTCCAGAAAGAGAATTTAAAATTGCCATGATTAAAAAAGTGATAGATCAGAAGAAGGAAATTGAGTCCCTAAAGAGGGAAGTAAGAGAAATGCAGGAGATCAAAGAATTAATGGAGGAACTAAAGAACTCTGGGAAAAGCAATGAAAGCAGAATAGATGAAATGGAAGAACGAATAAGTAATCTTGAAGACACAGAAATAAAAAGAACCAAACAGAAAAGGAAAGAGAGTACGAAGGAAAAAGAATGAAGAAAGACTTCGGGAACTATCTGACTCCATGAGGAAAGGAAATATAAGAGTTATAGGAATTCCAGAAGGAGAGGAGAGAGATGTAGGAACAGAGAAAATATTCATGGATATAATTGAAGAGAACTTCCCAAATGAGAAGAAGGAGCTGAAAATTGATATAACAAGAAGCAAGAAGAACACCAAACTTCCACGACGAAAGGAAAAAACACAGCAAGACACATAATAGTAAAGCTCCCAAGAATCCAGGACAAGGAAAAAATAATGAAGCTGACAAGAGGGAAGAAACAGATACATTCAAAGGAAAACCAATCAGGCTGACATCAGACTTCTCTGAAGAAACACTACGGGCAAGGAGAGAGTGGAGGGACATAGTCAACAGACTCCAGAAAACAGATGCCAACCAAGAATACTCTATCCCGCAAAGCTCTCTTTCCTCCATGAAGAAAGAATATTGGACCTTCCCAGACAAAGAGAAACTCCGGAATTTCATTGCGACTAAACCCCCACTCCAAAAAATACTACAAGGAATCCTAAAGCCAGAACCTCAGAGGGACGAATAACAACGAAAGAGAGCAAAAAAAAAAAAAAAGTTATTAAAAGAATAAATAAATAAAATCAAAGGAAAGACAAACATAATGGCCAAATACAGATGCTAACATATCAATATTAACTCTAAATGTAAATGGACTAAACTCTTCAAAAAAGACACAGAGTTGCAGCCTGGATTAAGAAACAAAACCCAACCTTTTGCTGTCTCAGGAAACACATTTAGCTACAAAAGATAAAAATAGGCTCAAGTCAAAGGATGGAAAACAATCCTACAAGCAAATGGGCCAAAAAAGAAAGCAGAACAGCTATACTTATATCAGATAAAACAGACTTCAAACTCAAAAAAATAAAAGAGGACCCCAATGGTCACTACATTATGATTAAGGGGACAATACTTCAAGAAGAAATAACACTCATTAACATATACTCACCAAACGAAAGAGCACCAAAATATATCAACAACTGTTGTCCTCTCTGAAAACAGACATCAGAGAAACACATACGTAGTGGGGAGACTTCAACACACCACTATCAACAATGGATAGATCAACAAGACAAAAAATAAGTAAAGAAACTAAAGCTCTAAATAAGACCTAGAGCATTTGGGCTTAACAGACATCTATAGAACACTAAACCCAAAAAATGGAGTACACATTTTTCTCAAGCGCACATGGATCATTCTCCAGGATCGATCACATACTGGGCACAAGACAAACATCAACAGATACACCAAGATTGAAATCATACCAACCATCTTTTCTGACCACGAAGGCATCAAACTAGAAATAAATCATAAAAGAAGGCAAGGAACTATCCTACCTCATGGAGATTAAAAGCCACACTACTGGAAGACCACTGGACTAACGAGGAGATCAAAGAAGAAATTAAAAAATTCTTGAATTGAATGACAAGGAGGACACAATATCCTAAATGTATGGGATGCAGCAAAAGCAGTAATAAGAGGAAATATATAGCAATAGAAGCTCACATCAAAAAACAAGAAAGAACTCAAAGAAACAACCTATCTCGAAGCTCAAAGATCTAGAAAAAGAACAACAAAAAAACCCCAGACCAGTAGAAGAAAAGAAATAATAAAACCAAAGCAGAAATAAATGAAATTGAAACTAAAAAAACAATCCAAAGATCAATGAAACCAAGAGCTGGTTCTTTGAAAAATAAATAAAATAGACAAACCCCTAGCCAGGCTCACAAAGGAAAAAAGGGAGAAAGCACAAATACACAGAATCATAAATGAAAGAGAGAAATCACAACGGACACAGCAAAAATCAAAAGGAATAATCAGTAACTACTATGAACAGTTATATGGAAACAAGTTCAACAATCTAGAGGAGATGGACAAATTCCTACAACTCTACAATCACCCAAAGCTAGATAAAGAAGAAATAGAACACCTAAACAGACCAATTACAAGCAGCGAAATTGAAATGGTAATTAAAAACCTCCCCAAAAACAAAAGCCCAGGACCTGATGGATTTACAAATGAATTCTACCAAACATTCAGAGACGAATTAGTGCCTATCCTTCACAAACTCTTCCAAAAAATTGAGAAGGAAGGGACAATACCAAACACGTTCTATGAAGCCAATATTACACTAATACCAAAACCGAATAAGGACAACACAAAAAGGAAAACTATAGGCCAATCTCCCTAATGAACACTGATGCAAAAATCCTCAATAAAATTTTAGCTATCAGAATCCAACAATGTATCTATAAGATAATTCACCACGACCAAGTTGGATTCATTCCAGGGGCACAAGGATGGTTTAACATCCGAAATCAATCAACGTTATCCAACACATCAACAAAAAGAAATATAAAAACCATATGATAATATCAATAGATGCTGAGAAAGCTTTCGACAAAGTGCAACACCCATTCATGATAAAAGCCCTTGAAATTCTTGGGATACAAGGAACATACCTCAACATCATAAAGGCCATCTATGACAAGCCAACAGCCAGTATCATTCTCAATGGTGAAAAGCTGAAAGCAATTCCATTAAGATCTGGAACAAGACAAGGATGTCCACTCTCACCACTGCTTTTCAATATATACTGGAAGTCCTAGCCAGAGCAATAAGACAGAGAAAGACATCCAAGGAATCCAATAGGAAAAGAAGAAGTCAAACTATCACTATTTTGCAGATGATATGATAATATACATAGAGAACCCCAAAATCTCCACAGAAAAACTAATTCAACTCATCAATCAATTCAGTAAAGTGGCAGGATACAAAATCAACACGCAAAAGTCAGTAGCCTTCCTATACACAAACAATAAATCTGAAGAAGAAGAAATAAAAAAAACCACCCCTTTATTATCGAAACAAAAAAAAATCAAATATTGGGAATAAATCTAACAAAAGAGGTAAGGACCTATACAAAGAAAACTATAAAACACTGTTAAAAGAAATAGAAGAAGACACAAGAAATGGAAAGACATCCCCTGCTCATGGATTGGAGAATAAACATTATTAAAATGGCCATCCTACCAAAAGCAATATACAGATTCAATGCTATTCCAATCAAAATCTCAATGGCATTCTTCAAAGAAATAGAACAATTATTGATGAAATTCATATGGAATCACCAAAAACCCCGAATAGCCAAAGCTCTACTGAAAAAAAAAAAGAAGGAAATGGAGGCATCACACTCCCAGACTTCAAACTATACTACAAAGCCATAATCATCAAAACTGCATGGTATTGGAACAAGAACAGACATACAGACCAATGGAATCGAATAGAAAATCCAGAAATAAACCCACAGATTTATGGTCAACTAATCTTTGACAAAGGAGCAAAGACTATGCATTGGAGCAAAGAAAGTTTGTTCAATAGATGGTGCTGGAAAACTGGGTCGCTACATGCAAAAGAATGAAGCTTGACCACTACCTCACACCATACACAAAAATCAACTCAAAATGGATTAAAGAACTAGACATAAGACCTGAAACCATAAAATACATAGAAGGAAATATAGGCGAAACACTACGGGATTTGCACATCAAAGACATCTTTTACAGACACATCACCCAAAGCAGTGATAGTGAAGAGAAAGATAAACAGCTGGGACTACATCAAATAAAGAGCTTCTGCACAGCAAAAGAGACAATAACAAAAACAAAGAGAAACCCCACCAACTGGGAGAACATTTTTGCACCCAACACTAAGATAAAAGGACTGATCACAAAAATCTGCAAAGAGCTGATGAGACTCAGCAACAACAAAGAAAATAATCCTGTCAAAAAATGGGCAGAAGAGCTAAAAAGAAACTTCTCTGAAGAGGAAATGCAAATGGCCAACAGACATATGAAAAAATGTTCAACATCACTTGTCATCAGGGAAATGCAAATCAAAACTACCATGAGATACCATCTCACACCAGTGAGAAATGGCACATATTAAAAAACTAGCAACAACAAATGTTGGCGAGGATGTGGAGAAAAAGGAACTCTTGTGCACTGTTGGTGGGAGTGCAAACTGGTCCAACCACTATGGAGAGCTGTGTGGAGATTTCTGGACCTACTAAACATAGAGCTTCCATATGATCCAGCAATTCCACTCCTAGGTATTTACCCAAAGTACACAGAAACATCAATTCCAAAGAGCACCTGCACTCCTATGTTTATAGCAGCACTGTTTACAATAGCTAAGCTTTGGAAACAACCCAAATGCCCAAAAATAGATGACTGGATCAAGAAGATGTGGTACATATATACCATGGAATATTACTCAGCATTCAAAAAAGATAAACACATGCAATTTGCAGCAACATGGATGGCACTGGAAGGGATCATGCTCAGCGAAATAAGCCAAAAAGAAAAGAAAAATACCGGATGGTCTCACTCATAGCAGGAATCTAGAAAACTTAAATAAGGGACCAGAAAATGAATATAAGAAGTGAAAATCAAAATAACAACAAAAACTATGAACCAGAGACACTTTTTGGGGGTGGCGGACGGGAGGGGAAGGATTGGGGTCAGAATGGGGCGTTTGCAATTGTATGGGGGAATATAAAAATAAAATTTAATATTTGAAAAAAAAAAAAAAAAAAAATTTAAAATAAGCTTTTGCACAGTTACTACCTCGTTATTTCACTTACATTCTATATGGCTCCCTCAGTCAGCATCCTGGGAAACTGAATTTTCAGCTAGGTAGAATGCCAGCCAGAAAACAGTTGAGGTTTAGTTAAGAAAGACAAAAGAAAAGATCCTGAACAGGCAATGAACAGTGTCTACAAAAACTCTTGCTTTGTCAACATTTTTTCTTTCAATGAATACTGTTTTTAAATTAGTTTACAAACCATGCCATTTTGGAATAACAGAACCAGAGACTCAAATTAGAGTTGCATGGCCCCAACTTACCCAGCTCCTCGGAGTTACCTTAGCCTTTAACGGGCAACTTGAATGTTCAAATCACTTAAGAAATGACTTCAGGAACTCTCTTACTTACTGGGAATTTTTTTCCATTTTTACTTCTCAGAATCCAACGGGACTATTTTTTTTTTCTCCCCACAAATTTCTTTTGCCATAGATTCTTTTGTCTGCTTTCCTGAGACTCTCTTTTTGTCAGATCTAGCTAGTTCATATCTGCTTTTTCAGACGTATACACAGTTTTTCTTCATTCTCTAAATTACAGTTGAGGCAAGAGTGTAGTTTAAATCTGTTTATTTCAACTGATACTTGAGTTAGCATAAACTTAGAGCTCAGAAATGGAGACCCTATGTGAGATAGCAGACTTCACTGGCCCCAAAGTCTAATAGCCAGTCCCTTTCAGTGTTCATTCACCATCTAGCTCCCTTCCAATTCCATATCTGATACCATACTGTAGAGGGTAGCCTGTGTCTTAAAGTGGAAGCCTTCTGTTCATAATAATCTCTTCTCAAGTCTGGAAAACCTTATTACCCATTTTTAATGTAGGTAAAATAATAATGAAAAAGTTACCATTAAAAAAATCTATGCAGGGGCTTCCCCTGGTGGTGCAGCGGTTGAGCTTCTGCAACACTGGTTCGATCCCCAGCCACCAGCGAGAGTCCCACATGGCACGCAGACCTCTCCTGCCACAACCACTGCTCCCTCAGCAGTGTATTTCATCAGTCTGCCTGTTCGGTGCCCGCTCTGGCTCTGGTGAATTCTCTCACCCTCCTGCACTTCTCACTGTACCAGTGCTTGTATGGAAATAAAAATAAATCTTTAAAAAAATAAATAAATAAATCTATGCAGGGATGACCTGATAAATGGAAACAATTATGTATGTTTTTAAAATCAACACTTCTATATGGGGACTTGCCCAGGAGCAATTTAAGAAAAAAAGCAAATGAATATTTTTACCTTGCAAATGTATGCATAGAAATAAAAGGATTACTCCCAGAATAAATCAGAGACCTGCCCCAAGAACAAATTTCAGCTTCTATGCTGTAACGTAGAAATTTGTAACACCTCTCAAATATCAGTTTTCCAGCTGCTATAATGTTGACATCCAAGTTCCAACTGAATAGGAAAATGCATGAGCCCCTAAAAAATGTAGTTTGTTCACACTACTTAAGAATATATGGTGCTATTAACATAAAGCCTTGTAGCCCAAGGGAGAACAGAGTTCTTCTAGTTGGGCCATTCCTATAAATCTGGAACAAATGACACTTGATATGGCACCTACAGTTACATCCTGAGTCAACAATTATACCAAAATGAGGCCTTGGAGTTTTGAACCACTGTTGATTGATAGCAACAGCTAAAAGATGGTGAACTTTGACTCGCAGACATGGGGGGAGGTGATTAAGAAGTCCATGGAGCTAACCCTTTAAGGATTTTTTGTGGATATTATTCTCAGTGTCTCAGATGCTTCTAAAAGGCCCAGAAGTTATACTTCTGGCACACTGGAAGGTATTTAGGAATAAATATCTATGAGGGTCCTCCCTGGTGGCCTAGGGGTTAAATTTCAGCACTATCAGCACTATGGCCTGAGTTTGATCCCCGACCAGGAAGCTAACCCACATGGCATAGCCGACCTTCCCTGTCTCGCCCGCTGCTCCCCTTAGAGTATATTTTGGTAAATCTGCCTGTTCTGCTCCCCACTCTGTTTCTGATTAATCCTCTCACCCCCACCCCGCACCACTGGCCTACACCCAGTTCTACACAAAATAAATTCTAAATTTTTTTTTTTTAAAAATAAAGAGATTTTCATGTAGGGTTCTTGCTAACACCAGTGCTCCTAACAAGAAAAATATGTCTGTGTTGAAGAGTTGTACCATTTCTTGTCAACTAATTATTTTGGATTTTGGCCAGTAAGCACCCCTTTACAACAGAATTTCCCATTTAATTGCCTACAATAACTGATTCTAATTCAGCTTCTCCCATCCTCTCTTAAAGGCACTCCAGTCAGACATTGATACCATCATTACATTAAAGTTCTCTTGCAAGATCACCAATGACCTCCATGTTATTTAATCAATGTCAATTTTTAATCCTTTTCATACTGGATTTATCTGCAATGTTTGGAATAGTTGATCACTCCACACATCTTGAACAAACTCTGCATCTGACCCCCACAATGCTGCCCTGGTTTCTATCCAATCCCAAACCATTACTCTTCCTCAGTTTCCTTTCCTGGTTCTTCCACCCCTTCCACCTTCCACTGCTGGACTGCACAGGGATCCATTGTTTGCCCACCAACTATCCCCACACCTTATATTAACATATGAACAATAAAGAGTCTTCTAGTATGTTCAGATTCTGTCACAGTTGTGCTCTTAATTCCCCCAGGGTTTCCCATTTCAAAGTAAAAGCTAAAATCTTAAGCTGACCTACAACCCTACACACTCTGCCTCCCCCCTTTCACTACTTCTTGAACTGTCTCCAGGCCATCCTCTCACTCTTCACCACAAAGCCTTCTTGCAGTTCTAGAACATTTGGTTTTGTCTGCTTGAACCTTCTTCCTGGGACTATCTGCATAGTTCCTTATCTCCTGCCACTCAAACCTTTTGTCCAGTAGCTGCATTCACTGAAGCCTTCCCTAACCCTCTTAAAATAACTACTTCATCTCCATCAACCTTGTCTATATTCACCTCCTACACCTCTCCTTTCTACCTCCTTATTATCTTTTAAAGTTATATTTGATTTTCTTACTTCTTCTCTGTCTCCTTCCATCTTCGAAGACAAGCTGCAGGCAAGAAGAGAACTTCCTGTCCCATTTTGTCATTGCAGCCTAGGTAGTACTAGCTGTAGAGTTAGTGCTTACTATATATTTTTGAATGAATAAAAAAATGAAGGAAGGAAGCTACTGATTACTAATAGATTGATGAGTTCAAATGAAAGCAAACACAAAACTGAGTCATCTGAGACCTGGGGTTGCTTGGTTAGTAAGCACATGAGTCTAAATGATTTGGCTTTTTCCAGAAGGTAAATATTGAATTCAGTTAGATGATATATTAAACACACAAAAATCTGTACTTTTAAATGCTATTTTTAGAAAATTATCTTAGAACATGAGGCTTTCTTCAGAGAATTCATATATAGTGGATGTTTCTGAGATTTTGTGATTATTAAATATCATGAAGCAATTGTGCATTTGGTTAGAAAGCTCATCTGAACTTGACCTTGCAAAAAGGGCATACTTTAGCTCATCTAATAAATAAAATGTACCTACATTTAAACTTTTTTTTACAGAAACATTAAAGGAAAGGTTTCAAAACATAAATCCAGAGGCTGAGTGAATTGCCTGCAGTTTTATGATCAACAGTAAAAATTGTCATCTGATTTGTCAATTACACACAAACTAGAAGGTCTTCAAGGAGGTCTCCACTCAAAGGACTTTAATAACTCACACACAAAAAAAAATCTGCGTTAGAATATGTGTCAAGTAATAGATAATTAATAAGTTCCTGGTAAGGAAAAAAACTGACATTAATGTAAATTAATGACATTATGGAGTGCAGTGACAATCTGCAAGTGAGGATTTACATAATCAGTCATATAGTTCCCCGTAGTCTCTAAGGTCAATAATGTGCTCTTTCAAGATATGCTTGTACATATTTACTCATTAAACTACAATGCCTTTTTTTTTAAAAAAGATTTATTTATTTAGACAAGAACTGGGGTGCAGGCCAGAGAAGCGGGAGAGAGAGGATTCACTGGAGGCAGAGCAGGGAACAGAACAGGCGGATTGACTGAAATACACTGCTGAGGCGAGACAGGAGAGGTCTGCCGTGCCATGCGGAGAGCTCCCTGGCCAGCTGGGAATTGAACCTGTGCTGTAGAGGCTGCAGACAGCTTTGCAGTGCTGCACTCAACCCGCTGCACCACCAGGGAGGCCCAAGCTACAATGCCTTCTAAGAGAGTTTGGCCTCTGGTTGAATTAAATCATAGTTAAATTGTAATAGCAGATAACTGCTTCACACATTGGAAAATGCTTACATTCAAAGATGTAGATTAAATATAGGTCATTTAGAAGTCTCTTTGCATTTCTTATTTGTGTTATAAAGACAGCTTATGCTCTACGAAAACATCATCATAACTGGAAGTTCAGTTGAGGGAAAGACTGAGATCTGTGTTTGCCTTCTGACAGTATCTTTAGCACACAGGGTGGGAAGTGGGAAAAAGAGATACATTTATTACCTTTTATTTTATTATAAAAAGCAAAGCAAAATGCCAACAGTGATGAGAACAAGTTATTCCAGATCCTAGGTATTCTCTATGACCCTTAAAAGTGAAAAAATCACCAAGTGATAATTACATTTGACACTTTGGAGTAATTAGGCTAATTTTTTACTTCTAAATTGCCACAACCTATCACAAAAATGAATGCAAAATGAGACTTGCTATCTTCATGAGGCCAATCATATTGACCTATTTGTTTATACAAATTCAATTCTCCCAAAACAATGTTCTGACGTGAGAGATTTACCTCTACTTTTTCGAAGAACACATTTCTTCTGTACTATTATATACTTTCAAAAATGTCTAGGGGTTATTCTGATGGCAAATTCCTTATAGATCAAGCTGGAATATGATGAGATAGTGTTAATAGTGACGCTGGTCATTGATAAAGTTACCTATATCTGGAAACTAAACATCTCACTGCTGGTGATAGAGGCCAAATTCTTACTTTCAAGATTCACATAAAACTAGGTAGACTTTTCACTTAGAAGCTAAACAAAATGTTTTCAGATTCCCACATGGCTGTATCTTTTTAGATGAATGAACTTCCTTTCTTTAATGCGGCTGCATAGCCCAATGTGGAAGAATTTATCATATGATGGAACTGCCTTTTAAGCAGGCCGCAAGTCAGTGCTGTCACAGCATTTGGCTGTACCAACACTTCATTTAAGGATCAGCATTAATCCCTCATTTGCATGGACACTGACTTCTTCCTTCAAATGACGTTAATAGGCATTATAAATCTACTTTTACTTGCTAACACGATGCCAAGATATAATGCTATGGGAAAGAATTATCTGAGAATTGTTTTAGACAGCTAGCCTATGTGTACAGTCAGCATCATTCAGTGTCCCTGCCAGTTAGAATTTGATACCTCAAAGGTGGAACATAGAACACACACATTGTTTTTAAATTGCCAAAATCAAGAAAAGGCTGATGCATGAAAATAGATTATTTCCACTGACTGTGATTCAGAAAAATGGCATGATATGTTTTCATGTTGCCTGAGACCATCACATGGCAGCCAGTGAAGAATATTTTTAGGGGGGGTGATAAATTAAGGTAAAATATGTAATAATGGGTAATTTCTAGAAAAAAATGTGTGGAATCAACAAGTAGCATTAGATAATTTAAATTAGTAAAGTCTATAAATCTGAGGACTGCTTTTCCCCAAATTCCAGGTTGGTCTGTAATCAGTATAGGCTGACTCTCGCCTGATGCTTCCTTTTTCGTTTTTAAGACCTATTTTCTTAAATAGATGTAGTTCATGAACTCCATAAAAGCTTCCATTTTTTTTTTGTGCATAAAAAAATTGTTTATTATAGTTTTTATGTTGCACATATAAATTGATAAGCCCTTTTACATGTACAATTCACATTTTTAAGCACACAGTATCTATATTGTTTTCTAAATTTCATTATTTTGACATTTCTGAGACAACAAAATAATATAAACAACTTGTATATAATAACATAATTTCTCATTATTTTGGTGTTTTTCAGCCTTCAAATCACATTTATAATCATTGAACCTCTTTCCATTTCATCATCTGTACCAGATGATGTTAGAGATAGAGGAGAGCTAGAGTTAGAGATAGAGGAGAGCTAATTTACCGTTTTTCACAGATGGAAGACATGGTTAGAGAATTTGTTAGTTTAATAAAATATTCTTTTTTTTTAAATAATAAATTTTATTTTTATATTCCCCATACAATTGCAACCCCCCCCATTCTGAACCCATTCCCTCCCCTCCCGCCCTCACCCCCCAAAAGTGTCTCTGGTTCATAGTTTTTTGTTGATTTTGATTTTCACTTTCTTATAGTTATTCATTTTCCTGGTCCCTTATTTAAGTTTTCTAGATTCCTGCTATGAGTGAGACCATCCAGTATTTTTCTTTTTCTTTTTGGCTTATTTCGCTGAGCATGATCCCTTCCAGCGCCATCCATGTTGCTGCAAATTGCATGTGTTTATCTTTTTTGAATGCTGAGTAATATTCCATGGTATATATATGGACCACATCTTCTTGATCCAGTCATCTATTTTTGGGCATTTGGGCTGTTTCCAAAGCTTAGCTATTGTAAATAGTGCTGCTATAAACATAGGGGTGCAGGTGTTCTTTGGAATGGATGTTTCTGTGTCCTTTGGGTAAAGATCTAGGAGTGGAATTGATGGATCATATGGAAGCTCGATGTTTAGTAGGTCCAGAAATCTCCACACAGCTCTCCATAGTGGTTGGACCAGTTTGCACTCCCACCAGCAGTGGAGAAGAGTTCCTTTTTCTCCACACCCTCGCCAACATTTGTTGTTGCTAGTTTTTTTAATATGTGCCATTCTCACTGGTGTAAGATGGTATCTCATGGTAGTTTTGATTTGCATTTCCCTGATGACAAGTGATGTTGAACATTTTTTCATATGCCTGTTGGCCATTTGCATTTCCTCTTCAGAGAAGTTTCTTTTTAGCTCTTCTGCCCATTTTTTGACTGGGTTATTTTCTTTGTTGTTGCTGAGTCTCATCAGCTCTTTGCAGATTTTTGTGATCAGTCCTTTATCATTAGTGTTGTGTGCAAAATTGTTCTCCCAGTTGGTGGGGTTTCTCTTTGTTTTTGTTATTGTCTCTTTTGCTGTGCAGAAGCTCTTTAATTTGATGTAGTCCTAACTGTTTATCTTTGCCTTCACTATCACTGCTTTGGGTGATGTGTCTGTAAAGATGTCTTTGATGTGCAAATCACATAGTGTTTTGCCTATATTTCCTTCTATATATTTTATGGTTTCAGGTCTTATGTCTAGTTCTTTAATCCATTTTGAGTTGATTTTTGTGTATGGTGTGAGGTAGTGGTCAAGCTTCATTCTTTTGCATGTAGCGACCCAGTTTTCCCAGCACCATTTATTGAACAAACTTTCTTTGCTCCAATGCATAGTCTTTGCTCCTTTGTCAAAGATTAGTTGACCATAAATCTGTGGGTTTATTTCTGGATTTTCGATTCAATTCCATTGGTCTGTATGTCTGTTCTTGTTCCAATACCATGCAGTTTTGATGATTATGGCTTTGTAGTATAGTTTGAAGTCTGGGAGTGTGATGCCTCCATTCCCTTCTTTTTTTTTCAGTAGAGCTTTGGCTATTCGGGGTTTTTGGTGATTCCATATGAATTTCATCAATAATTGTTCTATTTCTTTGAAGAATGACATTGAAATTTTGATTGGAATAGCACTGAATCTGTATATTGCTTTTGGTAGGATGGCCATTTTAATAATGTTCATTCTTCCAATCCATGAGCAGGGGATGTCTTTCCATTTCTTTGTGACTTCTTCTATTTCTTTTAACAGTGTTTTATAGTTTTCTTTGTATAGGTCCTTTACCTCTTTTGTTAGATTTATTCCCAAATATTTGATTTTTTTGTTTCAATAATAAAATGGATGGTTTTTTTGATTTCTTCTTCTTCAGATTTATTGTTTGTGTATAGGAAGGCTACTGACGTTTGCGTGTTGATTTTGTATCCTGCCACTTTACTGAACTGATTGATGAGTTGAATTAGTTTTTCTGTGGAGTTTTTGGGGTTCTCTATGTATATTATCATATCATCTGCAAATAGTGATAGTTTGACTTCTTCTTTTCCTATTTGGATTCCTTGGATGTCTTTCTCTTGTCTTATTGCTTTGGCTAGGACTTCCAGTATTATATTGAAGAGCAGTGGTGAGAGTGGACATCCTTGTCTTGTTCCAGATCTTAATGGAATTAAAGCTTCCATTTCTTGATTAGATGAATTAGATTGTGTCAGGCCAACACACAATCTGAGGAACAACTCAAAAAGTTATACAAGTTCTAAAAATCACCTTTGAAAGGTGATGAAGTACCTCAGCAAGGAGGTTAAGAGTCAACATTCCCTACAGAAGAACTGCAATGAGTGGCTAGATTTTCCCCCTGAGTCACCAGCTATTTCTGACTGTCAAATAGAGACTGAGTCTAAGATCTGGGTAGAGAGCTACAGCTGGGGAGACAAATCATGTGGGCTATTAAAGGGCATATGGATTGAACTGATAAAAATGGATTTTTTAAGGGTTTATGAGGCTGCAGTGATAAAATTAGAGAGCTGAGTAACCTCTATAACATCTGGCAAATTCTTCCCCCAAGTCATTTGCTAATTCCAAAGGTTCAGTGTGTGAATTAGAGCTAATCCACAGATATCTTACTCTTGTGATACTAAGAAGACAAAGATTAAAGTTCTAATATGTTAGAGGGAAGAACCTCAATAAATGAATGAGGTTGGTATTTGAAAGCCTGGAGGGCTATGACCTAGTAGGAACACGGGTTCGCAGGAAAGGCCAATGCATCATTGACAAAACTACAAACCAGTTTAACTCATTTCCTAATTGGGCTAAAAGGTGATTAACTTCTTCCTAATCCCACTCACAAAAGGGGAAACTGTCATTCCTCTTTGAAAGAAGGTAATATCATTTGTCATCTCTGCAATTATTTCATACAAATGTCTATCAGAAATAGCCATATAATCAAGAGAAACAAAAGTCTCACAAGAATCCAGATATTAAAGCTAGTAGAAAAGGATTATAAAATAGCTGTATTCAATATGTTCACAAAAATAGAGAAAAAGTTAGAAAAAAATGAAAAAATAATTTAATGAAAATAATTAGAATCTTAAAAATGATCAAGTAGAAATTCCAAGCTTGAGTAAAACAATATGCAAAATTAATTAGGATAGTTAACAATAGCAGACACAGCAAAAGAAGTATTAGTAAGCTAAAGATGATGTCAAAACATCTGTTAAACATTGTAATAGAAGCCTAATCAGTGCAATAAGGCAAGACATTGGAATAAAAATCATAACGCTCACAAAGGATGAAATATAATGCTCACAAATCACAAATGACATGATATGTACTTATAAAATACAAAAATAATCTACAGACTACTATTAATAAGCAGATTTAGCAAGGTAACAACATAAAATATATACAAAATTCGATTATATGTCAGCAATAAATCAATAGAAAATTAAATTTTAACATTTTACCCGCCACCAAAAAAGTCAACTATTTAGGAATAAACCAAACAAAAACTATAACTCAACAAAACAGAGATTTTAAAAAGTCCAAATATATAGAGGCATGTATGATTATGAATTAGATTCATAATTGTAAAGATATAGACTGTTTCCAGATTGATTTATAAATTCAGTAAGTCTTTTTTTTTTTTTTAAAGATTTATTTACTTATTTATACAAGCACTGGGTACAGTCAGAAGCACGGGAGGGTGAGAGAATTCACCAGAGCCGGAGCAGAGCAGGCAGAAGGACCGAAGTACACTGTGGAGGGGAGCAGCGGGCGGCAGGAGAGGTCTGTGCGCCATGTGGGACCCTCCTTTGGTGGCCGGGGAGCAGCCGGGGATAGAACCGGAATCGCAGAGGCTGCAGGCATCTTCGCAACCCAGCGCTCAACCGCTGCGCCACCGGGGAGGCCCTAAATTCAGTAAGTCATAATTAACCTCTCCGCAATTTTGTGGGGTATGTGTATGTGTATGTGTATAAATTGTGAAGCTGCTTCTAAAACGTACATGGAAATACAAAGACCTAAGAATGGTCAGGATGATATTGAAGAACAAATATTATTTTAACTTATACTATCAGATACTAGCTTTCTATACAACTTTAACAATTAAAATCGTGTGGTATTGTTGCAAGGATAGACAAACATCAATAGAACAGAATTAGAATTGAAAGCCTTCATGTATATGGCCACTTGCTTTATTACAATATGTATATTGTCCTGCAGTGGGAAAAATATGGCCTTTTTTTCCACTCGCAGTGATGGTCTGAGTCAGTTTATTAAGCATATTTTTAAAATATTAATCTCAACCCTCTCCCTCACAGCACAAAAAGTGAATTTCAGATTGCTTGTAAGGTGATCTGGAAAGAGTAATGTTATTAGTAGAATCTGGGTAGAGTTCTAGAAAGAGTAGCATGTCCCTGGTGGAGAACTGACTGCATGACTTGTTCAGGCACATGTAGCCCCAGGCAGCTCAGTGAGTGCCTCTAGACTTGTGTGAGTGTGTCTGAGACACACTCTAGAAGTAAATGGGCCTGGTGATATGAGCAATGATTGAATTCATCATAAAATCCAAAAGTAGGATTCAACACCTGAGACACAGACCTACAACCTCCCTACCCCAACTCTGCCAGCTTGCAGTCAACTTGGTAGTATCACATACTAATAAAATAGCCAGCATTATAGAGGCTCAATATGTGTTAGTCCCATAATATGTTTTTCGTGTTTTTATAAACTTGATCCTTTCAAAATCTTGTAATAGAGTTATTGCTGTTCTGTTCACTTCACAGATGAATTTCCTGAGGCATGAAAAGGCAAAAGAATTTGCCCAAAATCTTAGCAATAATTGCTGGTGAAATCAGGATCAAAACCCATGGATTTGAGTTCCCAGGAGAACAGATTTCATTATTTCAGAAGCAATCACAGAGGATGAACTCAGATAGCAATTTTTACCTTGTGGAGGAAAGAGAAACTCAATATCCTTGTGTTCAACCCTTTTCTATTAATTAAAAAATTAATTAATCTATATTATGTTTCATACATATCTAGTTTATAAACTAAAGTCTGAATTCTTCTTTCTAATAAGCAAACACAAAGGGAATACTCAGAAAAGAGAATATACTACTTGTAGGTATTATTGGATATGCAATCTCTAAAGGGAGATAAAATATTTAACAAGTGAAGAAAGTAAAGATTTATAGGGATTTGCATATCCACAGTTTCATAGCAGAAATGGAATTAAAGTTTGGGATTATGGAATTAAATGGATCATCTCTGATCCACTGTTCTTTTCACAACCAGGAATCCCAATCCATTCTGAAAACAAGCTCAGTGAAAACTAATTCTTACATTAAAAAAATATTACATTAAAATATATGTATTCAAATTTCTTCTGGTTTCTCATTATAGGTGTTTAGGAGAAAGAGCATCAGTGAACAATTATCTAATTATTTTCTAATTTAGAGACATATGTGATTTAGTCAAGAAAAAATTATCAGTATGATTTATTGTGGATTCTAACCCACCTTCTAGATAGAATGGGGATACCCAGAGATTTTCTTACACCCAAGATCCCAAACTTCTACAAGTTTCCTAAAACTATCATCATTTTAAACCATGCCTTTCTGGAGGAGAATGAGATTGTCTCCACAGCAACAACTGCCTTCTGTTAGTTATGAGAAGAAGGGAAAAGGAGGTGGGGTTGTCCGACAAATAGGAAAAATTACAGCTTCTATTACCTTAATTTCATTCATTCTTGGTCTTTATATTCTTCACTGCTCAAGAAGAAAGGGGACACATTTTCAGTTAGTTTTCTCTAGGAAATTTAGGTAGGTTTTGGACTTCATGTGAAATCCTAACCCTTCATGGACAGAGAGGACTCTGAGATGAGGTGTGTAGAAGGTTTCCAATATTAAGGATGTTACCACATCACTGATCATCTCAGATTATCTTAACAAATAAACTTTACCTCATTAAATCTCTAGAATAAAGCAACACTAGCTATCCTTCCCCATTTACAAAGGATAAATGAAGGTTCAGTGAAAAAAGTTTGCTACCTAAAGTCATAAAGTTAGTAAATGGGAGGACTGAGATTTGACCACCAAGAGATCTCTAACTTTAAGACTCCATGTTTTGGACTCCTGCCAGTTGGGGTAAATGTCTCTTCTATTTGTATAACAAATGGGATTTAGTGTATTAATATGTTGGAAAATTTTCAAAAGACTTAAAGAACTATGAACCTCAATTAACAACTTGAAACTGTTAACTTGATGAATGATATATAATGACAGAACATGAATTGTACAGCACCTGTTCATAATTTCCTGAATAATTGGACAGCTCATTCATTATCTTGGTCCTTTCAAATTCCTTTGGGTAATCCCCAAGGCACAATGCTTCTGGGAACAGTCATGCTCAAAGGAACAAAATTCAAAAATCACCTAACAAGGTTTCAAAACAGGAGAATGTATTTCACTTTCAAATGACTGGAATCTTACATCTTAAGCTAAATGAATGGATTAAGTCTTAGCCAATATATTTTCCAATTCAGATGGAATACCCATTCCCTCTAGTTATCTAAAAGCATTAATTGCTCTAAGTGTTCAAATTAATGTCAGTGTATTAGCTTCCTATTGCTGCTGTAACAAATTACCACAAACTTAGTTGCTTAAAGCAACACAAATTTATTATCTTACAGCTCTGAAACCAAAATGGGTTTCACTAAGTTGAAAATAGGGCGGTATTCCCTTAGGAGATTCTAAGGTGGTAAGAAACAAAATTCAACTGAATAAATTATAAAGATGTCTTTTATTGTAGTCATTGAGTTGATCTAGCAGATAGAAAGGAGCTTTGTACAAAATTAAAAACTTTTATAGATAGAAAGGAGTGAGAGCAAGAAAGTCAGTTAGGCAAAAAAAGGAGTTGGTTATTGTAAGATTACTTTCATAACTATTAACTAATGCTGATCAGATGATTCCTGATTGACTGGCTTAAGATTCCATTTCTGGGGGAGCTGAAACTGTAAGTTATCTCAGCTTGGTGGTATGGGACTTACACTACAAGTGACTCCACTTTGGGCCTGTTTTGTTTTTAACGAGGGAAAAACTTCTTTCCTTGTCTATGTCAGCTCTTGACTCATGTCCCCTTTATCAGCAGGGTACCCTCTACAAATCTCTCTCTGCTGTCATCTCATAGACTTCTGTCCCTCTGGTCACTTACCTCCCTATTTTAAGGATCTTTGTTGATTACAGAAGGCCCACCCAGAAAGTCCTGGATAATTTTCCCATCTCAACATCTCAACTTAATTAAATATGCAAGATCGCTTTTTCTACATAAAGCAACATTGACAAGCTCTGGGTTTAGACTTGACCATCTTGGTGCAATGGGCAGGGGCTGATATTTAACCTACCTCTGCCAGACAATATTTTTCTATTTGATATCCTACTACAGTGGAAAAGAGATTTTAGGGCATATTATTGATGGTGAACTATTTGTAAGCATTCTAGGAGTGGTTTATTATTTAGCCATACTAATTGTAAATAGTCGTTATTATATAATAAGTACATTCTTTGGAAAAGCTAATAATAAACTAAAGCATCAGTAATGAATTAAGCTCTGCTTCCTTGAGAATTGCATGGTAATTGCTCCCCAAAGATGTATCGCTATTTACCTCATTGATGAAGTAAATAGGAGTCTTGCCCTCCAATAGCAAAGACTCATAAAAAAAATTAAAACATTTAACGTCAGCCACTTGCGATTCGGAGGGTTTTGGTTTACAGTTTTAAAAGCTTTTCACAAAACCAGGAAGTTGCAATAATATTTGAATCAATGTCATTCAGATGTCTTTGCAAGGCAAACAAAGCTCTATCAATTGAACAACCAAACCACTGTTCAAATTAATCAGTAGGAACTTGATAAATTCCACTGATGTAGAAAATTAGCACTTTGCATGTTTCCCAGATTCTGATTTCATTTGGGCGTCTGGTCATGAATTATAACCACTCTTCTTGGACTCGAGCTATTTCACTTGAAATCCATTATTTCTAGCAGAATTATGAGTCTTGTTAGGGAAATGCCAGCTATTTCCATTTTGAGCATCTGTACTGCAGTTCTATTATTAACATGGAGCTCATTTAAAAAGGGGGGAAGAATTAGATTTGTGTCTTTGGGGCAGTGGGGGAGGGGTGGGTGGTAGTGACTACAGCTTTAGTGAAACAAACAAGCTCACAGGGCTGCTTCCAATTGACACAGCTGTCATGTAAATATCTGTCCCTGCTGTATAGCTAAGGGAGCCTGGGCTTAAAGACCTTGTAGCCATATGTAAACAATGTAGGGCTGATGACAGGTTTACAGCACTGGAGACAACATGTGCAGCTGTTTCATTCTCCTTCCTATCGTGAGATACAAATGTTCAGGAGGCAGATCACAGATGCTTAGAACGGTTTTAGAGGCTAACAGGGTTTGTCCTGCTTTTGTGATGTGCTTTGTATCATCACTGCCTTGAGGGTCATGCCATACAGCCTAGAGTGTGAACACTTCCCAACATGCCCCCTCCTGGTCTCCCCCTCCCTTTCTTTTCCTCTCCTTCCCTCATTGTTTGCCCCAGGAGCAGTTAGCAAAGCACCTCAGTGGCTGACCCACCCAGGCATGATTTTATCTGCATTGATCAGAGAAGTCCTAAGACCAGAGGATCTGAGAGGCTAATGCCCAGATAAGTCTTTTACTCTGTTCACTGCTTATTATCCTGTTTTTTGCACAATCTTTCCAGTATTCAGCCCAGACTCATTAAAAAAGAATCAAACAGGAAGCCATGTAGTACTTTAGCCAATGTTCACTTAGTAAAAGTGAAAGCTTCTGCAGATGTGACCTGTAATACAATTGCTCTGCATATGTCAATTTGGAGAAAATAATTTTGCTTTCTCTTCCAGCTCTTCAAATTAAAATGGAGGTGCGCATATTTCAGGTCAAATAAAACCCTCATTGTGACTTTTGGAAATTTATCTGAGTTCTGGTAAGCCAAGTATTCATTATCTGAATTACCCAAAATTAGATTATGTTTTTTAGTTACATTATATACGTATGGACACAAGTCCAGTAAGAAAGCTGATTTTCCAGCTTTTGTTCCCCTTATTTGAGTTAACTCCTAAAGAAGCGGTAAAAAGACCATTCTTGGTTCTGAGCTTTACTATTAGACTACAACAATTTAAATCCAAGCAAAACCACTTATGAAATTTGTGATTTGGGGCAAGTTACTTAAGCTATCTAAGCTTAAGATTTCTTACTATAAAAGAAAGATAATAACACTTGTCTCTTAGGGTTGTTTTGAGGATTAACTGGATAATCTATACCAAGTCTGCAGTTAAATTTCTGGCACAGAAGAATCACCCATAAAATATGAGACAGGATTATACCCCCATATTTTACGTAAATTAGAACCTCTCACTAAAACAAAGATAAAAGCTTAGCGAATCTAGCTTAGTCCCACATAGTCCCCAGATTTCAACCATGTAACTGTCAAAGATTTGTCCCCAAATGAGGTCCTCCCCCGTGAAAACCACTACCTCGTCTGGCCCAAGATTCTAAACATTACTGTAGGGTACTCCTTTTCCCTTCCATAAATCTGGATCTATTCTTTTTGAAAAATACTGGGGTGGGGATCTGAATAAAAGTCGCCCAGAACTGAGAGTCACTCCTCTTACGGAAATGGAACAGAGAAAATGGAATTGATGGACCTAGCCTTTTAAGTTGTGTACATGTGTCTACCATTTTTTGTAGACTGAAATGGAATTTTCAAAACCAAGACTATTGTTTCTTTGGAAAAATTTATTTTGAATTCCAGCAACAGACACATAGGTCAAGCTTTATAACAGGACATGACCATGAGTTGATCAATTGAGATTCTGTGAAATAAGCTTTTTGGAAAATGTCCCATGGTCCTGTTACAGGGTAATCCTGAGGGAAAGAGGAGCTTCCCTGTCCCACCCAAGGAAGGGTGGAACTAAGCAGGGAGGAGAAGCTAGAGAAGACAGAAGGAAACAAGGAAAGGGATCAAGGGGACCCAGAAAAGGCACATGGAGCAGAGATATGTGAATAAGCTGTGCTTGCTTCTCAGCCTTGAACTTGTACCATGGACTTGAGGATATGGCAGGAGATACTTGAGAGACAGAGACATGGTCAAGAGACCCCTGGAGAGGCTGACAATGGCAGCCTTTACCATGATTTGTATTTTGATTTTGTTCCTTTCATCCCAGACTTATCTGGTCTCTTCTGCCCCTTTCCTATGGGTCCCATCAGAAGGTGCCTTAGACTTGAGGCAGGCTTTCGGGCCTCAGTGGCCCTGCTTTGGGCCAACCCTGTTTGGCTGGGCATTTACCATAAGGAGATAGCTTTCTTTGGGTGCTTCATGGGGAAACTGTTTTAACTATATTCTTTCTCTTTTCTTTATTGCAAATTATTTTCTATTGAAGGTCTTACACACTAGAAATATGTTTTGTCTTTATGCAGTGGATGGCAGAACCCATTTAGAGCAGGCAGGTTTGGGGGTCCTTAGGGTACTCTCCTTCTGCCCAGTCCAAGAGAAAGACAAATGTGTTTATATCTTTAAATAACTAGATGAATGTGATGGGAATGTATTCTCCTACCTTTTTAAAAAGTAGACTTCATTTTCTATATCACTTTAAGGCTAGAGCAAAATTGAGTAGAAAGTATAGAGTTCACATATTCCTCTTGCCCCTACACATTCACAGCCTCTACCATAAATATCTATGCAGAATGGTACATTGTTTTATAATTGATGAATTTACACTGACACTTTATTATCACCCAGGTCCATAGTTTATTTAGTGTGCACACTTGGATATTGTGCATTCTAAGGGTTTTGACAAATGTGTACTAACACATATCCATCTATATGGTATCATGCAGGATCATTTCATTGCCCTAAAAATTCTGTGTTTTGTCCATTCTCCTGCCCTTTAGCCTCACATAACCATTGATCTTTTTTTACTGTTTCCAGTTTTCTTTTCCAGAAAGTCATACAGTGGAATAACACAGTATGTTGTTTTCACATTGAATTGATTCACTTAGTAACATGTACTTAAGTTTCCTCCATTGTCTTTTTATGACTGCGTTGCTAATTTCTTTTAAGCAGTGAATAAGTTTCCATTGCCTGAACGTACCATAGTATATTTTCCATTTAACCAATGAAGGATACCTCAGTTGCCTCTAAGTTTTGAGAATTATGAATACAGTTGCTAAAAATATCAATGTGTAGGTTTTTGTGTGAATATAAATTTTCAATTCATTTGAGTAAATTCTGGGAGCACAATTGGTATTGATTTTATCTTGTAAGTAAATATCTTTATGTATAAATAGCAAATTGATACAAAGAAAATATATAAAGTAAATAATTATGGAAATACATGTGGTTTTGCAAATATCCTGAAGGTGGAACAAAAGAACTAAAATTTGCAATAAATTAGTCTGCCCCACAGATCAGATTGCAGAGGTAAGAGAGTTATTAATGGCACTGAACAGCTATTCACTAACACAATCCCAGGCAAAATGATTAAGCAAATGATTCCTGTTCAGTTAATTCTAATCATTTTAGCCTGTGTAACCTTGGTGACTAGCATAAATACTTGCCTTAGCATAGAATTCAAAGAACATTTGAGGGGAAAATGGGTGACTGAATGAATTTTGCCTTCCCACCTCCTATTTGGCAACATATCCCCAAATCCTGAAATCCCTTTGCCACCTGCCAAGAACCTAGATCCCTCCTCTGCCCCTGGGCTCTTACCAGTGGCTCTGGTAAGCCTCAGATGAACCTTGTGGTTCAAAATGACCTCTCCCTTTTCCCACAGCCAACACCCCCCCCCACTACCAATTTTGGCTTGATATCAAAAGCATGAGGTTATAAAGTCATTCATATTAAGCTACAGAAGGACTGATATCTCTAATTGACTCAGAATAGATTGCATTTTAATAGGTGCCTTTATGAATCCAAAATAGTGTCTGCTTGATAAAAGTCATTAGTAAGAATCATCTTAAAATTAGGAATCTTCTATCTTTTACAGGCACGCTGGCAGAGTAGAGGCATGGCATCATTCATTCTCCTACTTTTCAATTCTCCGTCAGAGTGCAAGAGAATGGGGCAGACTGCTAACAAACCTCACAACTTTCACTGTGTTCAGAAGCACCTGGGGGAGGTTTTTAAAATTGCAAATGCTTGGGCCTCACTTCCCAGATATTTGCCTCCATTCTGCATGACTCA
Source organism: Talpa occidentalis (assembly GCF_014898055.3). Lineage (NCBI taxonomy): Eukaryota > Metazoa > Chordata > Mammalia > Eulipotyphla > Talpidae > Talpa > Talpa occidentalis. The sequence continues at coordinate 35,566,517 of NW_023601322.1, read as the reverse complement.
ATGAGTTTAAATGACTTTCCCAAGCTCATGCAGACAGCTGGAGCACAGCTGGCACTAACTTTCCCTACTCATTCTACAGGACTGTTACAGAAACTACAGAGATTAAAAACTGCTCTAAAACTTTTGCTTGATCACAAAATTCTTAGTTTTAAGAAAAAATGCCATGTTACTCATAAAAGATATTCTGAAAAGGAAAAGATATTTTGATGTGTTTGTTAGCACGGTTAATAGAAGGGTATCTCATCCAGAATTCATTATGCTTGTTTCATTGGTTTATCCACACAACAGAAGTTTCATGGGGATAAGCACTTACCTGTTTTACTCATTTTTTTTTAATTTCGTACATTTTTTACATCATTTTTCATTTTTGCACAATGTATGTGTAGGGTAATGTAAAAGTATCAGGCTTTTCTGTCCTCCCGCCATTAGGATAGATGAGGGAACCGGGTAAAGGGAGAAGTCAGAGTCCTCAGTGGCTTTTCAGGCTTTTATTGGGATTTACCGGGTACATGGCAGGGAGGGGTGCTGGGGGGCTTTGGGTGCTGGGGGCCTCCCAGCCCCCAACAAATCCTTACTCTATCTGGGTTCTCTGGCGTTCTCTCTGCTTCTCTTCTCTCGGCTTCCATTGGTTCTTGGCTCCTGCTGGCGTCCCTGTGATGCCGCCCTTATAAACTCAGTCTCTCAGCCCAGGTGGACCCACTTCAGGTGCCCACCATCAGCCATGCATTCAGGACCACAGGGTTCCCTCATCGATCCTCATGGGGGAGGGCAGAAAAGCCTGATACTTTTACCTTACCCTACAAGCATTAAGTAAGCTAAAGAAGGCCAGTGAGTCTTTTAAAATCACCTGTGGGTGATGCCCTGCTCACGGTTGAGTGAGGGTGAGGAGCTGAGGAACCCGTCCTTGGGCGATGGGTGGGGAACGTGGGTGGGGGTGGAGCCCAAGCTGAAGAGGGGATCTGGGAGAGGCTGTGTGTGGAGTTTGGATCCCCAACCCATGTGCTTGTGCAGTGGGTTGGCCTGAGTGCAGGGGTCTGCGAGTTGCATTGGTGGCTATGAAAGCCTAGTGTTGGAGCGACTGCAGACAGAAACCCTGAGGGTTGGTGATTACCCGCAACAATATAGAATCGCCAATCCCAGAGTGAGTGCATCCTGGGGGTGGATGCTGTGTGTGGCTTGAGACCACCGCCAGAGAAGGCTGAGACCACAGCCAGAGAAGGCCAGGAAGCCTGACGGCTCCTGGTGTGTTACAGTAGATGCCGTGAGTGGTTCCGCTCCCTCGTATAATCAGTGCCTTTGGCAGCAGATTTGGTGGCTCATCTGCTGGTGCAAATAATTGTCTTTTGCCACTAGTTTGGTGCCCTGCCTGGAATTATTTGTGTTCTGTTGTATTTTATGTATTTTGTTGTTCTATTGTGATGTATATTATTTGTTTTTGTGGGCCATGGCTGCAGTGTTCTATTGCCAAGAGAAACATATAGACTGTATGGCAGAAAACCCTGAAGGGGGTGGATTATAGGGTAAGGCAAAAAGCGTCACGCTTTGCTGCCCTCCCGCCATTAGGATAGATGAGGGAACCCTGTGGTCTTGAATGCATGCCTGATGGCGGGCACCAGGAGTGGGTACACCTGGCTGAGAGACTGAGTTTATAAGGGCGGTGTCATGGGGATGCCAGCAGAAGTCAAGAATGAACGGAAGCAGAGAGCAGAGAAGCAGAGAGAACACGAGAGAAGGCTGGAGAGCCCAGATAGAGTGAGGATTGGCTGGGAGGACTGTCAGCCTCCCGGCCCCCCAGAACCCCTGCCAGCCATGTGCCTGGTAAATCTAAATAAAAGACCTGCAAAAGCCACTGAGGACTCTGACTCCTCCTTTACCTGGTCTCCTGGATCAGAAAAACCTGCACTGTGGTCTTCTTGCCCCTACAGTATGCATTTTCATCTTGGTTATAGTCCCCATACAATTCCCACCCCGCCTTGTTTTGATCCTACTCCTTTCCACCCCCCTGCCGCCCCCGCCACCATAGTGTGTCTCTGGTTTATAGCTGCTTGTTGATTTTGATTTTTACCTTATCATAATTAAGTTTTTTCCTGGTCCCTTATTTAGGTTTTCTAAATTCATTGTTTTTACATTTCACCCACCTATTCATAATACATTTGAATAACTGAATTACTGAGTGCATTAATAATTAATACAGATAGTAACAACTTCAATGAGTTGCAATTATACATCATACATGCATTACAAGGAATTCAAGAGGTAGATAATATTTTAAATGAATCAGTGTATGAAGAAATGAATGAATGCATGGCAAGAGACAAATATATGGAGTTCAGCCACTATTAGGACCCATTAGTTTTAAACTATAGGAGACTCTACCAAACATCCAATCACACAATAGAATTTCACTGAGATAAACTGCTACAAAAGACTTCACAAATAAGTATCTGTTCAATTATGATGAAAATGCAAAAACAATCTAATAGCTGGGAAAATGAAATGTAGTCTACAAAGCAATAACTAATGTAAGGTTATTCAAAAAGGAGAAATAATTAATAACTCAAGTTTTATGACTATGAACTTTCAAAGGCATCCAATTTTGCCAATTCTGTGCCTCTGAGAGACCTAATGAAACTAAAAAAATTCTATCTTTCATCTCTGAAAGGAACATTTACCTTTAGCTGAATAAATCCACTAATAATGTCAAAATCAATTCACAGTATTAGAGATATCCTACTTCAAAAGCAGGAGTTTTAAAATATTTCTAATTGTAATGTTATTTGAATGAAAATGTTATAAGTAATGTATCTACCTGAGAGGAAATTCTCAAGATATATTAAACTGCATAGTGTGTACAGTTCTGGTTTCACAGTTGATAGATTTATAGCCTCACATTCATTGTGAAAGAGTGGTTATTTACTCTGTTTTATCTTGTGACTTTAATCTGAAGGTTTCCATATCCTTGCTGATACTGGTAATTTTCAGTATGTGCTAGAAATAATGACTGTGTTTATGACACATTGAATATTTTTATACTGTGCTCTCTCTCTAATGGGGTCACAAAGTATTTAAGCACTAAGAATTTGCAGTCACTCTATCTACAAATACAACAGAATGCATGGAATTTTAGTGTAAAATTGTAATAAATAAGTATTTCTTGTTCCTAATGCCAAATATAGATAGCAGAGACAGTTTGATGGGAAAAAAAAATCAAGTATTAATGGAAGAACTTATCTGGAACAAGGGTTTATATATTATGGATATATAAAATCAAGAAAGAAATGTTTCAAGTTGTGATTTAATATGAATGCATTATCCTTTATTCTATAGCTGAGTGGCAGCTGACCATAGCCCTGCAAACCTCTGCAGATGCTGTCATTCTGTTCCTCCATGAAATGAAGTATAGAACAAATCTACCCATCCTGCTATGTCTCTGCTAATGAGAGCTACTTGGAGAAATACTTGTTCGTTAAAAACCTAAGAACAGAAATAATGGGATACATGGGAGTTAAAGTTCCAGAATGTAACACTAACATGGTGCAAATCATAATCAAATAATATTTAATAAATAGTCACATATACTCAGACCATTTAGTCATGTTGCCAGGGATTTTGCAGTAAATAAATTCTGTATACCTCACTTCTAGGACATAAAATCCAGGTAATGCTTTAATTAGATAGTGACTAGGGAAATGGAAGTGACAGCCAGTAATGGATTCACAGTAAAAGCAGGCATTTTGCCATCTCTCCAATACTATTAGTATACACAAATGAATGCAACTCAAATCAAAGAAATGTTCATTTTACTAGGGAAAGTGTAGCATTAACAAAATGAAAAACATATTCATCAGTGGCAATAAACTCTTCATGGAATAACAAACAAAAGAACTAAAGCAACCTTCTAAAGACTCCAGAATGAAAGAAAAGCAGAAATATTTGAAAGGCATCAAAATTTGCTGTGGGGTGAGAGTCTTGCTTTGCTGTCGCTGCCTGAGGGTGGACTGTAGTTGAGGCTCACTTGGGGAAGTAGAAGTCCCTATTAAAAACCTTGTCATTGGGCCTTCCTGGTGGCACAAGGGGTAGGGACGCAGCCTATGAGGCTGTCCACAGCCACTGCAGCATGAGTTTGATCCATGGTCTGGGAGCTGCCCACATGGCGCAGCAGACCTCCCCTGACTCGCCTGCTGCTCCCTTCAGCAGTGTGTTTCGGTTGATCTGCCTGTTCTGCTCCCTACTCTGTCTCTGGTGAGTCTCCTCACCCTCTGCATCTCTGGCCTGTACCCCAGTTCTTGTATGCATAAATAAATAAATCTTTAAAAAAATAAAAACCTCACCATTTTGTTGCCCAGTTTGCAGAGGAAGGAGCCTATGGTGGCCATGACCATTACAAAGTGTACAGTCTCAGGAAGGGGAGACATTGAGAAGTAATTCAACTGTTCTGGCCTGTATTGTGGTCTCCACCCAACCCCCATTCAAGTGTTGAATTCCTGACTCCCACAGAGAGTACTTTGGAGATAGACCTTTACAATATGGTTAAATGAGGTTGTAAGGGTGGGGCCCTGATCTGATAGGATTGGTATTCTTATAAAGAGACACCAGGCAATCTCTTCTCCTGTGCACACAGAGTAAAGGCCATAAGGACATGGAGAAGTAGAGGTCAGTAAACCAGGGTTGGTACCCAGAATCCAGCCCTGATGGTACATTGACCTTGGATTTCCAGCCTCCAGGACTGTGCAAGAACACATCACTGTTGTTTAAACCAGACAGTCCGTTGTACTTTGTTATGGCAACCCAAGATCTCATATACTATGCTGTTACAGAAAAATCTCCATGTAAGGGGCAGGTGTCATGTTCCCTGTCCCACTTAATGATGGGCAGAGAGAGCTGAGCCATCAGGTGAAGCTACATAACACAGAAGGCAGGTGAACACTAGGAGGAGGAGGAGGAAGGGGAGAGATCTTGTTTCTTTGACCCGACATGCACTCTGGTACTGCTGGGAAGATGTAGTTTTCACATTAATTGTATTAACATTGTTTTCCATTGAAGTTCTTATACACTGGAAAATGTTGTCTTTTTGTGACAGTTGGCAGAACCTATTTAGAGCACACAAGTCTAGGGGTCCCGAAGTGCCCCTTCACCATGCCCACTAACAAAACTGCATAATTTTGGGAAGATTTCTTCTTATGTCTTTCCCCCCATTTCCCCAGGAATGAAAGCAGCCTTGGGAATATTCTCTTAGAAATTGTTCATACTGGGCCTCCCTGATGGCCTAGGGGTTGAGTCTCAGGCTATCACCACTATGGCCTGAGTTCGAGCCCTGGCCGGCCAGGGAGCTAACCCACATGGTGCAGCTGATGTCTCCTGTCTCAGACCACTGCTCCCCTCAGCAGTGATTTTTAATGGATCTGCCTGTTCTGCTCCCCACTCTGTCTCTGGTGAATCCTCTCAACGACGTACCCCCCAACACACACACCTCTGTCCCACACTCCAGTTCTCGAAGTATGCATAAATAAATCTTAAAAAAAAAAGATAAAATAAGGTTGATTTCCCACAAAGTAGTTAGTCAACAGTCTCAAGCAAGACTATCATAGTGAAATCTGTTCACTGCTTAATTGCTTAAAAGAAATTAAGAAAAGCTTGTGGTAGCCATTAAATAGTGACGTATTTTCCTAAAAGAATCAAAGTTCTGTTCCTTCAGTCCTAACTAATGTGGGTAGTGGTGCAAGATAGGCCAAATTTACCATGTCCTGAATTAAATTGGACACCAAATGTATAGTTAGCCTATACACTTTAAGTGGTTCTCTTTATTGTGGTGAGAGACTTTAAAAAAAAAAGAAAATCTAGTGTTTGCAAAAGGTTTTGAGAATACTTGGATCCAATCTCACTAGTTCTTGAATAAAAATGAGAACCAGATTAAATTCATGAATAACTTTGCTCAATACTAAAATATGCTCTGCTTTTGTCAATAAACCATATATACTCATAACATTCAATAATCGTAGTAGGCATTTAAGGAACTGTTGTTCTTTTTACTAGATTATTTATATAATAATCTCTTATGTGTATTTAGGGGTTAATCTAAAAAAAATGAGGTCAGATTTAGAGTTGACAATATGGGCATGATTAGGACATGATTAATATGGGCATGATTAGGACAAAGTTGATAAGTGGACCCAAAAGAATCAGTGAAAATACAAGAGGAGAGCAAAGAGTCCCAGACAGATCCTTAGAGAAAACCTGAATATAGGGGTCAACAGAAACAAAAGATTAGAAAGAAAGAGAAGAATAGTCTCTGAAGTAAGAGGGAAAAACAAAAGAACTTCATTTTGGAGGTGAAGAACATTTTCTAGAAAAAAAAAAAAAGGATAACCAGTAGTGACAAATATCACAGCATTAACAACTTTCAAAGGTGCTTAAGGACAAGAAGGAAAGCCAGTAGATACATATATCTTGAAGCTGTATATGCAGAGGAAAAAATATACTTTTTATTTAGAATGTATTGTTCTATAGCTTGTGGTGTTGGTAGCAGAAATCATGGGGTGGAAAATCTACAGACCTCTAAGTCACATTTGGTGCCACAAGTATGCAAAGGAAAGGTTGAATTGTATGTAAAGTTGGAAAGGATCATCCTCTCAGCTAACAAAGCCACCACTGGTGACCTTTTCAATGAAAGAAGTTCAGAGAATTGAATATGGGGCTGAAATAAAAAGTGTTTTAGAAAAGTTGTTAGGGAGCCTCCCTGGTGGTGCAAGGGGTTAAGATGCAACCTATGAAGCTTTCTGCAGCTACTGGAGCACAAGTTCGATCTCCGGCCGGGGAGATATCCACATGGTGCAGCAGACCTCTCCTGACTTACCTGCTGTTCCCCTCAGCAGTGTGTTTCAGTCAGTCTGCCTGTTCTGTTCCCTGCTCTGTCTCTGGTGAATCCTTTCAGCCCCCCACACCTCTGGCCTGTACCCCAGGTCTTGTATGCATAAATAAATAAATCTTAAAAAAAGTTGTTAAGGATAAAGATGGAATGGTGGCTTAATGGGTTGAGGGGGTGGGAAGAGCAAAAGAGATTGAGCAGTAGTGAACTCAGAGTTTTGCAACTGGCAGAGATCCATGAGTTGCCAAGGATTGTATCACTAAAGTAGGAGGCAAAGTCAGCTGAGCATGAGTGCTCTGAACTGCAATTATGAATTTGAAACAAATGGAAAATGTTCGGATTATTTGCTGTACAGAATAAGCCACAGAGTTAAGCAGGGGTGAATAAGAGGGATGATGAACGTGCCGAAGGCCTGGCTGAGGTTGAGTAATAACTACAAATGGCATTGCACCAAATTAAGTGGTATGATTTTAACAAATGACCCAATAAGGTAGAGTCTATTATTATGTTGAGCAATAAGACCTCACAATGGATCATTGAGTTGGAAGTTAATCTTTGAAAGCATATCTGAAGTTCCTCTCATAAGTTTAAATGCCGCCTCCAGACAGCATTTAAAGAGGGAAAGCTTAGATGAAAATATTTTTAACATTCAATCAGAAAACTATACTTTGTTTTCACAGAAAAGAAGAATTCCTTTTTCTAGTCAATGAACTTATGTAGATTTCCACATGTAATATATACAATTAGGTAGCTTTAGCAAGCAACTATTGCTGGACATTTACAAACCAGAACAAGATTGAACTTCCCTTATCTGGCAAACTGGTAATAATTATTACAAGAACCATTACTCATTTTGACTGTCATTTGCTGAGTGCCCACTCTATGCCCATTCTTACATAAGTTTCTCAGAGTATCAAGATGAGACATGGAATTCTTGCTTTCAAGGAGCTCACAGTATGGATAAAAAAGACCCTCCCAAAAAATCTGTGGAACAGTATGATTATGATATGTCCTAGAAACTATGGAATGTACATTTTAATTCTAAATGAATAATTTTAACATGACATCTACATGGACGTAGGGAGATTTGGAAGTTCTGCTAGTGCTACCAGGCAGACTGAGGGACAACCTAATCCCAAAACCTGCCTGATCTAAATGGGTTATGCCATTTGCTACGTAGAGACAAAACATACTCAGTGCATAAGACCTTCAATAGCAAAGAACTTTAATACAATTAGTGTGAAATGGAGAAAAGAGAAAGAATATAGATAAAATACTTTCCCCATGAAACATCCTAAGTTACCCTATCCCTCATGAGTAAATGCCAAGCCAAACAGGGTTGGCCCAAAGCAGGGCCACTGAGGCCTAAAATTTTGCCACAAGTCTAAGGCTCCTATTTCTGAGGACCTATAAGAGAGGGGCAGAAGGGGCCAGGCAAATCTGGAAGGAAAAGAACAAAATTAAAATCCAACTCAAGATAAAGGCTTCCATTTTCCGCCTCCCCAGGGGTCTCTCACCCACATCTCTGTCTCTTTCAAGTGTCTTCTTCCATGTTCCCCAAGTCCCTGACACAGGTCCAAGGCTGAGAAGCAAGAGCAGCTTCTTCACATTGTCTTTCTGGGGCATCCCTGGTGGTGCAAGGGTTTAAGTCTCAGCACTCCGAAACTATCCTCAGCCACTGCAGCATGAGTTCAATCCCTCGCTAGGGAGCTGACCCACATGACACAGCAGACCTCTCCTGTCTCACCCGCTGCTCCCCTCAGCAGTGTAGTTCAGTCAATCCGCCTGTTATGTTGCCCACTCTGTCTCTGGTGAGTCTTCTCACCCTGCACTGGCACCTCTGGCCTGTTCCTCAGTTCTTGTGTGCGTAAATAAATAAATCTTTAAAGCAACTACAACAAAAAAAACCACATTGTCTTTCTGTTACACATGCCTCCACAAGGTCGTTGTTTTCTTCCTACAGTTCCTTCTCTCCCCAGCCCTTCTCCCTGTCTTAGAGTCCTCCCTGCTCAGCTCCACCCTTCCTTGGGTGGGGCAGGAAACCTGGAACTTCCCCTCTTTATGCACATCACACTGTTACAGTAGGAGGGAAATGTTCTTAACAGTCTAGGGTGCCTCCTTTGTGACAGGCAATGTGCTCAACTAAGGGGTAAGTGATGAATAAGGCACAGGTGCTCACAGCCCTCACAGCTCTTTCAGTCTGTTCAACACTGTTAATGGTCTGTGTTCGGTACCATAATGACATGGCAGATGGAAATACAGAGAATTTGCTCCCAATCTGGCGATCTAAACATAATGGGGATGGAGTCATCAGCTAATGGTGAATCTGTCCTGTAGGAAGAAAGGATCCCAGGTACAGAGTAATAGAAGTGAAATAGAACACAGAAGTGAAATAGAACATGGTTTATGTGGAGGGCCGCAAAATACTTAATATTCCTGGACATAGATTTTCAAGCAGGGCTTATCTCCATTTCACAGGTAAGAGAGATGAAGCTCTCAGAAGTAAGGAAAAGTCAGAATTGCCAGATAGATATCAGGCAATGGGACAAAATTCCAACCATGTCTATATCAGATTCACAGCATGTGCTTTTCATATTTCTTTAGATTTATATTTTACAGATATAGATTGACTTAAAAAAAAAAAAAGAAATAATAGGCCCCAAATGGAATCCTTCATGCCTTGATCTACCAAGACATAATATCTAACTTAACTGCTATTTCAGCCTCTCCCAAAAGTGGAATTCTAAACCAATCAAACTGGAGTTTTCTGGCTAGGACTGAAGAGGCAATCTACATGATAAGACCTCCAGCCTTTTTTCTGAAGGAAGGTGGCTTTGCCTGAAATAACTTCTTTCCTTAATAGCCAATGCCCTCCTCTTTCTGACAATTAACTCTTCCACTTCTGCAAGATTTCTCAGAGTTTTTCTGTTTGCTAGAGGGGATGCTGCCTGATTCATGACTTATTTAATAAAGCCAGCTAATCTCTACATTTATTCTAATGGGTTTTGTTTTGTTCAGAGTACTTACAATGATTACATCAAAACATAGGGAAGGATACTAGTTTTTATTTTATCTGTTTCTGCTTAGAAGAAAAAAAATACCCTCTCAAGATTATGAAGATATTAATGAAATTTAAAAAATGAGAAACAATAGAGGAAAATAACAAAATATGTGTGTGCATATAAAAGAAATGATGCAAATTTATCATGTGAAAATAGCTTAGATTAACTACTTGGTAAAAGATTAAAAGGTTTGTGAAAATAACCCCTGGATTAAAAATGCCATGGGCAAATAGATATATGCCTTTGAAGACTTTCAAATGACTATTTTTCTGCCTATGTTGAGAACTGGTCAACTTATGATAAAATCATTCCGACTGTTTTAAATATTGAAGTTATGGATTTTTTTTTCTGCATTGTTTCAGCAGGCTCCCAAGCTTATAATCAGGCAACTTGTCATCAGCTGGTGTTCAATAGCAAATTTACCATGACCCATTCAATTCCAATGCTCAGAAATAGTATGGAAAAACCAGAGTATGCTTTTTTTTTTTTTTTTTCATTAAAATAGCTAACAAATTGGGCATGAAGAGAAATTATGGCAATATGATGAAAATAGGAACAAGGTAATTAAAATGAGATAATTTAATAGTGTATACCTTAGGTGAGAGGAAAATGAACTTCTAAAATGTAAACCATTAAACCACAGCAGAAGCAAAGGAAGCAATAAAATCCTGCAAAGGCTACATAACCCTGATAATCTCTCAGTGCAGCCAAGCACAGACCCCTTGATAAAAAGTGATTTTTATAAACCTCATGAACTGGGAACATCAACAGAAAAGCAATTATAATACTGACCTCTCAAATTGGTGAAAGTGTCCACAGTCCAAAATAGATGACATGAATAAAATAACATATGAAAATGTCTGGTCAGGTATTTCTCAATAAGGAAAAGAAAGTGGGAGAGAAATATCTAGATAATCTGTGAGTAAAAACAAGAAGATGGGTATGCTCATTGTTGCTAGGTATCTACCCAGAAGAATTAGTTTTTTAAGAATTAGTTTTTACACAATTTATTAAGTTTCTTGCTTTGCTGTGGTTTTCTATAGCACATTGCTGCTGAAAGAAAAAGTCAAAGAAATCTTAGGGACAAAATGCAAGACTCAACTCCAGTCTTATTGTCATCCATTGAATGAAATTCACTGTATATTCATATAGATTTCAGCCAACTTATTTCATATTTTGGAAGACTTTTAGATTTCTTTCCAATCCATGTTGTGCTGAACAAAAAAAAAATTCAGAAGAGATTAAACTTTTCTAATAACACAATTGGAAAGGGGACCAGCCTAATTGAATAGAATATCACTTTTATAGAAGGTCTTAAATTGAATTTCATTTCCTGACCCACAGTTATATATGCATACAATTAATGGCTAATGAATACTAGAAAATAGAGGTCTTTCCGGACTGGATTTAATATAGCAAAGAGGATTATTTATGAACGAGTATATTATAAAAAATTTTGTCTGACCAAAATGCTTAAATAGATTAAAATGGTGTGATTAAACCTGTAGATTAAATTTATGTGCACATAATACATACTAAAGGGTAGTTAAGACCAAGACTAAATCCATATACACTTTGAATTGTGAGGCTTGAATTAATGAGTTTTTGTTACATAGAACATAAGTATTTAATTTTTTTATACTTCAAGGAGGAATTAAGCTACCATATGAAATTGTTTGCCCTAAAAATTCTTGGATATTGGCTTTAGAGGGAAGAACAAAACAAGATCTTTATGTGGTACCTAACTTCAAAGGTTTGGGAAAGAAATTTCTGAAAGTGATAGAGACTAAACTATTTATTCTTTATATAATATGAATTCAACCATATGTTAGGTGAATGAGAATAAATGACTGAATGAAAAACAGAACTATAATATTGGTATATATTTTGCCTCTAAAGACTAAATTATTCATCACAATAAGTAAAAACTTCTAAAATAACATTAACATAGTTGCATTAGGCTCTGAGTTGTATTACATGACAATTTTGAAGATGAGCTATTATTTGCACTCAATAATCTGATTGGGTTGTGAAGGAGTAATTCAAGTCTCTGTAAATCATTTGACAGAGCATTCTCCACTCTTAAACAATCACTCTTCACTGCTTTAAATTTTTATTTTATTTTATTTTATTCTCTGCTTTAAATTTAAACAACTGTAATATGTAATAACAGAATGCACTTTCTTTGATTTCAAAATTAAATAGCTTGGGGTTGGGGCTTTAATTCAAGTTTTATTAATATCATGTAGCCCATTTTCTACTTTCTTCTTACCATTCTGGGAAACACATCTTCAGTCCTTTCCAACCCAGCCCACTATCCAAAGAGTCCTACTGAAGAATCTCACATCATTTTATTTTTCTTTTTTTCATCTCATTTCTCATTTCCCCCATATTCCTAACATTCCCCATTAAAGCATATCTGATCTGGACCTTGTCTTTGATCTTCAAAATTTAGTAATCTGAAAACTTAAATCCCCATGTATGGGGGTGAAAGAGTACCAATGATTGATTAAACTTGCCTCTCACACTCACTCAGCAACTTTTTATGGTTCAATATGCATATTCACATTTAAATAAAATTCAATGAACATATATTATGTGGTCAAAGATGTTATTATAAGATATCATCTTCCTAATTTTATGGAGTCTAAAGAGACTTGGATTAAGCATCTTGCTCAAAGTCACACAGACCGTTCAAAAACTGAATTAAAAACTATCATCTGTGACTACAGTGTAATCTAATTCAAAATAATACAATTAGGAATTAGCAGCCATTTAGAAAAACTGCAGGAGAGAACTTTTTTGCCAAATACATGCTATGATAGTTTGAGAGCTCATGAGACAGGTAGATCATGACCTCAATGATATATAGGTTCATGCTTGGCCCTGCTGCTCTTGCACTGTCCAATATGGTAGCCACTATGCTTATGTAGCTATTGAGCTTTGAAACATGGCTAGTAATGGAGTCTCAACTACACTGTAGATTTCAAAAACAGTATTATAAAAAAAAAAGCAAAATATCTCACTAATTAAAACAATGTTTTAGACATACAGTTAAGTGAAACAGAGTGTTACCTTTTATCTTGTCTCTTTATATTTACCTTTTTCACAAAACTACTAAATTCACAGGATTCATATTATGTTGCCCTTGGCCAACACTTCCTAGGCAGTTGCTATTAAGTGAAATACCTCAGTAGCAGCATTGTATCGAATGGTGCTTGTTTGAAATGCAGAATATTAAACCTCACTCAAGAACAACTGAATCAGATCTGTATTTTAACAAGATGCCCAAACTCTTTCTATTTCTGTTAGTTTTAATTGAACTATCTTGACTTCAGGAAAGCTTCCGCTCAGGTGCTATTTTTTTTTTTTAATTCTTTCTTTTTTTTAAAGATTTATTTTTATTTATTTATACAAGCACTGGGTACAGTCAGAAGCGAGGAAGGGTGAGAGAATTCAGCAGAGCCAGAATGGGGAGCAGAGCAGGCAGAAGGACCGAAGTACACTCTGAGGGGAGCAGTGGGTGGCAGGAGAGGTCTGCGCGCCATGTGGGACCCTCCTCTGGGGGCCGGGGAGCAGCTGGGGATAGAACTGGCGCTGCAGAGGCTGTGGGCAGCTTCACAACCCAGTGCTCAACCGCTGCACCAATGTGGAGGCCCTCAGGTGCTATTTTATTCATCCCCCTGCATGCCTTGCAATCCATTGAACCTAATGTCAAGATAAAAATTATCATTATTTAAGCACCTCCAACATGCCTTCACTTGAGTGTTTTTCAATATTTACTAAATATTGATTTCAGTAAATAACTGCCTTTTCCATACAGAAATGACAATGGTTACAAATATTGCCTGTATGGTAGTAGCATTTTGTGTTAATCTATATAAGTCACACACTAAAGAAAACATGGCCTGTGATAAATGAGTAAGTCCTTTGAATTTTATGTGATAAGGTTTCTTTTCCTTATATAAAATGGGGAAGCTAGGATTAAAACAATGGTATGAGGAAATGCAAAGATACTGCAAGGGCCTTACTGTCAGCCAGCTCTCCTTGGGGAGTTAAGGATGTGAAGCTAGCATTCACCACCAGTGAAGGTGGACAGGCTGACTGTCGCCTTTGTTTTGTGATTTTCAATTTGGGGATGAAGGAAAAGCAAACAATATTCTTTTCTGTTTCTTTTTTCCTTTTTCTGTTACAAATAGTTCTCATTCTGGTTCACAACTCCGCCCCTACTTATGGAGGAATTTAGATTGAGCTTGTTGGTTCTAAAAGCAAAGTATCATGCTAATGAATCACTAAAAAGAAAGCTGGTCTAATTATAGCCAAATGGTGCAAAATAATCTTACTTATGATTGCCCCTGATTAGGTGTAGGCTGCTGTGCTCCCTGCAGGGGACTGTGGATGATCACTGCAACTCAAGGTGCCACTGACTGTCAGGAGGCGAAGGACTTGCAGAAAACAAAAATATTGCAGCTGTACTCTATTATTTTGTTGTTAAAGTTATGTCTTAAAGTTTCCTATACTCATTAACTTGAAATTGACATTGTTCAATTAAAATTTATGAGGGTATAGATTTCATGTTCAATAAGTAAATATTAATCAACTGATAATTAACTATTCACCCATTGGCTACCATAGTATTATAGCCAAGCTTTATTTGCATATAAGGAATACCGAATTATTTAAGCTACTTTGAACAATGGGTGATTTGTTCTAAATCTAAGTGGAATCTCATGGAATGGGTTTAAGGCTCACAACAGTTTAGTCCAGGTTCTGAGAGACTAACTCTAGATTCCAACCAGCCCTAGAGACCTTATTGGACATTTAGAGACCTTCTTCCAGTGACCTTATATGGCTTCCCAGGTACCCCAAATGGGAATGCTTCTGGCTTTCCCACTGTCAGCTGTGTTTCTCTGCTGACTTTTAATTTTCTCCCTCCCCATGTTCCATCCTTTAACTTCAGTTTATACTAAGTCTCCCCAGACACAGAACTATATCATGGCCTTTTAGATGTAGGCTTCACTGCTCTCTGGTGTTTTTAGGATCAGATTTTAGAATAAATCATGTTAACTGAAGTTCTCTTTGCAAGTCAGCCCACCTTTGTAACAAGTGGCCAGGCATGGGACTATTGGTACAGACATTCACATAGCTTGTGAACACATTCCCTTATTAAAACACTTCTTGCGGGGCCTCCCTGGTGGCTCAAGGGGTTAAGTACAGCACTGTGAAGCTATCTGCAGTCTTTGCAGCATGAGTTCTATTCACATGGCACAGCAGACCTGTCTCGCCCACTGCTCCCCTCAGCAGTGTATTTCAGTCAGTCTGCCTGTTCTGTTCCCCACTCTATCTCTGGTGGATCCTCTCACCCCCTGCATCTCTGGCCTGTAACCCAGCTCTTGCATACATAAATAAATAAATCTTTAAAAAAAAACACTTCTTGCGGATGTATATGATTAGGTCCTGTTCTAGGGGCTGATCCTAAAATTGTCAGTAACAATGAGTGCTATGAAGAGAATTACGTTCAAGGGATGGAAAAGAGAGTGACTGAGAATGGTTAGATGGGGGGAGCAGAGGGTTCTTCACATTTAACCTGACACCTGAAAGAAAAGGAGTCAATTCACTGGAAGGTTAGGAGAAATTATTTCAGGCCTTGGCTACAGTTAGTCCAAAGGCCCTGAGGTGTGTTTGAGGAATTTTTTTACAGGTGACAATAACTAAAGATCTGCATCCATAAAAGAAGCTGATATGAAATTAGGTCAGAGAACTAGAGAACAGGGACCAGTTTGTGTAGAGTTCTGCAATGCAAGATAAGGTGTTTGGATTTTATCCTAAGTGAAATGGGAGACACTGGAATGATGTAACCAAATAATCTTAGCTTACAAACTTCTGTTTAATAATTACCAGTTTTTTATTTACTTAATTTCAATTTATATGTATCAAGATGACCAATAAAGCCAAGAATTGCTCAATTTGATGAATCACTAAGAAAATGTACATGAAACCACTGAGATTCTTCTGAAAGTCAACTAGAATGGCAAAATTTTAAAAAGACTAAAAATATCAAGTTTTGGCAGTGTTAATTGGCAAATTTTTCTTTGAAGAATTGTTTGGCAGTGTCACACACATAATATATGTTTGCTTATGCCCTATGACTAAGCAATTCCATTCACAGGTGCATGTACTCAGTAAAAAACATGTATATATATATATATATATATATATATATACCAAAAGACATGCACTAGAATATTACAACAACATAAGCTGGAAATTATCCAACTACCTTACAACATTAGAATTGAAACGGCTCAAACAGGACTATGATCAAACTCACCGCAGCTGGAGATGCTCACAGGGAAGTCAATAAGATGACACCACAGCAGCCTGCAGCCACTGTCTGAAGGAAAGTCTGGATGGACAGCACTGGACACTGGAATAGACAGCGAGGAGGCACCCATCAACAGTTCTGGGTAGCACTGGCCAGTACAGCTCTTTGTGAGTTGTTGGCCTTCACCAACACCAACTACAAACAGCTCTTTGAGACACCAGACCTGTGACCTTTGGTGCTCCTTTCAGTGGCAGGGCTATAGGGCTGTGGCACCCCAGTCTCTGCAAAGCTCTTCATCTTCTTTGCAGAGCTTTTTGGCTTTTTGTCTTTCCGTCTTTCCTCAGTGGGCAGGAAGAGAGAAAGTTTCATGAACCGTGAGTCAGGAACACAGTGAGCCCAGGAAAAAAGTGAGTCCTAAGCTGGCACCTGCCCTGCCTTATATTCTTTCAGGGTCTCCCATCTACAAGTCTGATTGGACCACTTTCAATCCTATGGCTGATTGGAACATTTTGCACCAATCAACACATAGCTCATACCTAATCAGTCCATTCCACAATCTGCACCTGGTAGCCCTACTGCTTGTGCCAGGGGCCCAGTTTCAGAATGGATAAATGTATTGCAATATTCCCATACTGGAATACTATATAGCAGGCATCAGCAAATTCCAACCTGTTGACCAAGGCCAGCTCAAGGCCTAGTTTGTCACTGGTCCTTGAGCTAAAATGGATTTTAAATTTTTGAAAGAATATAAATAACAATTAAATATAAATAACAATTAAGAACAGGGCCTCCCTGGTGGTGCAAGGGACGCAACCTATGAGGCTGTCTGTAATCTCTGGTGCACAAGTTCAATCCCTGGCCAGGAAGCTACCCACATGGCACAGCAGACCTCTCTTGTCTCACCCGCTGCTCCCCTCAACAGTGTACTTCCGTCAGTCTGCCTGTTCTGTTCCCCACTCTGTCTCTGGTGAATCCTCTCACACACACCCCCACACACACCTCTGGCCTGTACCCTGGTTCTTGTATACATGAATAAATAAATCTTTAAAAAAAATAAGAACAACAAAAGAATATCTACCAGAGTCTACACATGGCCAGAGAAAATGGACTTTTAAAATACTTACAGTGTGGTCTTCTATAGGGAAGGTTTGCCAACCTTGAATAGGGCAAAGAGAATGAACAAACTGTAACTACAAGCAAACATGTGTGGATTCACAAACAACATGTTGAGCAAAGGATTCTGATCTTAGCAGTCCAGTCAGTGAGCACATTTGACCAGAGTAGTAACTGGGAGATGGAGTGATGTGTTTGAAAAGCTGCTTGAACACAGGTGTGTTCAGTTGTGGAGGATGTGACAGGTGTATCTCATCATATAGTTAAGCATGTATTACTGAATAACTTGCATCTGACATATTATAGTGAAATGAAACATAAATTATCCTCTCTCAGAGGTCACAGAAAAATCTTGGGTAGTTTTTGGGACATGCAGAAAATCGAGGAGAGAATTTTCATCTTTGACTATTATGGTTACTACTGCTGTCCTCATTTTCAAAAGCATGTGTTCCTTCAGGTGCTGCTGCTTGCACAAAACACTAGAGTTTTGTTGTTTAACCCAATACTGAGACTGCTGCAGCTTAGGGACTTGATTCTTTGGTCTTTTTCTCCCATATTGTATCGAAGTCACTGGGCAATACTGTGGCCGCTGCCTTCAACACAGATCCACAACCCTTCCATTGCTCTCTGTAATGAAGGAGATATCCGGAGACTGGGGCATCCAGGCAGAGTTAAAGGCTAATTTAAAGGTCCCAAAGTAGGAAAGCTCCTGACATTCCTAAGAAGAAGCAATGTTCAGGCTGGTTTCCTGGCTCTTACTCTGAAGCGCCAAGTGACATCTTCCTCCCCAGGTCTGTTCTCAACATACAATCCAGAAGGATAGTCTTTTGAAAACAAAGATTAGTCACCATGCTCAGGTTTAAGTTCTGCAATAATTCTCCATTTCACTCATAATAAAAACCAAAGTCCTAGCAGTGGCTAAAGGCTGACACTACTTCACGGCTATCTTCTACAGACACACATTCATGTGCACCTGCTACAACTGGCCTCTTCTTAGGAATGTCAGGAGCATTCCTGCTTTGGGACCTTGAATTAGCCATTCGCTCTGCCTGGATGCCCCAGTCTCCAGATATCACCACAGCTAACTAAGTCCCTTATCTCCTTCAAGTCTTTATTCAAGTCTTACCTTTCCAAAGTCAGGTTCAATGAGGCCTATTGTGATGATTCTATTTAAAATTGTCTGCAATTTCTGTAGATTTCTATGGCCCTGCTTTAGAAAACTAATGCAACTATTGCATTTGAATATCCTATGTATTTGTTTATGATGGTCATTCTTTATCTCTATTTTCCAGCTAGTATATAAGTTGCTTAAGGGTAGTGATTTTTATAAATTTTTATTGATAGTGATATATCGTGAGCTTGGCAGATAGAAAGTTTCAATAAATATTGTTGAATGAATGAATGAATGTATAATGGAGTCCTGCCTCAGAGGTCTGCTATTCTTTTGGCACATCCTGAGTCTTGCCACATTCCTGAGGTGCTGCTATAGAATGCAATGGGTCATCTCTACTCAAGGGTCCCAGGAACTCTATTCTTCACCCAGCATGGGGAGCCATGCTGCCTCTCTCTTGGGGCTTCTGTGCTACTTCTAATATACACTGTTTAAAGAAGCAGAGCCATAAGGGAGGCTATTTTTAAACAACTTAAGTGTTCAAGCTTGGCTCTAACCTTTTCTGCTTGGAATGAAGAGGGGAAAATGGAAAACAACAGTAATTTATCCCAAGACACATAGACATCCATAATTTTCCTAAGAAAGTCAGCTCTTAGGAAAGCTTTTGTAGTAGACCTATAACTTCTCTTGTAGTGGTGGGCCTATAACTTTTGAGAGCAAAATTTAAGGTCTCAATTTCAAATATAGTTATATGGTCTTGGTTTTTCTTAGCTTTCTACCTAGGATATTTGGTTTCACTTCTGCTTATAAGCCCCAGTCTTTATACAATACTGTACTAGGGCATTGAAAGTTAGTAGTTTGTATTTCATGGTACTAAGCATATTTTAATCCCAAGTTATATTGTCACATAAAATAAAGCATTTTTCCTGAATTTATCATCCAAGGTCGCATTTAAACAATTACCTTTTTATATAAGTGAAGCATAGATGGACTCAACAGTGGGAATGCAATGCAAAATTCATGATGGATAAACATATCTATGTGAAAATTAGGTTCCAAGTAAAGAGTAAACTAGGCAATCAGAGGGAGGTGATTTTGAATTCTACTTTAAAATATAGATGGTTCTAATGATTGTAACTCCAAGCAGTGATCTCATAGGTTAATGGATAATAGAACATATTTTGATACTAGTTGTCTTAAATGAGAAGTTTTATCTTCCCATGGAGAGAAGAACAAATGAATGGCAAGGCAAAGGCTCTAGAAATGCAAATGAAGCCAATTAAAATGTCAAGGTCACTTCCTTGAAATAATAATAGTGGTTATTCAAAAATCATAACCTTCTCTATCAGGGGTTGTTTCTATTAGAAATTTTAATGACATGAAATTTTCTGTTTGCTAAACACTTCTAGAAAAATGTAATTCATGAAAGACAATAATTTTAGTTTTATGACTTTTTCTTAAAAAAAAAAAACACATAAATCTACTCATGTGGAAGTGATTAATTAGCACTTTACTCCCAAAAGTTCTGATAGGGGACTTAGAATACACTTGTAATTATTATCTTTTTTAAAAATTGAGCACCAGGAGAACACTCCTATATATCAAACCTGAAAAATTAAGGACAGAGGCTTTGATCTACTACAAATGGACTGTGCTTCAAATATCAACTCAGTAATCAAGATAACCTTGGGGAAATGATTTACCTTATCTGAAATTTAGTTTCCCTACTGATACAATGAGAATATCAATGACATATCACTACATAGGATTGCTGAAGGTTAACTGAAATAATATATAAAACATATAGTTGAGTGTCTGATACATAGTATAAATACATAGTATAGTTGCTATTGTTGCTGTCACTAGTTTTTCTACATGAGCTTTGTGACTATAGCTTGACAAATATTTGACATTTTTTGCATTTAGGTATAGAACTTTACATTCATTTTCATTATGTGTCTTCTTATTAAAGTGTCCCATCCTTCCACATTACTAATATCACCTCCGATCTCAAATTTACTATCCAACTTCTCTTCCTAGTTTCGTATTACTCCCAGTTCTGATTTTCCCAACTCATTTGTAAAAATGACAGGGAAAACTCAGTAATATTCGGGTCCCTAAATTTCAACCTTATGTTTAATTGATAGTTGGCCAGAAAAGCTGTCTTTGGATAAAGTCATTTGATTTGTTATTAATCTTTGAACATACTTTTATAGTCAGCATTGCTTTTATCATGTTGTATTGTGAATAACAATGATTTTTATATTTCTCTACACAAAGTAGGTTCTTCTACTTGATTGTAGGCTCCTTTTATTGGGACCATGACTTACTCATCTTTATTATTTATTCATTAAATCCACAGTATGTGGATTATATTGCCTTATATATGTCCTTGCTCAGTAGAAGGTAACAGGATGAAAATATGACTTAAGGCAAAAATTGACATATTTTTGACTTTAAAATATTATGCCTCCGTTAAAAAAAAAAAAAGGTCACCTTCTTTGACATAATGTACAGTTTCTAAAAGGTTCCCAACCCACACTTGAGATCAATAAAGTGACAGTGATCATAGAAAGGTCATCCTCACATCTACTTCATTATCATGTGCTTCTTTTTTTAATACATCTATATCTATATCTACAATCCTGCCTTCCTCTACCTTAGATTCCCCTGCTGTGAAGCTTAATTAAACCATGTTTGCAAAGTATATTGAATTCTTCAGGATAAAGATGCAATAGAATTATGTTATGTCTACAGAGATCTGACATCTCTGCTCCCTCCTTGGTCATGTCAATAAATCCCATGCTACCACAAATGGAAGCAGCAAAGCAATGTGTAATCTGAAGTGATATAAAAAAAATTAATACATTTCCACTTAGTGTTCCTAGAAGACTTTAGGAATGTGTTTTCTTTTAAGACATATCCCTTACTGTTTTCCTCCTACCAGGCAATGAAAAGAAGTTGGAAAATGATTTCAGCCTTGCCAATAATTAACTTTATTTCATTGAGCTATGATGGACAAATTGAATGACCTTGGACAACCACTTTAGATTTTAAACCTCAGTTTCTTCATGTGTGAAATGTGGAGTCAGAATAGGTAATCTCTCATTTACCATTGAGGTCTGCTAAAATGTCAAGCAAAGAGAGGAGTGTAATTTCTTATGCATAGATTTATATACACCATTGTATAAGACATTACAATTATAATTCGAGGTCTCACAGATTAGGATGACAAATGAGTTCATGATTTAAATATAAGCAACTTAAAGGATTGCAAAATTTAACTGATTGTCTTAAATATTAAGTGCTGGAATGTCCTCTGTCTTGCTCTTGACGTTAGACATGTCCCAGCCATCCTCTCAAGTCCAGCACCATGGAAGGTTGCTATCCTGAGCTGTCCTCTGTTGTTTTACGTTTATTCTCTGTGTGCATTCATTCTTCATCAAAACTGTAAGCTCATTGAACAAAGGCAAAATGCCTTATACTTTTTATTTTTCAAAGGACCTACATACCTAAGCATTACTGACCTTGAGTTCTCAATGATCAGTAGCTTTTATAAATATCTGATCATCATATCAGCTGCACTACCATTAACATTAACATATAAATTTTTAATATCCATATGTAGTATGTCATAATAAGAATCAATATAGCACCAAAGCTGAGTCTGTTACTTACCCAAGGTCTCTACCACTCAATTTCAAAATCTGTAAAATATGGAGTAACTGCCTTTCAGAAGTGTTATGAGGATTAAATAAAGCAAGCTGAACTGATGCACAATAGATACCTTATAAATGGTAACTATCAGTATCGTTGTTACTAGAATGAACATAATCATACATTTGCTATTATACATTTACACAACTAATATGTGGTCTTTGACATCTATGTATAACAAGATCTCCTGGGCAGCTCCTCAAATATTAAGGATCCAGTCTGAGAGTCTGAATCTAGGAATTCTTTGAAACATGCTTTGAGAAATGCTGTCTCACAGTTGAATTGTTTGTAATTCATCCCTATTCTTAAAATACTCCATATAGATAGTCCTCAGAGTTCCAGAGTTAACAAGCATTTGATCTTTACTAAATATTAAAATATTTGACATCCGCTATCTTGAAAGTTAGGTAGCTTGATGAAATAACCTGGATGCTATTAACTTGAAACACAGGGATGAAAAATTATCTAGTGTAATTTTTTCTGACCAAAGAAAATAATTGCTTTCTTACAGCCTGCAAATTACACAAACCTCCCTACCAAGTCCCCACCACCCCCGCCCCCTGCCTCCATATTATAACTGCCATTTCCAATTTCCAAGTGGTTAAGGCCTCAGGTTATCTACATATTCTTGAACTTCAACATTTTAGATAATTATTCTTAGGGCAAGGTTTACACTGCATTCATTTTACTCTTCTTCCAATTGGCAATCCCACTATACAATTGATATTAAAAACTGGTATCAGTAAATTGCTTCAACCAATGTTTTTGACACATTGTTCCTAAACTCAACATTCAAGCACTTTAGAAGTCTGAGCACAAGCCATAAAAATTAAGGAAAGCAGGGCAAAAATATATTAGGATTATAGTCATAAGTAGTTTCTATCAGCAGAGATTTTCAAAATACAAATTATAATGTAGTCTTTATAAACATTTGTTTAGTATTCAAGCTTTTAGTCTTTTTCTTAAACAAAAATCTAAGGCATTATGAAAAATATGAACTAGGGATAAACTTTATACCTTTATTCTTCCCAGAGTCTAAGTCTTTCCTGATATATTAATTATAGCCTAAATTTGACTCCTATAAAACAGATCACAACCACTACTTACAATTGGTACCTATCAAATTCACTCATACCCAATGGGTAGAACTTAGTCACATGACCAATTATAGTTTCAAGGGAAGATGAAAAAAAATTTCATCTTTAGCAGGCTTGTCATATAAATTCTGTTTAAATTCTTTAATTTATAAAACCTATTACCATGAAAGAAGTGAAGGATGGATATCGGAGACATCGAGCTGCTGGTCCTACAATTGATACTCAGTAAGTTCAAGTGCATTGATCCAAAGCACAATGAGCATTATTGAATCATTGTGCTAACTAGAGACTTCAGGGTGTCACCCTGACTAAAGTATTTGTATAAAAGGTAGAAAATAGTCTTAAAAGGGGGAGCTAAAGAACAAGAGATAAAATGGGCTTATATTAATTACCTCCCCTGACCAAGGGTGAGCCTGGTGTTTTAATTGTCTGTAAATGTTCAGATTTTTTTAAAACACCAAACCTGCTAATGAATTATTATATATAGCAAAATGTTAGAGAAACTTGGGCCTTTTCTAAGACAACCAGTACAAACCTGACATTAATTATTTAATTTTGCCACCAAACTGGTATAAACTCTTTGAAATGCTAAAATTTGAATATATGTACTCTTATGTATTATAGCCTGTGACCATACAGAGAAGTAGAAAAACTAATATTTATTCCCTTTTATGTCTGCTTTGTATTTCTTTGTGTGAATGCACAACTGTTATTCAACCAGCTCCCTATAGATGATAATTTAAGTTGTTCACAGTCCTTGCTACAACAAATGACTTGGTGTGGGTATATTTCTTAATATATATTATTAGCATCATCTTTGGAAATGGCATTGTGGATCTTTAGGTATTTAAAAAGTTTTGTGTTATCCTAGAGATTAACATTATATTGTAACTTATCCTTGGTTCCTTGTTTTTCAGGAGCATGGGGGATTTTCTTTCTTAGTTTCCTATTATGAGCAATAGTGATATTAATCTCTAAGTCCTTTCCCTTTTCCTCCCCAGCATGTTTTGAAGTGATATCCATTTATTCTCTATTAATACCTATATGGTTATTCGTGAGCTTACTCCACATTTTCATATACTCTCTTCAAACTTCTCTCAGATTTTGTTGATTGTCAGAGAATGCAAGTGTTACATATTACAGCATCTTCATAAGGATCATTATTTAGTCTTAGTTCTACAGCTAAATATAAATTTAATGCTTATAACCAGTGTTTATGAAGATATCACAACAAAAATTTTCATTACTTGAAGTTTATCTCCAATGTGTTTTTTGTAAAGTTCTGTGGGAATAATATTTCCTGAATCTTTGTGTGCTCGTAGTTACTTGTCTTTGGCTTTTATAAGACAAAGATCAGTTGGGATCATTTCCACACCTTGAGTATCTTAAACATATTATTCCAGTTGCTTTCTGTATAAAAACCAAAAGTCTGAGCTTCTTTCTCTTATAAGTTACTTGATCCTTTTGACATGATACAAAAAAGGAGATTTTATACGTACATTTCTTCTTTTAAAGAGCAATACATTTACTGGAATAGGTGTTAACATTGACCATTCTAGGTTAATTTTCCTGGATATGCAATAATCCCATTCAATTTGTGCCTCCCAATCTTTTCATTCCAGGAGCTTTTCCTTGATTTATATTTCCAGAGTTTGTTCTGTCCTTTGCTTTGATTTTTCTTTTTTGATGACTAGTATTTTATTGATAGGAAGTCTACTTTGCCTGTATTCCATATTTTTTCACTTTATCTTATATTTGTTTTATCCCTCTTTCCATTTTGATTTTAAAATTTTTCTTTTTTTCAATCATCAATTTTTCTTAAGGTATTATGTATGTGGTTTGTTAACTCAAGTTCCTGATTGCTTAGTGTATTTTTATTCTATTTCTAAATCTTTCTTGAACTTTGACAGGTCTATTTTTAGTTTTTTTCTATAATTCTTTTATTTCTGAGTTGTCCTAATTGTTATTTATTCTACTTAACCAAAGCTTTTATTTCTAACATGTTCTTAATTTCTCCTTAAATACTGGGTTAGAGTTTTCACTTGTTCTGTAGCCATATCTTTCTGTTCTTTTATAATAATTCCTTACGCAATTTTTCCATAGTCCTTTTCTGTTATTATGTTAATTACATAACTTCATCTTCTCTTAAGAATGCATCAATAGTTAAGGCTGGAATAGACTTTCCAGTTTCATTGCTTTCAAATTCCCACTGTGTTTCTGAAGTATTCAAGTATCTTTTTACATGCAGAAATCTCTTAGCTCTATTCCTCTTCATACTGTTGGGGTGTCTCTTTGTCCTGTAATCCTAGCCCTAAACAATTTTCATTCTACTCTCAGTAGTTCCTCCTGGGTGTTAAGGCTTTAATCTTCAGTTAATGTCAGAATCACTGGGGACCAGACCACTTCACCCCTGACTAACACACTATGGTCCACTTGTACTCACTCACACTTGGGGACTGCACAGATACCCCCATGTTTCGCTCCTCATCAGATTTAAGTGTTCTACTCTGAGCTTACTAGCAGTCATGGCTTCTCTCCTGTCTAGGGATTTCATATCACTCAGCTTTGTTACACATGGCTGCTGTGGGACTTTGGTTTAGCGATCCTAGTTACACTGTCTGTGTTTGTGTGGGATTTAGTGCAGTTATGTTGCCATTTTCCTGGATCCTTCACCTCTAATGTTATTTCAGAAAATCAAAGGAAAAACTCACATCTATGAATTCATTTCTCCATCAGAGTATCCAGTGGTAAGTACCTATCTATGTATGCATGGAATATAAGATTTCAGATTCCAGGCTGCTTCATTTCTTTTATTATTTAATATTTTTAATTTTTATTTTTTATTGCTGTAACACTAGTTTGCAGCACTGTGTACTGAAAGTATAGGAGCTCCCCCTTCAGGTGTTGTTACCACATCACACCCACCACCAAGATGCCCATAGTCCACCACCATAGTAGGTTGTGCTCCTCCCTATCTTACTCTTGTTCCTTCCCTTCCTCCACCCATTTGGTTCTTCAGTTCTATAGTTAGCTTTCTAGGGTTAGTTCTTAGTTTGGCCTTATGTGACCTTTTGTTTGGTTTCTCTAAATTCCACATATAAGTGACCCCCTTATATTTTTTTCCCTTGTGATTTATTTTGCTTAGTATTATCCCCTCCTGCTCCATCCATGTTGCCACAAACAGCTCCATAGATATTGCCACAAATGGTAGGGGTTTATCTTTTTGATAGTTGAGTAGTATTCCATTATACATATATACCACAATTTCCTGATCCATTCATCAGGAGTTGGGCTCTTAGGCTGATTCTATAGCTTAGCTTTTGTAAAGAATGGGGCAATGGGAGCCTCCCTGGTGGCACAAGGCGTTAAGCACCACACTGTGAATCAATGTGCAGCCTCTGCAGCATGAGTTCGATCCCCAGCCAGGGAGCAACCCACATGGTGCAGCAGCCCTCTCCTGACTCGCCCACTGCTCCCCTCAGCAGTGTACTTCGATCAATCTGCCTGTTCTGTTCCCCACTCTGTCTCTGGTGAATCCTCTCACCCCCCACACCTCTGGCCTTTACCCCAGCTCTTGTATGCATAAATAAATAAATCTTAAAAAAAAAAGAATGGGGCAATGAACATGGGAGTGCATGTTTCCCTTTGAATTAGTGTTTATATATTCTTCAGGCTAATACTTAGGAGTGGAATTACTGGCTCTTAGGGCAGATCCATTTTTAATCTTTTGGTAAACTTCTATACTGTTTTCCAAGGGACTGACCCAGTCTATATCCCCACCAATACACTACTTCCTTCTTTTTTTTTTTCTTTTCTTCCTTTTTCAAAATTTTTCCTTTCTTGTCTGGACTGTCATCACTAGGTAGTGAGAATTATACCAGCTTCTATAATAGCAGAGGCTCAACAGTCAAATGGAAAAGTCACAACTATTGCATGTCTTTCATAATGAGTGGATTTCAGTAAGCAGCAAGTGGATATATTTTTCCAGTGGTGAAAACAATACAAGCTAAAGAGGCATTGAAGAGTAGAGTATAAAATGAGTAACATTAAAGTGGGAGAAATAAGATATAGCCAGGCTGTTATGATTTTCAATACAATCCCAAAGTCCAGACTTGCCAGCAAAATTATTAAAGGGACTGTTATTCTTGAACTTCCTATTGAGTAAGATGACTTTGGTAGCAGCAAAAAGAATGAGGTGAACAGAATGAGGTGTTGGGACTGAGTTCATCGCCACCATAACATCACTATATTGTGGGTGCTTGAAGTCAGAGAGGAGAAATAATTTGATACAAATGAAACCTTTTCAAAAATCTAAACATCATTTTCACTTTAGAAAAAGTGGCACAAATCGTAACAGATCTTTAGACCAGAGGGAATTTCTATCTCAGTCTCTGAGTGAAGAAAATCACCCAATGTATTATTGTCTATTCCTCTCTATAGAAACCCACCAGTTAATGTCTATTCAGAGCAGATGGATATAATAAGAAGTTTCCATCCCAACCTATCTCAGGCACATAAACTGATTCTGCTGGGGAAATCACTCACATCTACAACTAAGAGAAACAATAGATAAGAAATACAGGGTAAAATATCTTCACAATATTTGCTTGTTTAGAACCAAGCATCTATTTATTCTGTAGATGCTGAATTTCAAGTAGTAATGGAGCAGTGTCTAGGTGAGTAGGTCTATAAACTAGGAAACATCAGTAAAAGGATTGAACTTTGAAAAATAATAAGAATGTACCAGATTCTGTGGCTGCCCTGTTGCATCTCCTTTCAGTTCATTTCTAGGTTTACTTGCAGACCCCTGGGCATAGTTTGCAAACAATCTGATAGCATCTACTGTAGATAGATACCTGCCTATTTTTACTTCTCCACTGGAGAACTTTCTTTGGCCCCAGGGAGACAGAGTTCAGGGCAACCTGGAACTACCTCTGACTCAACACTTACAGGATACTTTTCAATCAAAAAAGGGTAGCAGTTACTGTATAAAAATCCCCAGCTTTCCAAACTCTTAATGGAAACTTTCTGAGCTGCACTTCATAAGTTTCCTTAGCCTACTTAGCAAACTGAGTCCCAGTTAGCCACAGTTTACCTATCCACACCCACCATTGGCTCTCTCCCTTCCACATCCCATTTGCCTTACATTACCCTTGTCTTTTTTGGGGTCACCTTTCAAATATATCTCCTGTACTTATGTTTTTGTCTTAGTCTTCTTTAAGATAATTCACATGATGATTACTGGAAATTTATTTTTTAAATTCTTCTCAAATTATTTCTCCACTGGAAAATTCCTAAACTCTGGAGCTAATCTATGGTGACTAATAGAATTTCCCCCTCAATATAAGAACTGCAATTTTTGTTTGGTCTCTACGGTGTCCAGCCTACTGCTCCCTGGAATAAACTAGCCAGACATTAAATAATTGTTGTAGAATAAATGAATAAATGAAAGAAGTTCCATAAGCAAGGAGAATACCTGGGAAATCTAGCAATAAGCAATCAGGGGATGTTTATGAAGGAGGACGGCGTCAGGAGGCAATAGACAGAACTCTCAGGAAGCAGGTAATTGCATCAATCAAAAAATAAATAGCAAGAAGGTGCAGAGACAGACTATTAGGAGCAAGATTTTATCTCTAAAGAAGATAGTAACTCAAAAGAAAATATCTAACTTCAGAGTGCAGATGATTAAACTTGTCAGTGTTCATTTGACCCTCACGATTGTCATAAAATACAAGTATTTTCTTCTCTTAATAGATAGGAAAAATAAACTCTAGGAAAGTAAAGATACATGACCAAGTTTAGCAGCAAGTAGTGACTGGAGAACTAGAAGACAGGTTGCAGGGTGATCTAGTTGTAATTACTAGAAGTGAAATCTAAAGACTCAAGGATTCTTATTTCAAAGAGTCAGCCCTCAGAGTTACACTTTACAGCTCGAATTCCACTAGAGACAGCCAATTCTCATGTGGAGGAATCCTGTCAAGGTAGAAATGGATGAATCGAGTGGCTGTTCCTAGAGCTCTTGGATAAGGATGTTGGGGTTATTGTATCTATTTCAGAATTCAAAGTCATGTAGTTTCTTTGAAACAACGGAAGCGATGCCCCAATGGTGTCACAAAGAGCCAAATTCTGACCACTATTTTCACCCAAAAAAATGTAATGAAAGAACATGCACTATTTTTCTATTTTTTCCTTTTCCTCTTCTTTTTTTTTGTTCTCTATCACTAAACATAATTTTCTCAATTATAATCAAAGCAAACTCCCTGTTTTTAAATGTATGCTTCCTCTGCAGGATTCAAAATGACAGTGCTGTTTTGGAGATATCATTTTGCTTCCATGGTAGCAATTTCTCCAAATCTTTGCCTTATGGCCTCTATGAAAGCATTTGGCAGGCAGAGCAGGCTGATAGAGAAAGGGAGAGCTTCTGTGAACACAAGTACCTTGGGAAATCAGCAGTGATGTGAAAAGAAATACATAAAAACTACCCAGCACAGTATATCTGTTTTTAATGGGACTTCATTAAAAGTATATATTTCTTAAAGTTTGCCTCAGCACGACAGTGGGTTTTCTAAGTTTGAGAGCCCTTAGAAGTTTTCTATTATTTCTCTTCTTTTTAGTTCACTCACTACAATTTTTGATAGAGAAAAGGAGAATAGCTGCTGGTTCATATTAACTTCGTAGCAGTATTTATATGATTTTTCATTTATTTTCTAGAATTTTTCAAACCCAGGCTGAAGGGGAGTCCTGATTTATGAAATGAGAAGTTGAGTTCTCAGAAAAGTGGGCCCTGCAAGAACCACTTTCAAGGGGTGTTATACCAAAGAGTTGCATTTTGGGAAAGTCCAGAACATAACCTGTACTAATGCCATGGCTTGGGGAAGAGTCCTGAATCCAAACAATATCTGACACAGGCTGGCCCTCAAAGAATATTTAATGCACAGAGGAGTATCCTAGCAGTTGGAGCAAAAATCCAGAACCAGAAATAGAAACCTAGTTTTAAAGATGGGAGATAAAAACAGAAATAGAGGGCTTTTTTTTTTTTAACATATTAAATATTGGCTACAAGACAGGGCTTTTGTACAATAGTGAAAAAATATCTCATAGAGGGGGACTCCCTTTTGGCATAGGGGTTAAGTCTCAGCACTATCATACTATCACTGGTGCAGCCTGAGTTTGATCCCTGGCCAGAGAGCTAACACACTTGACTCAGCAGGCCTCTCCCGTTTCACCCACTGCTCCCCTCACAGTGTATTTTAGTAGATTTGCCTGTTCTTCTCCCCACTCTGTTTCTGGTGCATCCTCTCACCCCCTGCACCTCTGGCCTATACCCCATTTCTTATATACATTAATAAAAAAAAATAAATAAATAAAGGTGACTGTCATATATATATCATAGTCAGTATGAAGTCGGTGTGAGGAAGACTTTGAAAGCTATAAAGTGATTTCACCTTAATCTATAGGGAAAACTAATAAATTTTTTCAAAGTAGTGATATCAAAGCACTTCTTTAAGATTACTTAACATAATGGTTTTGAAAGGAAAACAATACAGTCAAAATTGTATGCTGGATTCTAGTTCTAGGAAAATGTAGAAATCAGAGCATGTAACTCAGAGTCAAAAAGATCTTGAATTGCATTCCAAAAGAACAACTCACTATTTGTGACACCCTGGAAGAAATTTTATTTCTTCAAGCATCAATTTTCTCATCTACTTAGGTATAATGCATAAAGTCATTCAATAATTTTGATTCTATCTTTTTGTCAGTTTCTGTTCCAGTAGTTGACTAAACAGGTGTACAATGGAAGGTTTTACTGACATGAAATATTCTCAAGAGGGATGTTCATGTCAAAAACTAAAAAGGGGAGCTGATTACAAATAATAAGTAAATATTTCATGAAGAGGAAATCATTAATGTAAATACATGGAGTCAAAAATCAGTCAGGCATACTCAGGGAGCTGAAAGAAAGGGCAGGGAGGAGATATGAGATGAAGGCCTTTTCTAGGCAAGGTCCAAATCAGATCCCTAAGCTCAGCTAAAAAGACTAGGTATCTTTAAAATGTGGGTGTAATGTTGAAATTATTTTTTCACTCGTTATTGCTGAATGGAAAATGGATTATGGAAGGACATAGTGTATACACTGAGCATAACCATGAAGGAGTTAAGTTGGTTCAAGACAAAAAATTGACTATGGCAGCAAAGTAGACAGTATGGCTCCATGTCATCAATCAAATGAGCTCTACAATAATGTGTCCAAAAGATGGTGTACAATGTATAGGGTGCAAATAAGAATGAGGTGGACTGAGAGTTAACACAAGAACTCAGATCTATTTGCACCCATAACTATCGAGGTAAAAGTAATAGAGTATTAAATATAAATCTAAAAAATAGTTTTGAAGAAAAAACAATAGGGTATTTGATTCAATAACCATGTATTAGATTGATTGAAAATTTAGGCAACTAATAGTCAGTCATGCTAACCTTTCCTATCCTAGTGAGGTAATTCCCAAAACTCTCCACACATTGGAATCCATGCCCTAGAGATTCTGACATGATTGGTAGAACTGTGTAGACTTTATATATATGGCAGGGGCAGGTGGGAAAGAGAGAGAGAGAGAGAGAGTCAGGAAATGTCTATCTTATAAAATCTCTTGGAATGATCTGGTTTGACCCTACAGGGCATTACTCAGGATTCTACAAACCCACTATATGTAGATTACCTACACACATACACACAAACACACATATGCATGCATGTATGCACACATAGCTTATAACAGGACTAAGAGGACAAAAACACACTCCAGAGGGTTGCTATTAAAGATAATTGTAGCTGCTTCACCCACTGCACTCAGCACAAGTAATTTCAAAGAAAGTCATAAAAGTCATCACTATGTCTCTGGACATGACACAGGTTATATTGTTCCTCACCCAAGAGGAGGTGGCACTATTCTGTGAACTACTTGTAACTGGTAGGCATTGGTATTGACCTTAACCTAGCTTCTCTTCCATTCTTATTGAACATACAATAGCAGCAGGTACCACTGTCTACGAAACGCGCCTAATGATGACAGCTCCGTATGTTAGCCAAGCTCCCTGTATACATTATTTTCCTTCTCTGCTAGACAAAGAAAATTATTGTAACTGGAAGAACAGGTACAGAGAAGAATTATGACCCTCTACACACTCTTATTTTTTAATTTACAAGGAAAGAAACTTTAGGCAGAGACAATGCTGTCTTGGGTACCTCTAGGACATTATACAATTGAGATGGAACACTTTGGCCTTCTCCAGAGACAAATGATGGGTTCTTCCAAATGTTGTTCATGACTCAAGGCTTTATTTTAGTATAAATAAGGAAGAAGCCTCTAGAAACAATGTGTGAGGTAAAGCTTCCCTAAGAACAAAAGATGCTAGCTAAGTGGAAGCCTTAAGAAACTGTAACTTTTACACGCACCCATTATCTCTAATAATGACAATGACCTAAACCTGAGACAGTGAAATGCTTTTGTCCTAATCAGTGTCACAGTTACATCCACACAGAGATTTTGATTCTGAGCTCCACCTCTGTGATATCCCTCCCAGGAGCTGCAGTTGCCTGTGTCCTCCCAGACCATGGAAGTCAGTTTTGCAAAGACTGAGGTATGTGCCCCTGATATTTTGTCTCACTCTTGTGTGGCCTCACTCTTAGAGTTCCTATTTTGCCTAAATCAAAATGTGCAAAGTAATGAAAAACTCACAAACTGTTAAAGAATCAGAAAAGAATTGTTTCTGACATTTCTAGTAGTTTGAATAGACATAACTATACCAAATATCAGAGTGAGGAAATCTTTTGTTGCACTATTTAACATAAAAATAGATGAAAAGTATATGTTAAGAATTAATGTTCTATATTTTGATTGTACTTAACAAATATGTACCTACATGAAGCAGACAGAATTCTAGAAGTATATTTAAAAAAGATTTTCATGAGCTAATTTCCCATTTCATTCCTACTTGTAACTGAAAATTTTAACAAGATTATGTTTAAAATCAAGGTCACTTGCTATATAATTTAAAATGATTACTGTTATTGGTTTTCACATCTTTAAAAGAGTTCTTGCAATATGTATTTAACTTAATATTGCTGATATTACAAGATATACTTAAATCAAAATGAGAAAAAGATTAAAATTAATGAAACTTATGAAATACCAAGATTTTAAAAATAGCCTTTCTTTCTTAAAAATGCCAAACTCCTTCATCTTTTTATCAAGACAATCTTATACAATTTCTTTACCTTTTACCATAACTTAATTTTCATCCCTTTCATGAGTTTTACTGATAACTTCAAACCATTTTCTCTTCAAGTGTGGCCTGGGAAAACCTACATCAGATTTACCTGGAAAGCTGCTGAAACTTGGAAAAGTACCACACCAGTTTTATAAATCAGATGCACAGAGAGTGGAGTCCAGGTACCTGCATGTTGGAAGATCCCTTGGGTGCTTAATAAAGAGGATGCTCAAGGCTGATAACCACTAGGTTTTCCTCACCTCATTTAAATGGCAACAATATCAGGTCCAGGATTATTCAGTAAATAAAGATGAATGTACCAAAAATACCACTCACAAGATTTTTCAGTTTTGTTCAACTTAAGTCCCATTTATCCAGCACTGCAATAACCACAAAATGAAAAGGAAATTATAATTAATGTCTTTAGCCTCATGATGAAGGAGATAAAAAGACTGATTTTCGATGTTGGGGGATCTAAAGCTAAACAAACCTCACACTACCCAACAGTCCACTGTTCGAAGTACTTTCAACAATAAGAGGTAGGAGGTATTGCTGAATAGCAAGAAGTGATTACCAAAAGGAATTTAGACCCTGCCAAATAGTTTTCCAAAGTGGCTCTAGTATTTTGTACTCCCTCCAACAATGATTCAAAGTTTGGTGCTTCACATCTTGGCTAACATTCTGTATTGTCATTTTGTTTTAAACATTGCCATATTTATATGTAAGTAGTGTTATCTCTTGTTTCAATTTGGATTTCTCTAATATCTAAACAGCTTTTCATATGCTTACTTGATATACATTTCTTTTTTAGTGGTCTTTTAATGAAATGTCAAATCATCTACCTAATTTTTATTTGGGTTTTCTTTTTTGTTATTG
Source organism: Talpa occidentalis (assembly GCF_014898055.3). NCBI lineage: Eukaryota > Metazoa > Chordata > Mammalia > Eulipotyphla > Talpidae > Talpa > Talpa occidentalis. The sequence continues at coordinate 35,532,085 of NW_023601322.1, read as the reverse complement.
AATTATGAGAGTTGTTTATATATTCTGGACATAGGTATTTGAGATCTCTGATACTGTGGCACTCGGAATCTTCCATAGCCGCCAGTTGTGTTTGGTGATGGTTTAAGTCAGTTTTACTGACATAAAATGGGCATACAGTAAAATTAATGCCTTTTAGATATGCAGTTCTCAAGATCTGACAATGTCTGCAGTCAAGAATCTGTCACGAAACAATGTCACCACTGTCAAGATGTAAAATTATTTTCATCATCTCAGAGAGTTCCATTATGAACATTCAGAGTTAGTTATCTCTCTCTACTCCCAGGGGTTAGACTGCTAACCCTGGTCTGTTGCTTGTACCTAAGGTTTCATCTTTTCCAGAAAGTCATACAAGGGAAATATATAATAGTATGCTTTTTAAATCTAGCTTCTTCCACTTTGCATAATGATTCTGAGATTCATTCCTGGTGGTTGGCATACTGGCAGGACATTTCTCTTTATGGCTTTTTATACTCCATACTATGAGTACAGCACACTTTGTTCAGACATTCATCAGTTGGTGGCATCTGAATTGTTTCCAAATTTTGAATATTTTGAATAGAGGTGTTATAAACATTTGCATAACTGTTTTCATAAGGACATGTACTTTCATTTCTGTTTGATAAATACTAAAAAGGAGCATCACTGAGTCATAAAGTAAGTGTATATTTAACTTTTGAAGAAACTGCCAAATAGTTTTCCAAAGTGGCTCTAGTATTTTGCACTTCCTCCAACAATGATTCAAAGTTTGTTGCTTCACATCTTGGCTAACCTTCTGTATTGTCATTTTGTTTTAAACATTGCCATATTCATATGTAAGTAGTGGTATCTCTTGTTTCAATTTGGATTTCTCTAATATCTAAACAGCTTTTCATATGCTTATTTGATATGCATTTCTTTTTTAGTAGTCTTTTAATGAAATGCCAAATCATCTACCTAATTTTTATTTGGGTTTTCTTTTTTGTTATTGAATTATGAGAGTTGTTTATATACTCTTGACATAGGTATTTAATTGTATATGTGTTTTGCAAATATTTTCTCTGGGTATATTACTTGTCTTTTTCTTTATTCTAATGATTTTCAAACAACAGAACATTTTAATTTCAACAAAACCTTTAGCCTAACCTATAATCAAAAAGATCTTCTAGTATTTAGGTTTTATATTTAGGTCTATGATCTATTTTGAGCTAATTTTTATAAATGTTGCAAAATATGGATCAGAATTTATATTTTTACAAATGGATGTCCATTGTTCCAGCAACATTTATTGAAAATACTGTCATTTATTCGCTGAATTGCTTTAGAAAATTTATCAAAAACCAGTTGATCATATATGTAATTATCTATTTTCAGATTATTCTATTCTACTGATCATTATGTCCATTATTTGTTAATACCTGTTTTGATATTTTAGCTTTATAAAAAGGATTCAAATAAGTTTAGCCAAAGTTCCCCAACTTCGTTGTTCTTTTGTTTTGGCTAGTCAATGCTTTCTAATTTTCCATATTGAATTTGCTTGTTGTATCCTAGAAAATCTTACTTGTATTTCAATTGGGATTGTGTTGTTTCCATAGATTAATCACGGATTAATGAGTTGATGTATCTAATGACATTTAATATTCTAATTAATTACTCTGGTATATCTCACCATTTACTTAAAACCTACTTGACATAGTCCATATTTTACAGCTTTCGGCATACAAGATTTTCATTTACTTTATTAGATTGATCTTAAGTTTTTCCTTTTTGTTGCTGCTACTTTAAATGGAATTTTTTAAATTATTAATTTGCATTTATTTATAGAATGCATATAGAAATACAATAGAAATTACTTGGTAAGTTGATTTTATATCCTGCAACTCTGCTAAACTCACTTAATAAATCAGATAGTATATTTTGTACAAATGATTTAGAATTTTCTATGTAGATAATCTTATTATCTGAATATAAAGAGTTTCATCTCCTCATTTGTAACCTGTTTGCTTTTTTCTCAAATTTTTCTTACTTTGTTGTACTGTCTAGGACTTCTAGTGAAATATTGACTAAGGAGTTGTAAGTGCAACATTCTTGTCTTGTTTCCAATTTGGGAGACAGAATTCAGCTTGTCACCTGTCAAGTATGATGTTAGTTATAGTGTTTCCAATAGATGCCATATCTAATGTTGGAGAATTTCCCTTTTACTTCTAGTTTGCTGAGAGTTATTGTAAATGGATACTGACTTTACCAAATGCAGGTTCTCTATCTATTGCAATGATTGTGGTTTTCCTTCTTTAGTCTGTTGATATGGTGAATTCCATCACTCCTAGTCTCACCAGTCCCAGAGATAACCACCATTCACATTTTCATAAATTCCTTTCCAGTTTTTAATCTATAAACACAAATTATTTATTAAAATAGGAAAAGATTGCTTATATAATGTATTTCTTTCATAACATTTTTAAGAGCTTTTTCACATCATTCAACTTTACTTACAAACACAATGTTCTTTGCTAAATAAGAAAACTTCTTAGATATAAAACATAGTAACCATAAAAATTACAATAATTGAAGCACTAATTCCTTTTTGTGCCAAATCTTATTTTAAGTATTATAACATATTAATATTTTACTCTCAGGACAACTCCTTGATATAAATATTGTTATTGTTGTTGTTATGCCAAATTTAAGTTAAGGAAACAAAGACACAAATAAGTTTAACAACTCTCTTAAGTTTTTTTTTTTTTTTTTGTGGGACCCTCGCTGGTGGCCGGGGATCAAACTGGAGCTGCAGAGTCTGCGGGCAGCCTTGCAACCCAACGCTCAACCGCTGTGCCACCAGGGGAGGCCCTCTCTTAAGTTTTTATAGGTAGTAAGTACCAAAAGTAACTTCTGATGGGTGAAAAAAGAGCCGTGCTTGTCTTCAGGTTTAATGTGACCCTATGTTTATTATTTATATGTGTTCATGTTTCCTACTAGTCATGATATTCACCGATATCTAGAGTGTTCAGAATTAAATGAAAAGTTTTTGGGATCAAATCTATTTTTTCTGAATACTTGGTTTATTTAAATTTCTTTATTATTTCAAGTATTCTTTTTATTTTTTTAGAAAGTGGTTTTAAAATCAAATCATTTCTTCACTTGCATTTTATTCCTTATGTTATGATAAGAAATTGCTTGTTGAACATATATATACACACACACATACACAGATATTTATATATACACATAATATATACATACATATCAGATGTATTATATACATATATCTTATGTAAGTATTTTAGAGTCTAGATTTTTAAAAATTCATATAAAATAAATTTTATTACATGCTGAGTTGAGGTTTTAACTTGGCTTTTTCTGAAGTAGCAACCCAATTATTCTAGTATAACAAATTCCATAATCATTTTTCCCTAATGAATTGATGATAACTTTATCTTCTATTAAGTTATTAAATATGCTTTCTATTCTGCTTACTAATCTGGTATCACTTTAGCAACACAATACAGTGTGGAATAACCTGGATTCAGATCTGGTATTGCTACTGAAATATGACCTTGTTTTTCTCATTGGCATATAGTTATTTTAAACATTAAATGGAAATAAGTACTAAAGCATTTACTTTAATAACTGGTACATAATAAGGTCTTAGAAATATCTTCAAGTTTTATTATTTCCTTTACTATGCCAGGTCCACAATCTTAACTACTGTAACTATGACAAAGACTCTTAATTCCACTTCCCTACTTTCCTCTCAGTAGGCCAGGCTAAAAGCCATATGACCCATATAACTAAGTTCTAGTAATAGCATACAAGCAGACTTCTAAAAATTTTGCTCCTAGAAAAGAGAGATTATAAATTTTTCTACCTCCACATACTCTCCTTTTTCAGAACAAAATCTAGAGCACACGACTGTATATCAAGCAAACTTCTGGAGACAAAAAGTGAGGAGAAGGATGCTGAAAATAAGAATAAACTTGATATCTTATGAGTATGGAGCTTCCCTAGGCTGGCTGGTTTTCCCCCCCTGGATTATTATGTGAAAGAATAAACCTTTGCTTCTCTAATGCACTATACTAGTGTTTCTATTACTCACAGAATTTTCAATGATATGTTTGAATCTCAAATTAAAGTTAAGATATCAGTTTGCACACTTAAGTGTTTTGCACATAAGGGGCATTTTGCATTAAGAGTAACAATTAGGAAAAAAAAAAAGAGTAACAATTAGGTAGAAAATGGCTGCAATGCAGAGCAGAGGAGGCAGGGACACATGCATGAGCAGACGCTGGGTGGGAACCATGACCCAGATCACAGTGTCCCGGGAGGTCAAGTGCAAGATCAGGATTCTGCAGCAGTAGGCAGAAGATACTGAGGAGCAGATCAGGTGCCCCCAGAAGAAGTGGAGGGAGAAAGATGGGCCCAAGAACAGAATGAATGTGGGGCCTCTTTGAACCTGAGGGTCGAGCTGGTTGGAGAGGAGCTGGGTCATGCTCAGGTCCACATGACTACTGCCCCACAAAGGCTGGAGGAGGCCGAGAGAAATGCTGACGAAAATGAGAGGAGTTATTGAAGACTGTGCCTTAAAAGATGAAGAAAAGTTGAAACTCCAGGTTATCCAACTCAAAGAAGCTAAGAATACTGCAAAAGAGGCAGATAGGAAGAAGTGACTGGTAAGTTGGTGATAATTAAGGGGGGCTTGGAACACACAGAGGAAGGTGCTGAGCTGGCAGGATTGCCAAAAGGTGGATGAACCAAAGACACTGATGGGCCAGACACAGAAGTGTATGAGTGCTGCTGATGAAAAGAGAATACAAATATGAGGCAAGACAAAGACTCTTACTGATAAACTCAAGGAGACACAGACCTGTGCTGAACTTGCTGAGAGATCAGTAGCTAAGCTGGAAGAGACAACTGATGATCTGAAAGATAAGATGAAATGCACCAAAGATGAGCACCTCAGGACACAGAGGATGCTGGACAGACTCAGTTTGAATGAAATATAGAGCACCACCTTCCCGGTCTGCTATTGCTCCTCCCTTTGAAGCTTTGCCTGAGATCAATCTGCCTGAAGCTGATCTTTAAACTGAAGGTTTATTTTAAACTGAAAACTTTCTCCTTTTGTTGCTTCTCCCACCCCTATCCCTGTGGTTTCTGCCAAACTCTCTCTGCCTTCCCCAGAGATTCTATTTGTGTTAAAGGCTAAGTACTTTTGGGAAGAACATTGTAGGGAATGCAAACACAATGCAAAAGTGTCTTTAAAAGTACATTATGATGTGCATGTTTTATAATTAACCTCTTTTTGTTTTTGATGAAGCAACAGAAAATGAACAAACCTTGGGGGACTGTCATGCTTCGTAGGTCCTCACATGTGCACTTAAAATTGTAGGACTCAACACAGACTCAGAGTGGAACAATGGAGCTTATTTACAAGAGGGTAATTGAGAAAATGGAAAGTTTCAAAGGCTACAAACAGCCATCCTCCCTACCCCAGATAGTGTCCTCGGTGTCCACAGTCCCAATCAAAGCTGCTGGTGAATGATGGTATCTGGTGAGAGCCTGCTGCTGGTGGTACACTGCTAAGTGGGGGATTAGGACCCAACTCATGGTGGCAGCTGGGGTAATCACAGGTGATGCTGCTGAGACACCACAGCAGCCAGCAGCAGGAGTAGCCTGGAGTTTGGGCTGGGCAGCAGAGACTACAGTAATGGAGACAACTCTAGGGGTGGTGTGGGTATAGGCCATGGATGCCGGTCAGCAGGAGGTGCCAGTTGTGCTGGTCGTGCTGGAAGCAGGAGAGGCAGTCAGGTTGTTTGAAGCAGAGATGAGAGGCAATGGTCTTCCCAGTCAAGAGTCTCCATCAGTGCGTCAGAATCTGTTTGCCTCCCCAGCTTATATGGCTTTCATGGTGCAAGGGTTTCAAATCTGATTGGCGTGTTTTCAAAACCAGTGTGGTATTCAAAACCCAATCCCTACCAGGTTGGCCATGAAACCTTGCTTGTGCTAGGTGTGGTGGTAGATGTAGGGGGCACAGCAGAGCCAGGCAAATATTGCTGTACCCAGTTGCCAAAGGGCGCACTGAAGTAGAGCAGGGTACATGCTGCACCAGGAGCCACAGGGCTTCTCATTCACAACCTTTTGTAAAACATTCCAATTATCCCATATCTGACAGCAGTCTAACCCCCTTTCACTTTTGGAAAGCAACTTTTCAGCTTCCTGCATATTGCCCCCTCTCTACTGGAGGGAAAGAAGTATGGGCCTCCCTTACAGAGCTCCAAGTCCAGAGAAGACTCCACTGTAGGAAACCTCATTGCTATGAAAAAAGTATCCACCAAAGCCAAATGTGATTCCAGAGGAGTCAGGCCCAAAAATGTAATCTTCAGATTCAGCTTTATGGCTTTTGGGCAACTTGATTTTTGTTTTTGTTTTCCTTTTCTCCAGCAGTGACTAAACAAATAAAACAGCGAGACCTCTGACACCAAGTCTTTGTTCCTTATCTCTCCCTTTTAACACTCTGACAGAATGGATTGTGTATCTTTTATGGTGAGGTGACCACTTATTTGTGTCCCTGCAACTTGAAAGAAAAGAAAATTATGTTTTCATCATTGATTTAGCCATATGGAACTCGTCTCAGCACTTGGGACTGAGGCTGCTGTCTAAAAAGTGCCATCTCAGGGCCTTCCCTGGTGGCGCAGCAGTTGAGTGCTGGGCTGCGAAGCTGCCCGCAGCCTCTGCAGCACCAGTTGGATCTCCGGCCACCGGAAAAGGTCCCACATGGCATGATAGACCTCTCCTGCCGGGCCCACTGCTCCCCTCAGCAGTGTATTTTGACACTCTGCCTGTTCTGTTCCCCACTCTGGCTCTGGTGAATTCTCTCACCCTCCCGTGCTTCTGACTGTACCCAGTGCTTGTATGAATAAATAAATAAATCTTTTTTTAAAAAAGAATTCAAAAAAAAAAGTGCCATCTAATTGTGCATCCTATCTGTTAGTGTGGGAGAAATCTTGAATAATTTATGTACAAAACTTTTTATGTTATTAAAACTTTGCTTTTTCGGGGTTAGTGTGTACTAGCCAACCCATCTAGGTATGAGAACTCTCTACACTCTGGGCTGTACACTGATTTAAAAAATTTTCTTCCCGGGGGGGCCTGTCTGGTGGCGCAGGGGTTAAGTACAGCACGGTGAAGCTATCTGCAGCCTCTGCAGCATGAGTTCAATCCCAGGGCGGCCAGGGAGCTACCCACATGGCGTGGCAGACCTCTCCTGTCTTGCCCACTGCTCCCCTCAGCAGTGTATTTCAGTCAGTCTGCCTGTTCTGCTGCCCACTCTGTCTCTGATGAATCCTCTCACCCCCACACTTATGGCCTCTACCCAGTTCTTGTATGCATAAATAAATAAATCTTAAAAAAAAACTTTCTTTCCTACCTAGCCCCCCCTTTTTAGTGAGGTTCCTGTGAAGTCTATTAGGTATGCACTCTCCTTCCATGTGGTCTCTTTGGGGTCAACTGGGAGAAACAGAAACAAATAGTTATTTGATTTGATGCTAAAAATTAACTGTTTAAAAAAATAAATAACTACCAAAAATAAATTCTCTTATTCTCAATCAATTCTAATGTAGCAAAGCAATATGGATCAATTAAGCTTTTATCAATTAACATAGGTTATCAATTTCTACAAATGTTTAAAGAAAAAAATGAATAGATCCTGAATCATCAGATAGAAAACAACAATTCTTTTGAAACTCCTTTAACTTGCATTTCATATGATAGAAAGAATTAAAAGTAAATATATTTCTCATCATTGCTTCAAGGCTATATAGATTAACTGTCAATGACGACAGCAAAAAGTAGATAATTCAGTTCCCCAAGAGAGTTGTTGAAAATGAATTGTCTGTTTGGCATTTTGCATTGATCATTTAGCCATGATAATTAACAAACTTTCCGCTTATATAATATTGAAAACTGAAATTCAGAATTATACTATCATTCATTTTTCTTCATTTTAATCATCAGTTATGAAATGCCTTCATGTTGTTTTCCAATAAAGTCAGAAGTACCAATAAAGTCATGAAGTTAATCAATTACTTAGCTTCAAGATGTGGATTACTTAAGGAATCCAAGCATTCATGTGCCACTTCTAGATTTAAAGTCCAAATTAGCCAAGGAACTAGTCAATCATTTTTTTACCTTAAGACTAACCGGTCTTTTATAACAAGGCTGAGACTTCTACATTTGACTTTACTTTCAAGGATGAATATAGAGTGGGGACATGGGATATAATTAGAGATAAAGCATCCAGTGCAATGTCCCTCCAAGGGATGAATTTTGAAGGCAATACTCTCTGAATGCCTAATACTCCATGTGAAAGAGAACTTCCACCATGTCTGTCTCATCCTCTGGTCCTAGAGAATGTCCTACTAAATAACAATGGGTGAAATAAATGATGTTATGCAATTCTGCTTTAGCAAACCCTACAGAGTGGTGAAACAAGAATGTCCTCTTTCAATAATTTACATTACACTTATGTCTAAGTGAATTCCAGAGCAAAGCACTTCTTTTATTTTAAGATTTATTTATTTATGCATACAGGAACTGGGGCACAGGCCAGAGGTATGAGGGGAGGGGGTGAGAGGATTCACCAGAGACAGAGTGGGGAACAGAACAGGCAGATTGACTGCTAAGTGGAGCAGCAGGCAAGACAGCAGAGGTCTGCTGCGCCATGTGGGTAGCTCCCTAGCCGGGGATCGAACTCGTGCTGCAGTGGCTGCAGATAGCTCCATAGTGCTGTGTCTTAATCCCTTGCACCCCCAGGGAGGCCTGCCAAGCACTTCTTGTGGGTCTTTTCCAATTAGAAAAATCTAGGTCTCCTATTAGAGATCTTGAAAATCTCTACACTTAACTTTTTATACCTCAAAGAAGAGTCTCAAATTCTAAAATTTGTTGTTTGGTGATAGATTATCAAAACTATTGTAAAAAATCTCAAAGCAAATACAGTTGTTTGAAGGGTTTATTCTTTCTATGATTGGGCACATATTATGCATGAAGTAGTTGGAATAAACCACATCCTCTATATTTTGTCCTCACTCTGGTCTAGTGGGAAAGACTGGCAAGAGAACAGTCATCACAATCTGTGGAACACACTGGAAGCCAAGACTTACTTTGCTTAAAGAATCAGGGAATGTTTCAGAAGGAAATAATATTTGATATTTAACAATGGGAAAGAGTTTGTCAAGTAGAGGAGGTGAACTGAAATCTCTTGGTGTTCTCCAAGTGTTTCCTGAACTCTTGAGATTCCAGTTTATCCCAAAGAAATGATTATGTATTTATTATGTTTGCTGCCATGATGAGAGTGATTTGCTGAGAGTTTCATGAGTGTTAACACATGTAATCTTGGTCAAAAATAAAGAGATATATTATTACCTCTATTTAAAAATAAAGACATAAATTCAAAGAAACACAGTAAAACTTATCTAGTAATTTACTGAGCCTGGATTTTGTCCAGTTTTAATGCCTTCAAAAGTACATTTAAAAAAGACCAACTGAAAAATAAAATAAAATAAAATAAAAAAGACCAACTCCTTCCTGTACCCCTAAATCTACATCTACATTTCTGTACTGAAAGAACAAAAGAAGAGAGGAATTGAAATTCCAACATGAGCGTATAGTTTAGGTTCTATATTGGAGTTTTAAGTCAGATAGTTCTGGGTTTAAGTTCATTACCATGCAATTTGTAAGCTTGGGCCAGTTATTTAATTTCTCTTTAAACTCAGCTTCTTTGTAAAATGTGAATATTAAAAACATCCACTTCAAGGGAGTCTGTGAGAATTACATTAAAAAGTGCATAAATAAACACTCAGCTCTATACTAGGCACAAATATCTACTTAATAAATATTAGCCCAAATTCTTCTCAAGCAACTGCTTATATCCAGAACTATAGAAACTTGTTGAATTTCCTGACACATTTAGATATCCAGAGGCTATTTCAAATCCCCATGGAAGAACTCAGATTCTCCCAAGGATCTGTTAGAATTTTGGGATCCAGTCAAATCTAGTACTTTAGCTATAAAGCAGACTAGAAGCCATTGTGGAATTTCCTGGATCAACCAAACATTCCTGATGATCAAGTGTGGTAAAGAGTGATCTGGGAATAGGAAGGAAGGTCCATCTAAGTCAAAGCTTTCTGGCACATAGGTGAGGGGAAAAATCTACCTGAATAGATATTGAGATACCATGCCTTCCATGGATAAGTGGATCCACTAAAAATTGAAGGACTATCTCCAAAACCTCTAACTGGCCTTTCATTCCAGCCAAAAAAATCAGTAAAGGGAGCCCAGGAATCTTATTGAACAGCATTTGCTATGTGACAGATAGAAATGTTGGACATCCAATAGATGGATACAAAACCTCCCAGAGTTTAGGAATATGTGCGAGTGACCACATATAAACTAAAAGTTTTGCAATAATTTTCTGAGAAAGATATAACCTGATAATCTCAAACACAAATCTAAAATACATGTATGTTTTATCCATAATAGGAACTCTCAGAACTCACTTACAATAGAAAGTATAGGGTAATGAAAAATCCCCACTTTGTGGATGGATAGATGAGTGATAGGTAGATAGGTAGATAGATAGAAACATAGATATATAGAAAGAAAGATAATCTCAGGCAGTAACCTTATAAATTTTCAAAACAGTATCACCTTATGTTATATCTATTCTTTGCACATTGTTTCTCAAAATAAACCTTATATCTAAATATCAGTATGATTGTACTAGTGGCTTGCTTTACACAAGTAACTCATTGCATTGTAATTCAGAGGAATTACAATGAGAGTACAAATACAGGAAAAAGTATTAAATAGCACAGTACCTGGTTTGCATAAGGATGTAGTCCTGCAGGTATATGTGTGTTATAATAATGTTTGTGCCTTTCAATCAATCATTTTGGCCTGTAGCAAGCATGACTAGAGGGAAACTTAGATCAACTAATTCAATCTCTTATTTTTAGAGTTGAGAAAACTGACACCTAATAAACTTGTTATTTTCTTAAGGTAACCAAATTAACAAATTCTCTAGAAATAGAATTTTCTTCCTTTACAGCATCCAGCTAACTGGAAAGAATTCCTAAATTTTCTGTAAAAATTGAATAATTTGAATAAAAACCCAGTAGCAAAGCAAACTCAAAAATCCCTAAATATTTAACTCATACAACATAAACAACAAAAGAACCTTATTTTTTTTTTCTTTAATGTATTCACATTGACATTTGCTTTGGGTGCTTGTTGACACAACCTACTGGGTGACACATCACCAGAAGTACCTATGACATATGTTCTATAATTTAATAACTGCCTCCAAATTATGTGTATCAGAGTGCTCATGGCAAACTTGTAATATCTTTTACCTTTTTCATTTTACTTTGTAAGCTTCTAATTTACAGCCTTCCATAAGCAATTTGTATACCATCTACTTTCCCTTATACACTGGACTAATTGACTAAGCATCTTCTTCCTAATTGTAGTTCATTATTTTAAATTTATTTGTTTTAACAAATACTTATCTTTCCAATAACCCACTAGCTCATTTAGGAAAACCAAAGATTTCTTTATACCTTGCATAAAGCCCAGACAAGTAATTGGGTATATTTGATCCAGTAGCAATGAGCATACTAGCTTACTTAGTACATGCTCACAGGTTTTTTTCTGTTGTTGTTTTTTAAAGATTTATTTATTTATGCATACAAAAACTGGGATACAGGCCAGAGGTGTGGGGGTGTGGTGAGAGGATTCACCAGAGACTGAGTGGTGAACAGAACAGGAAGACTGACAGAAATACGCTGCTGAGGGGAGCAGGGGGCAAGTTAGGAGAGGTCTGCTGCATCATGTGGGTCACCTTCCTGGCCGGGGATCGAACTCATGCTGCAGTGGCTACAGATAGCTTCCGGGTGCTGCGACTTAACCCCTTGTACCACCAGGGAGGCCTCCCCAAGATGTTTTTTAAACATCATTTTCCAATAAAAGAAACCAGTATTTGAGGAAAAGTGGTTGACTGAAGAGCTGTTGTAAGAAAAATACCAGATGAGCCTGAAACATTTTGTAGTATCAGAAATAAAAAAGTGATCAAAGAAAATATGAGGGCTCCCACAAAGAACAGAGCTAGCAACCTGTAAAAACTCTTGATAGTGAAAGTTGAGCAATTCAAACAATTCAATAAATAATGATAACACTAGGTTTTAACCCATAGACTAAGGTAAATTTCCATGATTCCATAAATAAATTATAGAATCAATAAATATATAGGGGAGAAGAGAGACAGCTTTTCTTTACAATAGAATTGTAATTAGTAAGCACAAAAAACCATCATATAATTTTCATAAAATGAGATATTCCTTAGCAATAAAAAGAAACAGTTAATAGCTAACACAACCTGGATGAGTCCCACACTATTTAACAGTACAACAAACATCATACCCTCATCCTCTGCTCTATCCTTTTCTTCTCTAGAACTTATCATCTAACATACCAGATAGTTTATTTACTAATTATATTTACCTTTTTCTCTGCCTTCATTTGTGCCTCCTTACCATCAAGATGCAACCTATGAAGCTAACTGCAGCCTCTGCAGTACGAGTTCAATCCCCGACCAGGGAGAAACCCACATGGTGCAGCAGACCTCTCCTGACTCATCTGCTGCTCCTCTCAGCAGTGTATTTCAGTCAATCTGCCTGTTCTGTTCCCCACTCTGTCTCTGGTGAATCCTCTCACCCCCCGCACCTCTGGCCTGTACCCCCGTTCTTACATGCATAAATAAATAAATCTTTTAAAAAAAGTGAATATATAGATCCTAAGAGCAGAACAAATGCAATTTCTTTTTGGAAAAAAAAAAGCTGAACAAATATATTCAACCATATATTTATTATTTCATGCAACAGCTATTGTGAGCTCCTGGGGTCTATTGTGATAACTATGTTAACAAGCTGTTCTGTCCATGTTACTGAGCTGAGTTGCTTACAACAAAAGCTAAGTGGCCATGATCAATATCAAGACATAAATCTAACACTTCTTGCTTAACTTTTTATAGTGAGAATATAAGCCATATTTAGATATATAGCACTAGATTATATTAGACATTTTTTACATCATATGGATGTCAGCAGCAATTGTTTATTTTTAAAGTCATTATTTCAAAAAAAATACATTTTTTGTTATTATTCCTAACAAATATATTAAAGGAGGCTCTTCCTTCCAATATTCCATGACCTTTAATTGGTGTTATTACACTTCTCAAAGAGGTTAGAGACGATAGGCTTCATGTATCTTTAACTGACAACAGCCCAACTTTTTAGCATTATCAGTTAGAGTGATGAATGTTCTAAATTGGTAGGCTGCTTTATATGAGTGGTTTTGTTTCCTTTTCCTTGCTTTCATTTCTTCTTTGTCTTTTTTTTTTTTTTTTTTGTCTTCTTTGTCACCTTTTTAAATGAAAAGGAGGTAATGTGTGTTGGTAATGTTACCAGTTGACAGCTCATTTCTAGCATGCAATCAAGCTCCTAAGCAGCCTTGTGTTTTGTTTTCTGTTAGAGGTTGGTTGCCCCCTTTAACCTTATCAAAGCAGTTAAATTACTCCAAACTGCCAACCAGAGCCATGTCAGCATCTTAAAGACAGTCACCGCTGACTTGGCTCAGCAAAGCTAAATTGATCTTTCACCTCTTGGGGCATTCCACGCAGCCAGCCTGTGCACCACCCCCCTGGAGCTGGATTTAAAGTTTAATTCTTTCTGCCTCATTGTAGAGAAGTAAGCTGTGCTGTTCCAAAGCAAAATTTAAACATACTTTTATTTCCATATGTAACCCTTCAACTTCTCTCTGGGCTTCGTAGATGGCACAGGGAGTGAAGTTTGAGAAAGAGATAGAATGAGATGGGAATAAATCCAATATATTGTGGGTCTGATGGCTTAAATGATAATAAGACCAAGTACACTGTCGCCAATTGAGGAAGTGCTATTTGGGCAGCAAGAGTGCTTTGTTATCATGTTTTAAGTCCTTTTTCCACCTTCTCCATCTCCAAGTTTCCCTCACTTAAGTTATTAGCTGGTCCATCCAACCACCATGATTAAAGACCTATAAAGATAAGCTCCAAGAAAGGATTCTTCAAAGACAGTTGCCTCAAGCAGTTTCCTTAAAGTCATGACCAGAAATTTGTCCTAGTTTCTAGGATGTTTGGATTAGAGGAGAATAGTTTTCAATTTCAGTAAGTAACCACACTTCAAAGTAAAATAATTACAGACTTTTTCACAATGTAGCATATCCTTGAGTTATTTTTGTGTCTACTGCCCAGCACTGTTCATAGAAGATATTTTGTGCTGTATAGTTTTACTTAAAAATATTTGTTTTGGGGGCCTCCTCTGGTGGCGCAGCAGTTGAGCACTGGGCTGCGAAGCTGCCAGCAGCCTCTGCGGTGCTGGTTTGATCCCTTGCCGCCAGCGAGAGTCCCACATGGTGCGCAGACCTCTCCTGCCGTGCCTGCTGCTCGCCTCAGCAGTGTACTTCGTCGGTCTGCCTGTTCTGTTCCCCGCTCTGGCTCTGGTGAATTCTCTTACCCTCCCATGCTTCTGACTGTACCCAGTGCTTGTATAAATAAATAAATAAATCTTTAAAAAAATTTTGTTTTGGGTTTGCTAATATTTCTAGATGCAAATCTACTTTTGAACTTCTATATTAAATAATTTGTACAGTAACATCTCATGTAATCATCAGCACTTTTGATAAAATCTAAACTTCCTTGAACTCATTAATCATTTACTGAGCATCTTCAACAAGTCATTCATTGGGTTTCCTTTTGGAATTATAAAGATGAAGAGCTCACAGAGGCAGCAGGGACAATGATGAACAATGATCAACATGCATTTGCTAATTGCTCTATGTCGGCAATGTGGGATGATGCATTTTCCATGGATAGGGTACCATAAATACTTACATCACTGAATAAGAAACAATTTCCATCTCCTTTGCTGTGTGGTAGCAATTATATGGGACTTCAGATTTGGTGAAGTCTTCAAATTTGGCGAAGTCTTCAAATTTGGTGAAGATAAGAATAAATTATCTAAGAATAAAGTCTTCTTGCTTGACTAAGTAAAGTATTCCCACACAGGGAGTACTATATCCAAGAGCATAAAAGAAAGACTGAAGGCTCTCAGAGATAATAATGCGGTCATCATATAGGTTCTGATTTAATCCTACCCTCTGTCCTTGTTGTCTATCAACATACCACATTTTTCCACTAAAAAAAAAACCACATAATTTTCTGACTTTTTCTTTCTTTGAGTAATATTAATATTTTTTTTCTTCTACCCTCCCCCTCTCTCTCACACACACCTTATAGGGAGCACCTTATGGTTACTGATAACTTTTAGCTTTCCTTCTTTTTTTTTAAATTTAATTTCATAGATCCATTACAGTTAATGACCTTCAATATTGTGATGTTAGGGCCTCCCTGGTGGCGCAAGGGGTTATGCACACACTATGAAGCAGTCCGCAGCCTCTGCAGCATAAGTTTAATCCCCGGCCAGCCAGAGAGAAAACCACATGGTAAAACAGACCTCTCCTGTCTCTCCCACTGCTCCCCTCAGCAGTGTGTTTCAGCCAGTCTGCCTGTTCTGTTCCCTACTGTGTCTCTGGTGAATCCTCTCACCCCCCACATTTCTGGCTTGTACCCTAGTTCTTGCATGCATAAATAAATAAATCTTTAAAAAGAATTGTGATGCTAAATCATTACTTTAGTGCTCAAGGTTAAGAGCATACAGGAATACTATACTATAAGAATGTGACTGAAGTGATCTTCAGCAGTCTTATTTGCTCATATTTTTACCACTGAAGACTGCAGTATTTCGTAAATCCCAGGAAGATATAAAGACAATTCACTTTACAAAATGACCACCCATTAAAAAAAAAATCAAAGATTCTACACACTCTCTCTAAGCATGTATTCAATTGCCAACTGGTGGAATTTTAACTACTGTCTTTACTTCCAATGATATTTTCCTTCAGGAACCTTCATCTGATTTCATTTTCATTTCACAAACAAACTGTAATCACTGTGCTCTCTCAGCAACTCTTCAGAAAACATAGCTTGCTAACACTAGAACATTGGACTGTGCTTTTTTCACATTCTAGAATTTTCCAGAATATTCCATGTGCCCTTTTTTTTTCCATGTAGAAATTTTAAAAAACTCTTTTAGCCAAACATAAGCTTATGTGGAATTTATATGAACTTTTCATGAACACCTATTCAACTTTATTTAAATTGAGGTTGGTCATTTGGTAAATATTATTTACACAGTTCAAAGTATTCAAACACCACTTCCTGAAGGCTTCACAACAATCTCAGGATAACCACTTACTTTCTTGATGTATCCTCTAACAGGAAACCCAAGGGATCCTATTTTTTTAAAGATCATATTTTTTATTATTGCATATTAGAACTGGAGTGCAGGCCATAGGTGCAGGAGTAGAGGGTGAGAAGATTTACCAGAGACAGAAAGTAGGGAGGAACAGGTAGATCTACTGAAATACTCTGCTAAGGGGAGCAGTCTGGGGTGGAGGGGGGGAAGGAGAGGTCTGCTGAACCATGTGGGTCAGCTCCCTGGCTGGGATCAAACTCAGGCTGTCACAGAGCTTTCATGGTGGTAGTGCTGAGACTTAACTCCTAGGCCACCATGGGGGCCCAGGACCCCTATTTTTCACATAAAACTTGAACTGAAGGAGTAATTTAGCTTCACATATGGTAATTATTGCCCATGGTGAAAGCTGTGGTTCAGTGGGGTTAAATGAAGGTCCAGAAAGCAATAGGCTCTGAATGTTTATGATTTGGGACTTGAGTGAGGAAGAATATATATTTCTAATACTTAGCACCTTAAATACCAATAGTGTGGCTCTGGAAATCCTAACAACCAAGAATAAAGAAAAGCAGAAAATTAAGGTGTCTAGGGCAGTTGTCAGTCTAGAAATAATGAAGCTCTGGGCAGCAAAAGTAAAAAAGGAATGATTTTTGTCAGGTATGGAGAAGGATGACTACTCAAGGCTTGGCAAATGCTTGACATGGCAGTGTGGAGATGAATAAATCAGCAATAATGCTGAGATTCTGCTTCAAGGTTTTGAACATGTCTAAGATTAAACTCATTACCTCTTCACAAATGCAGCTCCACTGTCCTCATCATCTTAGTTCTAGTGATCCATTTCCTCAGAGTGGCCTTTTATTGCAGCAGCCTCTTACCTGATCATTCTGCTTTCAGTCTTCCCACATCTTCACATAATGGTATAATCCATAAATTGGTAATAGAGTGCATTTCAACAGCTCTGTTCATATCACTAGTGGAGCTGGAAATTTAAGTTGTGTGTCTCACCATCATCTTCCGCCAATAAACTTGGAAAGTTTGGGGTTAGCTAGTGAAATAAATCAACAAGGAGATAAACTTATATTTAATTGGTAGATAATTAGTATCACACAAAATAGTTTTCATAGTATTTTCACATCTCCAAAAAGTAGGAATTCCTTTCCAAAGGTAGAAATGTGACTAAGAGATTTAATTCTCTGGCTGGAAATCACAGAGCTATTAAATGTTAGTCACTTTCAGCAGAGTACAATGTAGAAAATTGCAATTATTAAGTTCTTTCTTTTCATCCAAACTCTACTATCCCACATTAAAGACAATGGGCTATGAGATCTAAATATGCCAGGATTTATGAGATTAATAACTAGAGATTATATGTAAAATTTTCCAATAGACTCTGAACCTGACTCAGGGTTTCCAACCCCTATCTTTAATATGCCAAAACAGTTTCTGGAGCCATTTGTAAAACAGGTTTTTTTTTTTTTATTCTTCTCTGGGGCTTCCTCTGTGGCACAGACGGTTGAGCGCAGTGCTGTGAAGCTGTGAAGCTGTCCTCAGCCTCTGCAGCACCGGCTGGATTCCTGGCCAGCCAGCGAGAGTCCCATATGGCACGGCAGACCTCTCCTCTCTCGCCCGCTGCACCCCTCAGCAGTGTATTTCGGTCCTTCTGCCTTTTCTGCAACCTTTTTTGTCTCTGGCAAATTCTCTCACCCTCCCGCGCCTCTGGCCTGTACCCCAGTGCTTGTATAAATAAATAAATCTTTAAAAAAAATTCTTCTGGTCCTCCCTGGTGGCGTAAGGGGTTGAGATGCAACCTAAGAAGCTATCCGCAACCTCTGCAGCACAAGTTCCATCCCCGGCCAGCCAGGGAGCAACCCATATGGTGCAGCAGACCTCTCCTGGGAGACACTGCTCCCCTCAGCAGTGTATTTCAGTCAATCTGCCTGTTCTGCTCCCCACTCTGTCTCTGATGAATCCTCTCACCCACCACACCTCTGGCCTGTACCCCAGCTCTTGTATGCATAAATAAATAAATCCTTAAAAAAAAAATCTACTCTGGGGCCTCCCCGGTGGCACAGCAGTTGAGCACTGGGTTGTGAAGCTGCCCGCAGCCTCTGCAGCGCCAGTTCGATCCCCGGCTGCTCCCCGGCCACCAGAGGAGGGTCCCACATGGCATGCAGACCTCTCCTGCAGCCCGCTGCTCCCCTCAGCAATGTACTTCAGTCCTTCTGCCTGCTCTGGCTCTGGTGAATTCTCTCGCCCTTCCGCGCTTCTGACTGTACCCAGTGCATGTATGTATAAATAAATAAATAAATCTTAAAAAAAAAAATCTTCTCTGTCAGAAGAAACAGGAGAAATCACTGGGCTTTCCAATATCTACATTTGTGTCATGTCCAAAGTAGCTGGCCTCTTGCCATAGACCCAGTTGCCATCCTCTCACTTCTACCTACATATCTCAAGTTATTGTTCTTGGCAAATAGTCTTGACCCTAAAAGGAAGCAGTACAAACTCCTAGAGAAGAAGCTGACTTAATATCCAATCCTTTCTCCAAAGTCATACAGTGAAGTAATAAATTAGTTTTTATTTCTCAGACCTTGAGCTTGAGTTTCTCTTACCTGTTTCCTTTCCTCCAGATAACACTTGCAAATGCACCCACTTACAGAATCTAGGGCCTTGACTTAGAGACCAGTTGTGCCACCATGGAACTCTCACTGGACTTCATGTCAGAGGACATATATTTCAATCCTAGTCCTTAAAACTTTCAGCACAATCTCTTGCTAACGTTTATTGAGGCTTACAATATGCCAAGACTCTCCTCAGCACTTCACATACATTAACTCACTTAGTTTTCACAGTACCAGTATGAACTAAATGTTATTATTATTATCATTATTATTATTATCTTCATTATGCCTCTTCAGAGCCTGAGACACTGGCCAGTTAGTACTTGCTCAAATTGGTTAGTAACAGAGTTAGGATATTGGCAATTCATTAATCCTGTTTGAACTTGCTTCTTTATTAATCAAATGGAATATTAATAGAACATGAACGTTATAAAGTTGTGCCTGAATAAATGTATAAAGCAAATTATTAAGCTGTAAATGGCTCTACAGATCCCTGTATCATTGTTATGGGCTGATGCCTTGATATTACACTTTGCCAGATCCTGAATAATCAGCCTAGCTTTGCTCTAGCTTTCTCAGACCTTCTAGTTACTGTCATCCTGGACGTCCACTTACACCTGTAGCCTGCAGGTACATATACATTAACATCACCAACAGGGGTCTCCATTACGTAAATCAAATAAACATGTCTCTCCCACTTTATTTAGCTAGCTAATATGGATCTGCTGAGCTTATACATTCTTTATATGATGACTGTCCACATGGCTCCAAACAATAATTCTATCACATAGACAATACTGAAAGCTAATATACAATATCTAAAAGCCCCATAAACATGAGAATTCATGTTTAAAAAGATAGGCTCAGAGTGAGGTCTGGCCCGCGGAGTGTCATTGGACCTTGTGTTTGAGTCCCTTATGTGCTGTAATGTCACGCTGTCCTCACACTGAAAGAAGCCTGAGATCCATAAATTAACCTATGAATCTGGAGGGTCTTATATGCTTTAGTGTTTTAACTATATGTTAGAAATGTGTCCTAATTCAGCTGTACTTTACATTTTTACTAAACACTTTATTTGTTTGTAAGCTGTGTTTTAAAGCTTTGGCTTTAAAGACTGGAGCTTCTGAACCAACACACTTTAAATGGCAGCTTGGGATCCTTCTTTGTGGTGTTAAAGGAGGATTATCGTTCACAGCAAGGTTTCTACAGCACTGCAATACTCACTCACAAGCTACCCCTTAAGGTTATATTGGAGTGTCTGGAGCAGCCATATTAGCAAAAGGCAAAATGGGTCTGCGTGACTCTGCTTTAGGACACAGCAACACTTCATGGGCTGAAACTCAAGGGTTAAAGACTTTTAAAAGCCATCGTAACATTTCCTTCCAAGTTTCCTGTCAGCATTTTTTCATTGTTAAATTGTAAACAATCATATATACAAAGAAGTAGGTCCAAAAGGATTGACCTGTCCAAGATTACATAAGTATTAGCAGCATAATTGGAACTAGAATCCAAATCTTCCAACTTTGTCTTTATAGTGTATGTCTTTATAGTATACCAACATTAATGAAAATCAACAAATATTCATTGATCACTTTCTGTGCTTGCATGTATAAGATATAACTCTGACACATGTATTGCATGTATAAAATAGACATGTATTGCATATATTGCATGTATAAGATGTGGCCCTTATACTGATCATGTTGTGAGGAGAGGATGTCCTGAACAAACTCCACAAACACAGGTTTTCTGGACTCCACCCAGAAAACCAAATAGATCCAAGACACCAAGGACGACAAATACCATAATGTCATCACCATCAAAGGGTGGATTGCTGGAACTGAGGGTGAGTTAAGCAGTCAGGCTTGATATATAATCAGACATGTGGGCCTTGGGGGTCCTTGGTCTTTCAGCAGCTTTCAGTGTGCTATTGGTGTTCCAACTCAGCGGAACTGATAGGACATATTCACCAACTAATCTCTGTCTTTCTCCCTGAGTTATTCATTTCTTCATTTCCACTTTTTGTAAATAAACCCTTCATTACTGTTTTTGCATGTACCTACAGTTGAGTCTCAGAAGACCCTTTATTATTGTTATTTTTTTAATATAAGACCTTTTTAAGCACACAGCTGAGGGCCCACAGTCAGGCCAAGCCATTTCACTTTGGAGTTGCCCTGAATAATCAGAAGAACCCTACACTGTTTTTAAAACTAGGTTAATGCATGGAAATTTCAGACACACATACATGCAAGTTATTTAAAGGTTAAAATCCATGTGGGGCGAGCCTAAAAGTATTAGGTATATATGCTAACTTCTATGGATTTGGATGAGGGTGTGATTTTTGTGTGGGATGAGAAAGTTATGATCAATTGTGTTTTTTATTTATTTATTTGTGAATCTTAAAGATTTAAGAAGGAAGGAGGGAGACAGGGAGGGAGAAAGGGAAGGAAGAGACAATGTAACAGAGAGATTGAAGTGAATATATTCATAATCATGGGGATGATTATACATCACTCTTGCAATTTATTAAATTATCATTACCTGATCACTCTCTCCACCCTTTAGTGGATAAGTATCAGATGTATAGGAAGACACACACACTCACACTTACACTAACACATAATCACTTGAAAGGGATCCATTCCCCTTTGACAAAGTTTATGAGCCTTAACATTTCTATCAGGTTTCTCTGTTCATCAAACAAACGGCAACACCAAAGGCAGGCCCAGTCAGCAACCCTCTAGATGGCTACAAGCATCCATCCACGGACCTTCCTTCCATAATTATCTTTGTAGTGTATATGTTTGTGTGTTTATGCATATGATTACATACAACAGGGCAAATGAATATTAACCACAAATTTTCTATAAGTAAATAAACATGAAATGCAATTGCCATATTTGCAAAAGTCATCAATATCTCAAACCAACTGGTAAATTGATTTTAATCCCATGGAAAAATATAAGCTGTATTATTTTATTTTATATGGACAATATTTAAGTTTTTCTTGGCAACATTTGCTAAATAGTGTTCCTTTGTAGTGCAAATGGGTACCTGTCTAGGTAAGTATGTAATTACTATGTAAACCAGGATATCTTTTAGTTAAAATGGGTGCAACTAAATAATTATATGGAACAATAGCATAAACCAGATCTTTTACTACAAAAAGGACACTATGTAGTCACTCAAGCTAGTGACTATGGTGTTTGAAAAGTTCATGCATTGGTGCCTCCCTTGTGGTGCAGGGGTTAAAAACAGTGCTATCAAGCTTCTGCCAGTTACTACAGCCAGAGTTCTATCCCCAGATGGCCAGGGAGCAACCCACATGGCGCAGCAGACCTCTCCTTTGTCGCCCATGATACCCTCAGCAGTGCATTTCAGGATATCTGCCTGTTCTCCTCCCCACTCCCTCTGGTGAATCCTCTCTCCACCCTTCCAAACCCCGCACCACTGGCTTACACTCCAGTTCTTGCATGCATAAATAAATAAATCTTTTAAAAAAAGAAAAAAGAAAAGTTCGTGTGCAAACCTGAACTCTAATATAAAGTAATGAGGAAACTGGGGGAAATGCACGGAGGTGGTATTAATGGCAATACTTCATTGTTTTATTTCTTAATTAACTGTTGCCTTCTTGGATTTTTATGACACAATTATTGTTCCTGTTCCCATTTCACAAATGCATACCAGGATATCTCACTGACAATTTCTTTTTTTTTTCCTTCCATACCTCCTCACACTTCCCATTATCAATGAAATGAATACATAAATCTGATATTTTCACAATTGGTTGACTTTCTAATCCTTGAAGAAAATGTGCAGCTCTGACCAACAGTTATCAAGTTGGTCAAAGGAAGAAATCACTAAACTAGATCTAATCAAGATTATGAGTATTATATATAAAAATCTCTTGTGAATGTTTCAATGGCCAGTATCAGATACTATTCCATGCCTAATTTAAGTTTTTATCTTTTCAACTTTATAGCATGTAATCCAGAATATGGAATATTTGGTAGGTACCTAAAGTTGTGGAGGTATGAAAGCATCTTGCTATCTTTATAAATATTTAAAATACAGAAGTTTGACTTTGCCTGGCAATTACAGGCCTTTTCAATTGTTATGGTAACGATCAGTGTATTCCTCTATGCACAGGTATTAATAAGGATTTGGGGACATATACAATGATAGCATATACAATTTTAATCAATGAAGTGGATATTAAATTTACTCTTGAAAATAAGATAAATTTAGTTTTTATATATCATGGAAGTGTTTGCTCCATTTGCTTTCATTAGAATTATTTTGTTCTCATAAGGTATAAGCAATTACGTATCTATATTTGCATGGTACAGTAAGCAAATATAGTTTCTGCCTTCAAAGACAATCATGAGGTTATAATATTTTCTCTCTAAATTATATCAATAGTTAACTTAATTAACAAACATGGTTATTTTATAGTTACAAAGAGTAATAAGTTCTATGAAAAAAAAAATAGGGCCTCTTTGGTGGCGCAAGGGGTTGAGATGCAACCTATGAGGCTGTCCGCAGCCTCTGCAGAATGAGTTTGATCCCCGGCTGGCCAGGGAGCAACCCACATGGCGCAGCAGAACTCTCCTGACTCACCCACTGCTCCCCTCAGCAGTGTACTTCCATCAGTTTGCTGGTTCTTTTCCCCACTCTGTCTCTGGTGAATCCTCTCACCCCCTACACCTCTGTGCTGTACCCCAGCTCCTGTATGCATAAATAAATCTTTTAAAAAATTTAAAAATAAAATGTGACTCTACAGAGTTTGATCTGGGTGGGAAGGCGTTGTTTTATATATGTTTGTTGTGTTTTCAGTAAGATGGTTAGAGTTTGTATCTCCAAGGAAGTGACAGTTTTAATAGTTCCTTGGTGAGACATAGAAAGGTTCAGAAAAAGTTGGAAAAGAAGGATAAAGCTAGAATAATGTCTATGAGAAAGAAATGTTGAGTATTAGAGGACTGTGAAGCAGAGAGAATGAAGAACAGTGTAGAAAAAGAATTTAAAGAAACAGAGAAAGACCAGTTTATGAATTATTCTTAGATCACAGAAGTAATCATAGGACCATGGTAATCAAAATAATGCCAATGCCCTCACCAAGATGTCCTTGCCCTAATTCCCAAACCTTATGAATATTACCTTAAATGGAAAGATAAGACTATTTAAATGTGGTTAATTAAAGATTTTGAGATTGGGGGATTATCCTGGGTGTGCCCAATCTAATCACATGAGGTTTTAAAACCAAAAAAGCTTTCCTTAACTATAGTCAGTGAAAGGAATATGATGACACAGCTGGATAAAAATGATGCCATATTGCTGATGTTAAATATGGAGGAATGAGGCCTCAAGTCAAGAAATGAAGATGACCTCTACACAAAGGACCATGGTGATAGTTCATGGGTGAATGGATGGTAGGAATTTCGTGGGGACTATAACCAAGATGCAAATGGGGAATATAACCAAAATGAAAATGCATACATTGTACAAAGATGAAAAATGATGTAAGTATTATATAAAATAAAATATTAAAACCAGAAAAAAAAGGAAAAAAAAAAAGGAAAATGGATCCATTTTAGAAAATGAAAAATGATGTAAAAAATACGTAAAATTGGGCTTCCCTGGTGGTGCAGTGGTTGAGCGCTGGGTTGCGAAGCTGCCTGCAGCCTCTGCAGCACCAATTCTATCCCCGGCCACCAGGTGAGGGTCCCGCATGGCTGCAGACCTCTCCTGCCGCCAGCTGCTCCCCTCAACAGTGTACTTCATCACTCTGTCTGTTCTACTCTCCGCTCTGGCTCTGGTGAATTCTCTCACCCTCACACGCCTCTGACTGTACCCAGCGCTTGTATAAATAAAAAAATAAATAAATCTTAAAAAAACAAAAAAGAGTACTATGACTCTTAAAAAAAAATGTAAAATTAAAAAAAGATGACCCCTAGAAGCTGGAAAACACAATGATATGGATTTTTTTTCCTAGAGACTTCCTAGGTTCTTCTGTACCTAGATTGTAATCTAGTGAAATTTTATCAGTGTTTTGACACACCAAAATGTAAGATAATAAATTTGTGTTGTTTCATGGCACTAAGTTTGTGATAACTATTATAGCATTGATATAAACTACAAGGGTTTTGAATGGGGGAATGATATGATATGTATAACATATAATTTAAGGGATCCCTCCAGGCACTATATGTAGGATATATTGGAAGAGGGACAAGGTATCCATAGGAAGACTATGGAATAAAATTTGGGTACAAGATCAGCACAAAGGTGGTTTTCAAAGCTATAGGTCTTGACCATCCTTCTTAGTGTCCAATATAGAAGTTGCTATCAACAAATGACTGTAAATTAAAATGAATGAAAGTTAAATAAAATTCAAAATTCAACTTCTTAGGCACAATAGTCAATTTCAAGATCTCAATAATCATATGTGGCTAGTAGATACCATGTTGGGCAGCAATTCTATCATCACAAAAAGAAATTCTATCATCACAGAAAACTCTGCTAGAGAAGGCAGATTTTGGTGAGAAATGATGGGGAGGAAATAGGGGCAAGAAGAAGTAAAGGTATCATTATTTGTAGATGACATTATACTATACACAGAAACCCCTAAAGACTCCACTAAATAGCTAGTTGAAACAATAAATCAGTTAAGCAAATGGGCAACGAAGAATCTATACAAAGAAAACTAGAAGATGTTTTTAAATAAATAGAAGACACAAAGATATTCCCTGCTCATGGACTGGAAGAATTAAAATTATCAAAATAGCCATTCTTCCAAAGCAATATATAGATTCAGTGTAATCCCTACCAAAATTTTAATGCCACTCTTCAAAGAAATAAAACAAACATTACTAAAACTCATGAAAACACAAAAGACCCAAAAACAGCCAAAGTAATCCCAATGAAGAGGAAAAATGGTGGTATCACCCTCCCAGGTTTCAAACTATATTACAAAGCTATAATAATAAAAATAGTATGACACTAGAACATAAACAAACACAGAAACCAATGAAATAGAACTGAGACCCCAGAAATAAATACACACATATATGGACTATTATTATGACAAAGGAACAAAGATTAAACACTAGATCAAGGGAATCCTCTTCAATAAACGGTGTGGTGAAAACTGGAAAGTCACATGCAAAAGACTGAAACTAGACTACTATCACATATCATACACAAAAATTAACAAAATGGGTGAAAAGGACTTGGTATAAGATCTGAAACTCTAAAATGCATAGAAGAAAATATAGGTATTTCAGAAATGTCTTTGTGGGTTTGTCTCCTGTATAAGAAAAACAAACAAACAAAAAATCTTTGAAACTATATATAAATATACTTCTTCTTTACAATGAAAGAAACCATTACTAAAACAAAAATACATTGTAATGAATAGGAGAAAATTTCTGCACACCATACAACTGACAATGGGTGATACCAAAGATTGAGAATGAACTCATACAATTCAACCAATCAAAAGTGGGCAGAAGAGCTAAAAAGATATTTTTCTGAATAAGATATACAGATGGTCCACAGGCATATGAAAAAAATTGTTGGTCATAACTTATCATTAAGGAAATGCAAATCAAAACCACAATGTGATACCACCTGAAATCTGTGTGAATGACCCATTTTTAAAAGAGCTGAATCAACAAGTACTAGTGAGGATGTGGAGAAACAGGAATCCTTTTCAGTTGATGGTGGGAATGTAGACTGGTCAGCCCATATGGGAAATGGTATGGAGGTTTTTCAAAAATATCCAAAATGTATCTACCACATGACCCAACAATTCCAAAGAAAACAAAAATTCAAAGAGAAACATATACCCCCATTTACAGTAGCCAAGCTATGAAAACAGAATAATTACTCATATACAGATGAATGGATCAGATAAATATGGTATATATGCCCAATGGAATACTACTCAGCTATCAAAAATGATAAACTCTTATCATTTGCTACAACATGGATAAAACTGGGGGGCTATGCTAAGTGAATTAAGTCAGAAGCAGAGAGACAAATACCTGATGGTGTCACTTATATGTGGAATATAGAGAAACCAAACCAAAGGTAAGAGAATGCCAAACCAACAGAGAACCCTAGTAATCTGACTATAGAACTGAGGATACCAGAGAGAGAGAGGAAGAAGTAGTGAGAACAAAGTGGGGAGGGGGCACAGTGGTCTACATGGATGGACTGTACAACAATGTAAACTAATGTTACTTCAATTTGAAAAAAAATACAGTGAACATTTACTGTTTGTCAATCCTTTTGATGCAAGGAACACAGTGACTGTAACAGTTTTTCCCCAGGAAACTTGCATCCCACTTTATATAGAAGATTCAATCATATAAGTGATGATCTTCAACTTAATCCGGAGGATTTCTCTCAATTTCAATCAAATGGAAACCAAAATTTAAGACAAAAGACTGAATATTTCATTTGGCATGATCACTGCTATGATAGCATATTTGTGAAATTCTCTTATCAATGTCAGAGCAGAGGGAACATAGTCCTGTCTTTTAATTCAGTAATGTTATTTTTTGTTCAAAATTGAAGTATGAGAGAGTACATTATCTATGGATAAGAAACTAAGGGTCGAGCTTTACATGTCAGTAAGCAAATAAATTACACAGATACATAGTTCACTTTCATTCAGTTATGAAATAAGAATTTTCTTTGTTCCTGTCCACTCCTAGAACAAGGCAACTAGAAGTAGGGAGGATTCTGTATCATCCCCTGTTATGAGTAATACTGAAGTTTCTCTGCAGCCTTTTTTGTCAAGTACTATGATTGTTCATTATGAAATACAAGTTATTATGGTGACAGAGTTAGAGGAGATTGGGAGGGTTTCATACTTAGGATGGGATAGATGCCATAAGTTAAACTTTATAAAGGATTTAAAAGCAAGCATCTTAAGTTGTACTGATAACCATAATTACCCTCGAATCATGGCAAGGAAGAGAGGGTTCTAGTACCAATAACTGTTATCATTTCTCAATTACTTCTTTTGGAGAATATATATTTTGCATAAGTGCCCAGTGGTCTGAAATCAGAAGAGTTATGCTTTTTCTAGGCACTTTCATCATAAGTTCTTTGCCACAAGGCATTTCAAGGTAGACATTTTCACTGCATAACTAATTATGGCAATCTTGCTGTGAAAGATAAAATAACTGATTACAGTTCATTGTCAAGTTCAGTTTCAAAAGACACAGTATTCCCATTTTTATATTATATAATAGCCACCAGTGATGAGTAGAAGTGGCAATCTTAAAATAGTGGATAATAACAACTACATATATTGACTTGATAGAAAATATGGCAATAAAACTTACTGGAAGTGTGAAACAAGAGAGTGTAAAGACAGATTGCATACTATACTAGAAAATGATAACATATAAATTTAAAAATCCTTCTGTGAGCACAGCCATCCCTCCCATCTGTCAAAACCAAAAGTTTACCAAGCTATGGCAAATAGAAAGAGGCGATAGTAATTCACAACAGTCTTTGACAGCATTGATTATCAATTTCTTACCTTATTTTGTTTTTGATACAACGTGTTTTATAATGTCATCTTTACCAAGTTTATCACAAAATATTATAAGTTGGAGGCAAAATAAAAATCAAGCTCTTCCTATTCCCCTCTCTCCAAAAGAAATGGTTTCCTGATTCCCTATAAGTTTCTAAGTACTAGGATACATATATGTAACTGAGCTTTATAAAGTGTCATGGAATCTTCTACATCGCTGCTTATGCTTGGCCTATTGTTGTATGTCTGTTCATAGACGGTCCAAAGTTCTATGGGAATTGTGGATTCAACTCTCTGACTCTAAGACCCTCAACCTCTTTCTCTTCTAATGTAGTGTGTTTCAAAATAAAAAAACAACTCTTCGAGCAAATGATCATCACTTGTCAGCTTGATATACCATCATTTATGCCACTGACTGCAAGAAATTTGAAACCAAACTGACAAACCAGTCAACCAATTATTTTATCTTTTATGGTAATGTTGTCTTAAGGTCAATTAGTTATTGAACAAAATGTTGTAGCAAAGAACTTTAGGAGAATATTCCAGACTCAAGCTATGATCTAGTTCATAGCTCTGTGATATTTAGGATAATTCTCTACCTTCACATTTGATCATTCTTTCCCTATACTTTTAATCTTAATTTTGTCATCATCAGAATAGAGAACTATGGAAAGAACATACAAATTATTACCTATTTAACATCTTAACTATTTAAAACTTGTAAATGCCCAAGATATGTTCTGTGTATTTTGAGTCTTTCACTGTATGTGGTGTCTGTGTGGAACAAGAAGTTGTGAAACATATATAAGACATACATGTGGGAATTTTTGGCTGTACTCACTTCTCCAGATAGCTTCAGCCTCCTTATGAGACCTTCCAGATCACCTTGTTGAATTTGACTCTACTGCAACTGAATATTCTCTCTCATAACCACCACGAACTTCTGCAGTGAGTTAATGAGTGTAGGATTTAAAAGTAAGGATCTTAAAGTCAAAATCTTGGTCCAAATCCCAAGATTATTCACTAATGGTACAAACTGGTCAAGAGCTTAACTTTCCTGAGCACAAGATGTCCCATATATAAATGGAATAATCCCACGCACTTAACACAGTGGTTATAGTACTTTCACTAGCTTTATTGAGAAGAGTTGATAAGCAACACTGTAAATTTAAGGTGCACAATATGACGATCTAACATATGTATATATTCCAAAACAATAACCCCAGTATTTGTTAACATATCCAATGCCTTTCATAATCACCATTTTTATATGTATGGTGAGAACTTTTAAGATCTCCTTTCTTGGCAACTTCAAGTGTATGATGCAATATTGCTAAATATACATTCCATGTTGTATACCTGTACATCAGTTTCTCAGAAGTTAGTCCTTTTTTAACTGGCAGTTTGTACCCTTTGACCACATTAACCCATTTTCCCCCAAAAAGGAGATGAAAAATTGCAGGTATTTTATAAGCTTTACTTGAACCATAAAACAAGTCACAGATTCCAACTCAGAATCAAGGGTCAGGAAAGTAACTCCATAAATTTTATGGACAGACAAGTCACCTTGAAGATACAAGGTTAAGGTAGAGGTGTGTAGAATTGGGATCATCAATAGAATCAATATATGACAGATATGAAATATTTAAGTTTTAGGGATCAGATCATGGGATTACTCTGACAAAACTACCTAGAGGAAGGGGTTTTGCGTAAGTGATTAAGCCAAATTATAGGAGAGCTCATTTAGAGTATTCATCATTTGGTCTGCTTTAAAAGTATATCTATTTTTGCTATTATGAGTAAAGGGATCAAAAGAGGACAGGATGTAGCAGCTTCTATGTCCTGGAGTGAAATTATGATTCAGTTATTAACTCTGCTGCTCAGTAGCCCACAAGAAGTAATACTGCATCCTTCGGTTTGGCCTTATCTATTGTGACAAGGCTCCAGGGAGCTGATGCACATGAAATTCATTTCATGTCTCATTCACAGAATGCCTGAGTTTTGAAAATACCTTCATGATATCAGGTTTCAGTTACCTAGTGTGTGATCTCACAAACTCACAGTCTTCAAAAGAAAGAACATTAACTCTCCTCAGAAGCTTGAGGTTTTTTGTTATGGGAAACCCAGGAGGCATTTTTTCCAGGAGAAACATACAGGAGCACCTAGGTCACTTTTGATAAAATGTCATGTATTCTAAGGGCAATAGAAATATGTATTTTATGCAAACTCAAAGCTGACTAGATGACACAGGTTTAGATAAAATAGATTCAAACCATCCTTATGTATAATACATTAACAAATAGATCACAGTCTCTCCTTATCACAGGTTTCTCAAAATACTTCATATAAATAAGAAAGATGGCATTGTGACCAAGGCAGCAAACAGATAAATAAATGTGCGACTAAGTACAATAACATTTTTAGAATCTCCTGGGAAAAAGAAAATTACATCTTTTTTTCTATTAAATGAGGAGAGAAGAACACAGAAGATGAGCAAGTGTATAATTTCCTCCTATTAATTTTGCAATAAATTTCCAGTGTTGGAATTTGTCAGGTTTACTTCTTTCCATGCTTACCACAGGTCACAATGATTAAACTTGAATTCTCCTGTTTGCCTCACACCCATCAATCTATTTATTTTAGAGCTGATATAGTGAAAGCTTGGTGTTCTACTCATGCTCACAGAAGACATCATACTTTCATTTGGGGCCTCTTTTTAACACAGGCTATTCTGGTCTCTGAATCCCCTTATTCCTTTGGTTAACTTCACCGTCCAATTAGAACCAGCAATACGAGGAGGAAGCCAGTTTCCCTTCCCTTCCCTATTCATCCTCCCTCCTTCTGCACACCTTGGTTCATCTGGCAAACTCCTACTCATTTCTCAAATTTCAGCTCACTCATCTCCTCCTCCAGAAGCCTTCCCACTTTGATACATTTCCTGTGTTCTCAAAACCACTGGCAATATTAAATGAAGGAGCTATTTGCACTCTATCATCTTCTCTATCTTGCCTTTGTCTGTGAAAGAGATATAGCACAAACTAAGAGGACAAGTAAATTGTGATGTGTAAATCAAATAGTGCAGTGCTTAGAACCAGTGCCTACATTTTATGAATGAGTGCATACCTGCAGAATGAGCAGGCAAGTGAATGACTCACAAAGTGAATGAACTTGGAAAGAAATGTCCATGTTTGCATGTTTACTTTCATCCAAGCTCCTCACTTAGAAGTTTACCAAATGTTGGTGATATTTTTCAGAGATCATTTGCAGGAAAAAGAGTCCAGCTGAAAAATATCAGTCTTAAATAACATGTCTGAAATTCTTGGACTGGATCAGGGGGTGGGAGAAGCAGTGAAGAGCTGACAGAGGAGGTTTTATTTTTGTCTCCATTGAGAGCACTGAGGAAAAAAGTTTATTTATTCAGTCAGCGCAATGGCATGCCAAGAGCAGTGGGACTTGGGATCATCAGGAGACCAAAGCTCACCTGTATCAGGTTACTTAAAATTTCTGAGCCTCAGCTCCTGCCATTGTAAACTAAGGAAAACAAGAGCCACCCTCCTAGAGTACTCTAAGGGGCTTTTGAGACATGCCAGCGAGATCACTGTCTGTCTCTTACTTGGGGGACACTCTGGTGATATTGGCAGAATCCCCAAGGCTACTAGAGGCACAGAATAAAGTTGCTGTATCTTCCAGTATCATTTTATTCAAGGTGATGGGAGACATATTAATTTTGGATTAAAATAAACATGTATATTATATGTCTAGAATACAAAATGCTCATGAATATTTATGAAAAATTGCAGGACTTCAAAGAAATTTCATGCTTCGATCAGGGAGCAACAGACTATACTTTGAATTACCCAAGGACTCATATTTACTTTTTCTCAGTTGCTAAATGAGAAAAGTTGGAAAATCTCTGATTATGGTAAATTACCGCAAATATCTTCAAACTTCATATAACTTTAAGATGATCACAGTTCAATTTTTTAATTATTTATTTATAATTTTTGCTTAGAAGTGAGTCATGTGATTAGGTGCTATTCACAGATACAAACCCAGTGCTGGCTAAGATGTCTTACTTTATAGCTCATGTATAGAATTCTTGAAGTATATTTACATAATTATTTCCCCAAGCATCTAATTAATTTATTTTTTGGCAGTCATAAATGCAAACTGCATCTCTTTTTTGGCAGATCCCTTTAAGTAAACAATAGGAATGAGAAAGAATGTTAGACTTTCTGCTCAGGCAGGCTTTAACACATACAATAGTGGCAGCAACTCAGCTTGTAGAAAATAAATTACTACTCAGCCAGTGTGCAAGAATTTTCCAACACAACATGAACAATATGTTGTTCTATGTCTGTTGTTAGGATTTGAGAAGAGATTCCATGTAGGTGTCCTCTGAGAACAAGAAATTGCTTGTTGCCACCACTGTCTAATTTCATACAACCAAAGACTCCTGCAATACATGATCACATTAATATTGCCACTTAAAAGATATCAATGTTTTCACCAATTCACACACAAAGGCTATTCAGTTGGTTGTTACAATAAGAAAGTATGATTGTAAAAGTCATCAAAGCAAATTATAGAAGATGCACTGATGCATCAAAGTAATACAAACATAGAAGTCAAGGATGGAAGATAAATTATGACAAAAGAAAACAAGACTTTTAAGGCAGAACTAAAATTTGACTAAAAATACCTGAAAAATGGTATAGTGGTAAGTAGATGAAAAATATATTTGCATTTTCACTGATTCTATCTGCATTTGCTTCTAATTTTATTTATAATTGTCAATTTTCTATTTCATAGCCTTTCAGAGAAAGCTTCTGGTTATCTCGATAATGTTTATGTTTGCATTAACCAGAAGCTTCTGGTTATCTCGATAATGTTTATGTTTGCCTTGTGTTTCAGGTCCATTTACCATTAAAAGAAAAATATGGATAGAATGGGGAGACCTTAGGGAATAAGAATCTGAAAAAGCATTAAATATCATGACTGTAATTTGTTGAGTCCCAAAAGTGAAAAATAGATCATGGAACCAAAACTTTTCATTTTTATAAATCTACTCGAGACTAAGTAACCTTTTTCATCTACAAAGACCCTATATTCTGATTTACCTGAAGGCAAAGATTTGACTGTAGATTATTACAAGAAAGTCTTTCCTTTCTGCTCAAAACTCAAAGGACAAAAGATGCTTTTTCCCCCACCTAACAATTTATTTTATAGGCCTATCCTGATTCAGTGATAAAGGAACACTCATTCTTGATAAGTACTTTGGGCCTGATGATAAATGCTGTGGTTCGGTATTATTTCTATTCAAGAGTGCAAAACCCTAGAGAAATGATTGATAGCTGTGAGGCTGCATTATGTGAATAAGGCTCCTAGTGCAACTTTAGTGGTCTGCCTGATGAAATGACTTGATCAAACTGTCAAAGAGATACCTGCAATTCCAATACCAAAGACTGTTTGGCCATTAAGAAATTCTTAATCCCTATTGTGAATTTTAGATGGAAAATCTAATGTCCAAGCCCAAAAAGACTGAAACTACACCCTGTGTTCTGGTCCTCTTTGCCTCTCAGGACAGACGGCCACCACTATTCTAGAGTAAGAAAGCTAGAATATTACAAACTTGCCAAGGATCACTTCACCTGAACCATGTGATTCTAAAGAAGCCTCCTTTGAACTACTGGGAGAATGAGAAATACACAGACAATGCAACTCTTTAAGGAATGAAAGTTGGCCAGTGTCCTCAAAAACATCTAATTCAAGGGGCAGCAATGCTTAATTAATCTATGTGGATTTTAAGTTGTCAATGCACTTTTTCAAAAAGATGCACAATGACAACTGAGTTAAACTTACATTCACATTAATACTGGAATCCTTGAGGGATTAAATTCAGAATGAAAAACTTCACACTCAATCATGATCTAGAGTAGTCAGGGTATATATTATATATATGCCTTAATAGATGTGTGGGTTTTCTTCCTTTTTGAAAGTTTCAGATTGATCTGCTTTAAATGACACTAAAAAGATGCATTCAAAATAATCAAAGGCTTTAGGCATAATTCAAATGTGTCATTGGAATGACAATAATAATGAACTCAGCATGTAATCTCTTTCTATAGCTATATTCATTTCTTCCCAAATATGCATGCAGTCATATCAGGTATTTGAATGAAAACAGAAAAAATTCAGGTGCTTCCTCAGGTAAACAAATGTTACCATAATGCTTCCATTTCCAAAGAATTGTTGTCCTGGTGAGGATTTGTGAGGTTTAAAAGAGAAACAGCCTTTAAGCAGAACAACAATTTGTATGGCTGGGAGGGAAGGGAAGAAACAGAAAGATGAGAAGACAAGTGAGAGGAGAGGCTGAGACTTCTCTCCAGCAAGCAGGGACACAAGACAAGTCATTTTGTCATTTCTTTCCACCGGTCTCCTCTGCTACTTAAATATATCCATTTCCATCTACATTTCCCACCTGTTCACTCATGCTACCTTTTCTCATTCTTATCATGTTGTTTTATTTTATGTTTCTTTTTCTCCATTGTTTAAAAAAAAAACAAACAAACCATTTATAATACTTGCTAAAGAGGGTAAAGCTGGCTTTGGGGGGTTTTAGTAGGGGAGGGAGTGGGGCTTAACTGGGAATACAATAAGGACCCACGAAGATTTCTAGCCAAGGATAGCCAAGGAGCAGCGTGAGGTCAGTGGATGGGAAATTTTTCAGCAGAAACATCAATACTGAGTGAAGTCTTCTTGTTAGGGGGAAAAGGATGTCCCAAATAGACCAGTTCAACAGGACTCTTGCTAAAGTCAGGCAAGAGACTAAGATATCAACTTTGGGGATGTGTCATTTGATTAGTATCAGGAGTGGGGGATTTTCACTGAAGTGACCTGGCAGGGTTCTTACTAAAATTTGACTCAGTAGGCCCAAGATGGAGCTCAAGTTCAGGCCTTGAGCACTTATAGGAGCCTGACTAGGTCAGGTCAAGGAGAATCTGTCATCCCCTAAAATAAATCAAATGTTCCCTAAAGTTCTGCTCCCCAGTCCTCACAGGAAAGTCACTCCTCTTTATGATTCCCTCGCTTATATAGGCTCTAGAGTCATCCTGGCTATCTGAGAAATACATATGTTACAGGGCAAGCCCAAAGGGGGATGGGATGGCCTGGGTGTGAGTCCTCACCCTGTTACAGGGCAGCTCCGATACAAAACGGGGTGCCTGACTGTGGGTTCTCACCCGTGCGCTTAAAAGGACTTATTAATACTCTACTACAGGCACGCACGAAAGGTTAATAAAAGGTTTATTTACAAGGGAAGGGAAATGAGGAAATGTACAACTCAGGGAGAAAAATGGAAGATAAAGTCTTAAACGCATCCTACCCATTTAGCTGACATAGAATCCCAAATGGCAGTCTGAGAGCTGGCAGCCAGCCACCAGCCGTGAAGCCAGGAGGTGAGTGAGGGAGAGACCCCAAGGCCCACGTGTCTGGTTTTTATACCAAACCTGGCTGCTTAACTCCACCCTCAGCTCCCAGCAACCTTCCCTTTGGTGGTGATGGGATTTGTCTTTCCCAATGCCTTGATGGCTTTGGTCTGGAGTGGGGGTGGGGTCCACAAAGCCTGTATGGAATTAGCTCAGGACATACTTTCCCCCTAACAATCTGAGCACTTATAACAATCAGAACAAGACCCAAGGACAGACACACATAGAAAGAGTTTTAGAAAAGGCTCATTCACGAGGGAAATGAAAAAAGTGGAAACACGGAGAAAGAGAGAGAGATTGAAAGATTAATTGGTCAATGCGGCCTACCGGTAATGGTGCTGAGCTGGGACCCCAGGTGCGAGCGCCAAAAGCAGAGCAACCCAAGTCCTCTCCAGGGTCACACATGTTTGGTTTTACACCAAGCAAGTCTGCTTAACTCCAGCCTTAGTTCCCAGGAATCCCCCTTCAAGAAGTGGAGTCATGGCAATGTCATGGAATTATGGAAGTTGGAGTCCTGGGCACCTGGAATCTGTTTGGGGAGGGGAGGGTAGAGTCCATAAAAAATGGATGGATGGAGTTCCTTCAGGACATATATACACACAATTGTAACTCTCCCCACTCCTTTTTTTTTTTTTTTTTTCTTTCCTTCTAGCTCTCTCCCAACTTTGCAACTTATAGGTAGGAAAATGACATTTTAAAAATGGATTACATCACAGGCCTCCCTGGTGGCGCAAGAGGTTCAGACGCAATCTATGAAGCTATCCTCAACCACTGCAGCATGAGTTCAATCCCCCCCACCCCAGATAACCACATGGCACAGCAGACCTCTCCTGACTCCCCCACTGCTCCTCTCAGCAGTGTATTTCAGTCTGTTTGCCTGTTCTGTTCCCCACTCTGTCTCTGGTGAATCCTCTCAACCCCCACACCTCTGGCTTGTACCCCAGTTCTTGTATGCATCAATACATAAATCTTAAAAACAATGGATTATATCATTAGGAAAAAAAAATACCCCTTTTGAACTTTCCATTTTATTTAGCATAAAATCCAACTCTTCTCTTTGGTCTATAAATCTGTATATGACTTGATCCTTGCTTCCTCTTTAACAGCATCTTACTCCAATCCCCCTTTAGTTTATTTTGGTTCAGCCAACACATATTTTCCTCTGGGTCTGAAAGTAAATGTCCTGTCTTTAGAAACATCACTAAAGTAGCCTCAGCTCCCTTTAAGCCCCTTAACACTTACTAAACTGAACATTTTTGTCTGTATTTTAATGTGTTTGTGACTGCCACCCCAAGAAACAATTAGCTCAACAAATTCTAGCAATGATCTGTCATATTTATATTGTATTCCCAATGCCTATAAAATTATCTGATACATGGTAGATAATCGATGGCTATTTTTTAAATGCATGAATGACTCCAGGGCACTTAGCAAAAGTCACCTACACAGGAATTTCTATTAACACTACTACAGCTTTATTGAAAAATTCTTCTTTCTTTAGTTTCAGAGAGATTTAAGGTTATTTACAACCAATATCAAGTTTTCCACTCAACTTCTTCGGGCAATTCAAATTAACTTCATTAAAGAGTTTTGGTCTTTTTTTTTTAAAGATTTATTTATTTATGCATACAAGAACAGGGGTACAGGCCAGAGGTGTGGGGCATGAGAGGATTCACCAGAGACTGAGTGGGGAACAGTACAGGCAGATAGACTGAAGTACACTGCCCACTGCCGAGGGGAATGGCAGGTGAGTCAGGAGAGGTCTGCTGCACCATGTGGGTAGCTCCCTGGGCAGCCAGGTATCAAACTCATGCTGTAGTGGCTGCAAAAAGCTTCATAGACTATGTCTTAACCCCTTGTCCAACCAGGGAGGCCCAAGAGTTTTTATTGTCTGCTTTCCATGTTGTGACACAATTTTGCCAACAAAGAGATGACAATTTGGGCAAATAAAATGGAAGTCCCATGTTTATAGTGACTACAGTTATCTGTGTTCCAATAGTGACCCAACAGTGAAATAGACTTCAGTTCCACAACCTCAGATTTCATTAGGAGTGATCATGCCCTGAGGTCATGTCTGTTCCTGCAGTTTCTGCCAGAGGTAATGACCAGTACTGAGGTACAGCCAACACAGTGCTCAAATGCTCGTGAAGGCCAAGACAGCTGGCTAAGGCAATTTGGCCTCTGACAGAAGAATTGGCAGGTACCTCAGACACACACAGAGGGTTACCTTCTCTTTCCCAAAATAAATTAAATACTGATCAGCATTTCTCTTGAGAAAATTGTGCAACTGGGCCCATGATCATGTCATCAAATATCCATCACAGGAGAATCCAAATTATGTAACCTGCACCATTCTGGAAGGCTCAGTCACATACACATTCATGACAAACTTTTTTTGGATGAACTTTAGCAGTTGCTTTTCCTAGCGAGCTGAATATAAAATCTCAGGCATTTTTTGTGTCTACACTTTGGAAGGTCATGCAAGATTTTCTTTTATTGATGAAGACTTTTATGTAACTTTATTGAGTTGGACAATGGTACAGATGTGAGTAAATTATATTCTCACTATTAGATTTTATTTCCGTTTGCAGTCAGTTATATTTTTAGAATGAAGAACTAATTTAAATGAATTGTAACAAAATTGTCACTGAACAGTTTATGTGAATATTAGGATAGTGAATATTCCAAATACTTTAAAAAGAAATTGTACATTGAAGTATTTTCTGTTAGGAATATTTCTAATAAATGATGCATGAACCAATTTTACCCATTTGCTCAGTTGGTTTAATTTTCAGATTAATATATACCAGTTATTATCATCATTCCTTATGTTCATTTTTTAACTACTTTCTTTTCTCCTGATTCCAGTTCAGTCAAGTTCTTTTCAGAATAAAATGTTGCAAATTGAATATGATGCTGCAGATTTAGTCATATCAACCTAACTAAAATAAGACTATAACCCAGAATAATGGTGGTAAAATTTAGATACAAAAATCATAGCTATATTCCTATTAAATGAAAAGTCAAGGTTTTTTTTTTTTTTTTTTTTTTTCCCCAGTCCTCTAGTTACTATTAATGGAGTAGATGGTCCTCATATTCACCTAAGCACTGCAGAGGGTCTGGGGAATCTGGAGCCTGAACTTGATAGTAGAAACAAAAAGAATATCAAATTGTTCTGCCAGCTAGACTAAGAAGAATTTGGGGAAAGGAATCAAGGAAAATTGAAGAAGAGAGAAGAGAAGGAAGACAAAGAAAGAAAAAGTAGAAAATAAACAATGAGCAATTAGGGCAAAATTTCAAGTGGAAGGGTAATTAAGAAATCTTTAAGAAGAATATTTAACAAGCAATTTCAACTTTTTAATTTCTGCAATATAA
This sequence comes from Talpa occidentalis, assembly GCF_014898055.3. Classification (NCBI taxonomy): domain Eukaryota; kingdom Metazoa; phylum Chordata; class Mammalia; order Eulipotyphla; family Talpidae; genus Talpa; species Talpa occidentalis. The sequence goes on along the minus strand of NW_023601322.1, from coordinate 35,492,664 downwards.
ACTTTTTCCATTTTCCACATCTTTAGTAAAGTGTGCTATGTTCTCTCTTTCTTTTCCTCTCAGGGTAAGTCAGACAAAGGCCCAATTCTGCCCATACTCCATAGAGTGCAATATGGAACTGGGGCAGTGTATTTTAGACAGGAAAATGATCCACTACTGAGGTTAATTAAGTGAAATAAATCCCAGAGCCAGAGGTGATCATAAGAACATAATCCCTCTCTGATTTTATAATCATTTCTAAATCATGCCCTACTTGAAGAAATTTAAAGACAAAGAAATGCCTCCTATAACTACAGTTAAGATACAAGAGGGCTTCTGGCAAGAGGAGCCCTCTCTAGAGCTTTCTCAGTAACTAAGGGAGCCATAGTTTGAAGGGGATAGCACAAAGTTGAAACTCCTCAGAGGTAGATAAAAAAAATCACTGTAGTGAGGGAGATTAATGAATTTCTGCAAGTAGTATAAAAGTCTTGCTATAAATAGGAAGAATTTAATAGAGACTGGTGTGTGTTATAGGCTGAAAGGATGTAGTAAGAGAATAATGAAAATAGGAAACCTGATGAACAGGAATAGGATAAACACAAAGATCTTAGAAATCTCCGAAAACAGCCTTCAGAGTCTTAATTAATTTCTTTCTATCAAGTAATTGAGACAACTTAATGCATGATTTGAGTATGCTACAGTTAGTAAGTAAAAAAAATACAGTAAAACCTTAGTGTGAACTCATTTATGTTCAACTTTTTTGTCCCTGTTCTGAAGTTCTGACTCTGGAAATTTCTTTAAAATATGATGTAGAACCTATTTAGACCGGAAGGCCCTACCTATCTGCCTATTCTTAGGCAGATTCTGGATTCCACAGAAGGCAAACAAAGCTAATTACACCCCTCACAAAGAACTGCATGCATAAGGTCCATTCTTTCCTAGGTTTAGCATGTCATAACAAGTAGGTACAAACAGAGGATGAAAAGAAGTTCAGAAAAATACATCAGTGTAGTACTTACCCAATAGTTTCTCTGCCTCATAAACAATAAAAGATATTATATGGTGGCATTTGGCAATACAAAGGGAATGTTAGGTATTGATGTCTTATAAAAACCCTTTTCATCCAGAAGGAATTTTATCATTAAAATCTTCACAAAGTAGAATTTGGCTGTTTTTATGAAGCATTGTGTTATGGGGAAAAAAATTGGTTGACCAGCAAGATATAAAAAGGATGAAATACAATAATTGCCCTACTTTTTTATAAAGCAGTTTTTTCTTCTCATGTAATGAGACAATAACAACAAATGCTAGAGAACTCTTGACACAAAGGGGCCAAATCACTGTTTCACAATAGGATAATATACTTGTTATGGTTTTATGTGATATTCTTCTATCACCATGGAAATTGACATCAAATTATTTTCAATATGTTTTTGAAAGGAGAATGAGTGCTTCTAGCACATAATAGAAGTATTCATACCATATAATGAAACTGACCACTGTGCTAATGGAAATCTACTTGATGATGAATGGTATTTTTAAAAGATCTTTTTTTATTCCCTAAAAGCAAAATGCATTGCCTTGCTTTGTAAGAAAACCTACTCAACAATTCCACAAGAAGTTATGAGTGGCAGAAAAGCTAATTCAAGCCTAGCTTTCCGTTTGAGGGAAAGGTAGTAAGATAAAAGATTTCTTTTCAATTTTAGTTTCTTTTTATTTAAAAGTAAAGAGATAAAGGCTGTACTGACTTCAAATGTATATGAATAGAGTAGGTGAATTAATAAATGTGGTCCTGTAGTCAAAAAAGAGCTGCTGAAGATGAAAAGCAAGGTGCCACTGGTTGACAAACACCTGAGACTCTTTGAAGAAAGAAAACATTAACACTTAGAATGTCCTAACTAAGCAACCACTTAAATGGGACAATTTGCAGGTGCTTTTCTGTTAGGGCCATGGAGGGGCAGAGTAGCAGATGCTTTTCACTTTGTCCCATTCTTCCAGAAGACATGTGCCTTCATGTGTCTTGCAATTGTATAATTTCTTCTGTGTTATATTTATGCACATCATTTTCTGAAGACTGTTAAGGAGATATTTTTCTCAGCGATCTTTTCATCAAGCATAATAGATCACGATCAATATCCCTGGAACCCATCTCCTTTGTATGCCTACATTATTGTTATCCACAGACTATTCAGTTGCCCCTGGTTACGGCCGTGACCAGGCCTGCTGCACTGAAACTTCAAAGAGGTCTGATGATGCAGAAAAAAGCATCCATTACAGAAATGTTCCTATCTCTGATAAGGCAGGAAAATATGAACGCAGTGTGCAGATGCGAAGTCCAGGCGAGGCAGTTGATGTAGATCCACTGGAACACGTTTCTTCCCCTTAAGTAGTCAAATGGTTCTGAGCTCTTTTGATCAGTTAAAAATCTTCATTCCGGGCCTCCCTGGTGGTACAAGGGGTTAAGCACAGGACTATGAAGCTATCCGCAGCCTCTGCAGCCATGAATTCGATCCCCAGCAGCTAGGGAGCTAACCACATGGCACAGCAGACCTCTCTTGACTCACGCACTGCTCCCCTCAGCAGTGTATTTCAGTCAGTCTGCCTGTTCTGCTCCCCACTCTGTCTCTAGTGAATCCTCTCACATACACCCCCACACCTCTGTCCTGTACCCCAGCTCTTGTATGCATAAAAAATAAATCTTTTTTAAAATCTTCATTCCATACAATCTCTTGAGATCATAGAAGTACCAGCATCCCTCCCTAAGAGATTTGGGATGGAGGTGATGGAGAAAAGGTTCTCTTTTCTGATGATGAAATCTATAATTACTTTCATATTATTTTCACTATTTATTGCTTATTTAATAACAGAACAAAGTGAAAAGGGAGTATCAGTCAAGTTCAAGTGGTCATTTTAACCAAATTGCAAGCAAAGATAAGCCGGTGAGACCTGATCTGGTTCACCCAATCTCTCTCCCTTTTGCCCCCATCACAGTACACAGGGAGCCTACAGAAATTACTACCCACCTCATAGGACTGGATAAGGGAAAGGTAACCATGGCCAAGGGCTTACTCTGCTCCTTTGTCCGTTTTGATGTCAGGACTTTGGAGATTGTCAAAGTGCTCCTCAAGAACTATTTGTTCGAGGGCCTCCCCGGTGGCGCAGCGGTTGAGCGCTGGGTTGCGAAGCTGCCCGTGGCCTCTGCAGCGCCGGTTCTATCCCCGGCTGCTCCCGGGCCTCCGGAGGAGGGTCCCACATGGCGCACAGACCTCTCCTGCCGCCTGCTGCTCCCCTCAGCAGTGTACTTCGGTCCTTCTGCCTGCTCTGCTCCCGGCTCTGGCTCTGCTGAATTCTCTCGCACTTCTGACTGTACCCAGTGCTTGCATAAATAAATAAATAAATCTTTAAAAAAAAAAAAAAAAAAAAGAAAAAGAACTATTTGTTCGAGCTTGACTGGGAAAGGAGAGGAATGCTTGTGAGGTGGGGTTTTGTTGTTGCTTTTTGGGTTGTTTTGTAACAGGGTGGTCCCCAGGAAAGGGGGAGGTTCCCTGCCCCACCCAAGGGAGGGTGGAGCTGAGCAGGAAGAGGAGAAGCAGAAGAAAAGACTGAGGAAGGAAGCAGGATGGAGCCAGGAGACCTGAAGGAGGCGCATGGAGCCTAGAGACATGTGAAGAAACTGCGCTTGTCTTTTGGTCGTGGACTGGGTGACACAGATGTGGGTGAGACCCGTGGGGAGGTGACCATGGCAGCTTTTATCTTGATGTTGATTTTGCTCTTTTCCTTCCGGGCTTGTCCGGTTGTTTGTGACCCTTTTCTGTGGGTCCCCACTGGAAGATGCTTTAGACTTGTGGCAGGCTTTGGGGCCTTGTTCTGGGCCAATCCCATTTGGATGGACTTTTACCCACGAGGGGATGGGTAACTCTGGATGCTTCATTTAGAAACTAGACTAAAAACTAGAAACTAGACTCTTTGCCTTACCTGTATTGTTTCCTAGTTTTATTAAAGTTCCTTCCCATTAAAGTCTCCTATGTTTTGTGCTGATGCGGCGGATGGCAGAACCCATTTAGAATAGGCAGGTTTGCAGGGTTTGGGCTGCCCCTCTCCCTGTCCTATAACAGATTTATTTTGTTTTAGGAAAGTAATAAAATATACTGGACTCCAAAATCAGTCTGGAACATATTTCAGTGAGCATTTTGGAGGGTGTTTCAGTGACTATTTATGTGAAATTATCACATTGGTGTTCTGGAAGACTCTTGGTCAGATCTCCTTTATGGAGCTAAAATGACCCCCTTTACATCTTTATTGTGAATGATTCCTTTTCCTAAGGAACACATAGAAGTAGCACACGTTATTGTAGTTATGTATGTCACATTGAGATCTGTGTTTACTCTGCCCCAAAGCTAAATTCACAAACTGTCAACAGTGAAACTATAATGTTTACAAAGTTCTTTGGAGGAACATCTTTCTAAGGCGACCTGTTCTCCAAAGTTTCTACTAACAAACCAGAAATTAAATTAATCAATTAAACTCATCTTAAATGTGATAGTGTATTTATGATATCCTCTCAGTGCTGTCTCCTTTCTGCTCCAAAATAGATTTTTAAAAGTATTAAAACTACTTTTACATTTGAAACTGACATTAGTTGTGGGCAAAAAAGGTGGAAATAGTAAAGAAGCAAGTTCTTCCTAGATAGGAAGACAGAATGATAAAAGAGAAGAAGCATATAAAAGCCAAAACCTGGAGTCAATGTGGATAATACAATGAAGTGTTATTTGGGGTAGAAAATGAAGATCCAATAGAAAAGTCATTGGAACTGACCTCTGTATATCTTATACCTTGAAATTTGTTCCTATTTTCTTGTATTGAAAGTAACAAGCAGGCCCAGCCTAGAAAAATCAGTGATTCTGATTTTTACAACCACAACTACAACCACACACACACACACACACACACACACAATTAAAGTATAAATGGAAAGGGCATTTATACTTTGTTTATGGGGTGTCTCTTTCACTCCCTTTGTAACAATGTCATATCCAAATGCCCAAAAATAGATGACTGGATCAAGAAGATGTGGTTCATATACACAATGGAATATTACTCAGCAATCAAAAAAAGATAAACACATGCAGTTTGCAGCAACATGGATGGAGCTAGAAGGGATCATACTCAGCGACATAAGTCAGAAAGAAAAAGAAAAATACTGGATGGTCTCACTCATAGCAGGAATTTAGAAAACCTAAATAAGAGACCAGGAAAAAGACTGATCAATACAAAGTAAAAATCAAAATCAGCAAGCAACTATAAATCAGAGACACACTGGGGTGGGGGGATAGAGGGGTGGGAAAAGGAAGGACTAGAGTCAAAATAAGGGGGGAGGTGCAATTGTATGGGGAATATAACCAAAATGAAAATGCATACATTGTGCAAAGATGAATAAATATGTAAGAATTATATAAAATAAAATATTTAAATAATTAAAAAAAAAGACTGAGAGCTAAAAAAACAAAAACAAAAAAATAAAAAAAAACCCACAATGTCATATCCATACAAAAGGGAGGTTCCAGATTTCCTGCCCCTCCCAACGGTGGATGTAGCTGGGAGGGCAGTGAGGGGAAGCTCTAAAGGACTTGAAAAAGGAGACAGAGAAAACTGGGAGGAAAGAAAACAAGGAAAAAAAGACTTGAGGAGGCACCTGGACCATACCTGTGTATGAAGAAGGCACACTTGGCTTCTTGCCCTTGGACTAGCACCAAGGGACTTGGGGGACATGGACTAAGACCTTTGAAAGAAACGGAGAGGTGGGTGAGAGAACGTGAGGAGGCTGACAAGGACAACCTTTATTTTAACTTATATTTTGATTTTGCTTTTTTCCTTTCAGACTTGCCCAGCCCCTTTTGCCCCTTCCTGTGCGTCCCTGCCAGAAGTTGCTGTAGACTTATGAGATTTCCGGCTTCAGTGACCCTACTTTGGGGCCAACCTTGGTTGGCTGGGCATTTATCCAAGAGGGGATGGGTAACTATGGGTGTATCATGGGGAAACAAATTTAACTCTATTCTTTCTTATCTCTCTATTGCACATTAATTGTAGTAAAGTTCTATTGAAGGACTTACACACTAAGTATATTTTGTTTTTATGCGGTAGATGGCAGAACCCATTTAGAGCAGGCAGGTTTGGGATTCCTGGGGTGCCCCTCATTCTGCCCTCTAACACTTTGTACAGATGAGGCACACTAGATGAAAGGGCCCAACGTGGATACCTGAGGCTGATTCTAGGTCCAGGATGTTTCTGCTACTTCACCCTGAAATGCCTACATACCTGCAAACATTTACATAGTGTCATTAATGTCTATAAGTCTCACCTGACTCCATAAAGCTAAGAAATTGTGTGACATTAACAGCTCCTTGAAATTTTAGGATGGAGGCATCACAAGATGAGAAGGTGGGGGTAGAAACAACATATCAATAGCTGTTAAACCAATACAGAAAAGAAAAATCCTTGTCGCCAACTGAGTAGCAAGTATCAGGCTGCAATAGAACATATCTGGAGGCGCAGCCCCAAGGGTGGGTGTGGGATGGAGGTCCATTGTAGTGATTCCCTGCTCCTTACAAATCAACATAGTTACAGCCTTGAAGTAATTAATTTAATAGATAACAACTCTGCTTAGGGATGAGCCCCTCCCAAAAGGAAGAACACTGTGTCCATGCAGTTTCTTCACTGACAAGAGGCAGCTCTCCTGCCTGCCTGTGTCTATTAGGCACCTCTCTTTTTTCTCCTTTTCCAAATAAACCTGTCCTTTTAAAGTGTATCTTCACCTGCCTGTGCCTGTGCAAACGTCTTTGTTTCCTGTGTAAACTCCTGTGTAAACTTTGTTTCCTGTGTACCACTAAAAGGCAAATCTGCTAAAACTTTTCTAGAGGTAACCCAAGGACCCCACTCACCAAATCTCCAAAATGACATCAACATTCTGAAAATGAAGATCCACTGGATACAGTGGACAAGGAACTCAAATCTGATTTCTCTAAGCCCCAATTGGGACAACATCATGACTGTCTGTATTCCTAGGCTAAGGACTTACCAACTCATTCATTCCACAAATATGTCCGATCACTTACTCTGTGTTAGGCACTTTCGCAGTGTTGAAGTTATGGTGCTGAGGCTACAGTGAGGAATAATCAGTCATGCTTCTTGCTGTCACGGAACTCAGCTAAGAGTGAACAAATAAATTCTGTACTGCCATGTGTGCTATGAAGGAAATGATATAGCACAAGAAGAGTGTGGAAAGATAGGGGCAGAGGTGTCTGATCTAGTCATTGGAATCAAGAAAGGATAATATGAAAAATATGTACAAATTAATCAATACTGACAATTTCCCAGTAAAAGACCTTGTAAAGTAAAGGCCTTGAGGATCAAGAGATGAAGAGTTCAAGAAAATAATTGGACCAGGGGGCCTCATTGGTGGTGCAGCGGTTGAGCACTGGGTTGCGAAGCTGCCCGCAGCCTCTGCAGCGCCAGTTCGATCCCCGGCTGCTCTCCGCCACTGTAGGAGGATCCCACATGGCGTGCAGACCTCTCCTGCTGCCCGCTGCTCCCCTCAGCAGTGTACGTCGTTCCTTCTGCCTGTTCTGCTCTCTGCTCTGGCTCTGGTGAATCCTCTCACCCTCCCGCGCTTCTGACTGTACCCAGTGCTTATATAAATAAATCTTTTTAAATAAATAAATAACTTTTTAAAATAAATAAATAAAATAAAAAATAATAGGACCAGGGCCTCCCCGGTGGCACAGCAGCTTGAGCGCAGTGCTGTGAAGCTGTCCACAGCCTCTGCAGCACGGGTTTGATTCCTGGCCAGCCAGGGAGATTCCCACATGGCGTGGCAGACCTCTCCTCTCTCGCCCGCTGCTTCCCTCAGCAGTGTCTTTGGTCCATCTGCCTGTTCTGCTCCCCACTATGTCTCTGGTGAATCCTCTTACCCTCCCGCACCTCTGACTGTACCCCGGTTCTTGTATAAATAAAGTGAATCTTCAAAAAAATAAAACCTTTAAAAAAAAGACAATACTAAGATCTCTAGTGTGGTTGCATTGCAAAGAGGGAGATGGGTGAGAAGAATGAATCTAGAAAGGTAATCAGTGCCAGATTCCTCATGAATACAGACCATGCTTCTTAGTCGGGCTGGGGGCTATAGCAAATTACTATAGCCTTGGTGACTTAAACAACATTTATTTCTGTTGAGGTGACAGCCCTTTCTTGGTTTGCAGATGATCATCTTCCTGTTGTGTCCCTGAATGACAGAACAGGAGGGAGCTCTTGTGTTTGTTATCATGAAGGCGCCAATCCCATTCATGAAGGCTCGGCTCTCAGGTCTTTATCACAAAAGCCCTAGCTCCTAACACCATACAGTGAGTTTAGAATTTCAACAAATGAATTTTGGGGAAACACAAATGTTCAATACATACCCCTGTTAAAGATACTGGTTTCTTTTTTTTTTTTTTTTTTTTTTTTAATATTAAATTTTATTTTTATATTCCCCCATACAATTGCAAACGCCCCATTCTGACCCCAATCCTTCCCCTCCCGCCCCCCACCCCCCAAAAAGTGTCTCTGGTTCATAGTTTTTTTGTTGATTTTGATTTTCACTTTCTTATATTCATTTTCCTGGTCCCTTATTTAAGTTTTCTAGATTCCTGCTATGAGTGAGACCATCCGGTATTTTTCTTTTTCTTTTTGGCTTATTTCGCTGAGCATGATCCCTTCCAGTGCCATCCATGTTGCTGCAAATTGCATGTGTTTATCTTTTTTGAATGCTGAGTAATATTCCATGGTATATATGTACCACATCTTCTTGATCCAGTCATCTATTTTTGGCATTTGGGTTGTTTCCAAAGCTTAGCTATTGTAAACAGTGCTGCTATAAACATAGGAGTGCAGGTGCTCTTTGGAATTGATGTTTCTGTGTCCTTTGGGTAAATACCTAGTAGTGGAATTGCTGGATCATATGGAAGCTCTATGTTTAGTAGGTCCAGAAATCTCCACACAGCTCTCCATAGTGGTTGGACCAGTTTGCACTCCCACCAACAGTGCACAAGAGTTCCTTTTTCTCCACATCCTCGCCAACATTTGTTGTTGCTAGTTTTTTTAATATGTGCCATTCTCACTGGTGTGAGATGGTATCTCATGGTAGTTTTGATTTGCATTTCCCTGATTACAAGTGATGTTGAACATTTTTTCATATGTCTGTTGGCCATTTGCATTTCCTCTTCAGAGAAGTTTCTTTTTAGCTCTTCTGCCCATTTTTTGACTGGATTATTTTCTTTGTTGTTGTTGAGTCTCATCAGCTCTTTGCAGATTTTTGTGATCAGTCCTTTATCATTAGTGTTGGGTGCAAAAATGTTCTCCCAGTTGGTGGGGTTTCTCTTTGTTTTTGTTATTGTCTCTTTTGCTGTGCAGAAGCTCTTTAATTTGATGTAGTCCCAGCTGTTTATCTTTCTCTTCACTATCACTGCTTTGGGTGATGTGTCTGTAAAGATGTCTTTGATGTGCAAATCCCGTAGTGTTTCGCCTATATTTCCTTCTATGTATTTTATGGTTTCAGGTCTTATGTCTAGTTCTTTAATCCATTTTGAGTTGATTTTTGTGTATGGTGTGAGGTAGTGGTCAAGCTTCATTCTTTTGCATGTAGCGACCCAGTTTTCCCAGCACCATTTATTGAACAAACTTTCTTTGCTCCAATGCATAGTCTTTGCTCCTTTGTCAAAGATTAGTTGACCATAAATCTGTGGGTTTATTTCTGGATTTTCTATTCGATTCCATTGGTCTGTATGTCTGTTCTTGTTCCAATACCATGCAGTTTTGATGATTATGGCTTTGTAGTATAGTTTGAAGTCTGGGAGTGTGATGCCTCCATTTCCTTCTTTTTTTTTCAGTAGAGCTTTGGCTATTCGGGGTTTTTGGTGATTCCATATGAATTTCATCAATAATTGTTCTATTTCTTTGAAGAATGCCATTGAGATTTTGATTGGAATAGCATTGAATCTGTATATTGCTTTTGGTAGGATGGCCATTTTAATAATGTTTATTCTTCCAATCCATGAGCAGGGGATGTCTTTCCATTTCTTTGTGTCTTCTTCTATTTCTTTTAACAGTGTTTTATAGTTTTCTTTGTATAGGTCCTTTACCTCTTTTGTTAGATTTATTCCCAAATATTTGATTTTTTTTGTTTCGATAATAAAAGGGGTGGTTTTTTTGATTTCTTCTTCTTCAGATTTATTGTTTGTGTATAGGAAGGCCACTGACTTTTGCGTGTTGATTTTGTATCCTGCCACTTTACTGAATTGATTGATGAGTTGAATTAGTTTTTCTGTGGAGATTTTGGGGTTCTCTATGTATATTATCATATCATCTGCAAATAGTGATAGTTTGACTTCTTCTTTTCCTATTTGGATTCCTTGGATGTCTTTCTCTTGTCTTATTGCTCTGGCTAGGACTTCCAGTATTATATTGAAAAGCAGTGGTGAGAGTGGACATCCTTGTCTTGTTCCAGAAAAGATACTGGTTTTCTTACTGAAATCCAGGGAGAAGAAGCCCCACTGAGAAATTTTCTAGAAGGTAGATACGACTTTTATACATATGTGTGTATAATACTGAGGAAATATCAATTACTATTTTGAAAAGTTTTTAAAGATTTTATTTATTTATTTTTGTGTGGAAGAATTTGGGTATAGGTCAGAGGTGTGAGGGGTAAGAGGATTCACCAAAGAGAGTAGGGAGCAGAGTATATGTATTTACTGAAATACACTGCTGAGGGGAGCAGAGGGCTAAACACAAGGTCTGTGGTGCCATGTGGGTTAGCTCCCTGGCAGGGTATTGAACTCAGGTTGCTGCTGAGGTAATCCTGAGACTTGACCCCTAGCCCACTTGGGAGGCCCTGAATGTTTAAATCATAAATGAGAGATAAGCATATAATTTTCCGTTATGGATTTAACTGCATGTCTTTTCCTCTAAGAATTACAATGTGATTAACTCCATCTGCTCATGATATGAAGAATATTATCTTTGTAAGGATCTTGGAGACTTTTGTTAATTTATTTATATTTTTGCATTGATATTCACAGATGAGATTGAGCTACCATATTTTTTTAATATTCTTGGTTAGCTGGTATTAATACAGATCTGTTTCATAAGAAACTTTTTTTTTCTTACTTTTTCAATTAAAGTTGAAAACACCATCCGTGTGAAGTTTGTGAACATTAGACTATGAGACATTGAGTCCTTCCAGGTTTGTTTTGTGAGTGTATGTGTAGGAACTCTTTCACAACTTTCTTTCTTATATGTCAATTTATCAGGAGAGGAATTCTATCTCTATGGGAATGAATTTTGCTAAAGAATATTTTTTCAGAGTGTTAAACATTTCATAAATATTTTCAAATTTATATATAAAATACAAATTTACAGAGTGATATTTAGAAGTCCTTTATTTCCTTCTCTTTAGATGGTTATATAAACTTTCTCATTGCATGAACTCTTTCTTATTTGATGAAAGTTTATTTTGCTAGCTATTTAAATATTTTGTAGATTTTTCCACCAAAAAAAAGCTTTTGGTTTTCTTAATTTTTTTTCTTTCTGTTTTCTAACTCATCAGTCCTGTCTCTTTTTTTCCAGTGAGATTGAGATGCCAGTAAACTTCTAAGTGGAATTATCAGGTAAGGAATTGGATTTTCATGTCTGGTTCTCAAATAGAAGTTTCAAGTGGGGACATAAATTTGGGTGTTCTGTATGTGTTCCAGTTACTATTGCTGTGTTACTGGGAACGGAAGAATTATTTTATTATGCTCATGGATTCTGAGTCAAAAATATAAAAAGGGCACAGCATAGATGACTTTCCTCTGTTCTATGTTCAGGCTGGAAATCAGGTGGGTGACTAGAGAAATAGGGGCTAGAAATGTTAGTGAGCAGAATGACGAGTACCCCAGAGCCCCCAATCCTACCTGCTTTAAATGCGTTCTGCCATCCACCACTTAAAGACATAACATACTCTTAGTAAGACCTTCAGTAGAAAAGAACTTTAATATGATTACTGTGTGATAGAGAGAAGAGAAAGAGTATTTTCCAAATGAAATACCCAAAGTTACCCATCCCTTCATGGGTATATGTCCAACATGAAAGTGTTGGTTCAAAGCAGGGCTATTGAGACCTGAAAGCTTGCCACAAGTCTAAGGCACCTTCTGGTGGGGACCCATAAGAAAGAGGCAGAAGGGGCCAAGCAAGTCTGGAAGGAAAATACATAACACCTGAAGCCCATAATCATGGAGCAGAAAGCCTCAGAGAAGAACAGAGTAGAGGCTCTCAAACTTGAGTTTGTATTCAGAATCTCATGGAGGGTTTGTTAAAATATCAGTTGTTGCTGGGCCCACCTCCAGAGTTTTTTTCTTTTTAAAGATTTATTTATTTATGCATACAAGAGCTGGGGTATAGGCCAGAGATATGGGGGGTGAGAGGATTCACCAGAGACAGAATGGGGAGCAGAACAAGCGGATTGACTGAAACACACTGCTGAGGGGAGCAGCGGGTGAGACAGGAGAGGTCTGCTGCGCCATGTGGATAGCTCAGGGGCTGGGGATCAAACTTGTGTGGCAGCGGCTGCAGACAGCTTCATTGGTTGTGTCTTAACCCCTTGCGCCACAGGAAGGCCCCCCACCTCCAGAGTTTTTGAATTAGTAAGCAAATCGGGGTTGGATTCTGGAAGATGCTGGAATGAGACCTGAAATTTGCATTTCTAACAAGTGTCTAGTGATGTTGATGCTTACTTGGAGAGTCAATGAACAGAACAAAAGGGAAAGGATGGCCTAAGTTTTGTAGAGATCCAAGTGAAATAGAATGATCTAGCATAGTTTATGGAGAAGAGCACACAAGGAGGGCATAGGTTACAGAAGCCCAAAGAAGAGAGTGTTTTTAGAGAGGTCAGTGGGGAGGAGTAATTTCCTGGTTAATTCCATTACCCAAATTTCATTATCTTTCTTTCATCTTATTTTTCTGAGAGTTTCTAATTTAATTCACACCAGATGATAGGATTTGCTTTTACTTTATTTTGACCTGAATTCTATATGGAGACCCTTCGTGTGGCACACATATTTCAAAATCAAATTTATTTGAATCAGATAATAAATCAAATAATATGTCATAGAAACCAGGATTGAAGGCTATAATTTTCTACTTTAATAAAGCATGGTAATAATCCATTATTTCTTATTTTCAAGGATCATCTGTATTTTACATGATGTGACATTACACTTGCATTTGAATTTAAGTGCCACTAATTCTCTGGGAATCTACATGTAAAATAAAATTGTGAAGTCAAACTGATATTCTGATTGAACACTAACTGAGGGATTTTTCTGGTTTTCTTACTCTGTGTCCACTTATCATCGCTTACTATGTAAGTAGAGACTATTCTAAGCAAAGCTAATCTTTCTAGAAGAAAAAAAAAAAAACGTTGGAATTATACTTTACTAGACTGCAACCTTCCTATTGGCTTAAAAATAAGGAAATGGAAACAGAGATTGTGATGACATCAAAGTCTTGAAGTCAATCAATTTCCTTAAAAATAACTGTTGAACCAGCAAGGCACAGGGGCAGCTTCTCTATTGATTCGGGAGATGGGTAAAGGAGAGTCCTGGGCCCCTGAGTGGCTTTTTCAGGCTTTAATAATGTTTCTACACCAATTGTGGAACAAGCCCACAAGCTGGCAAGGCAGGGAAGCCCTGGCAAATCTTTACTCTTTGGCCTTTCTCTGGTGTTCTCTCGTGGTCCTGCCTCTCTGCAGTCACTCGTCCTCTTGTAGCTGTTCCACTGCAGCCATCTCACCATAGCCATTCTCCGTGTGATGCTGCCCTTAGAGCCTTGTTCGCCAGTCTCAGGGGTGCCCACGTACACATGCCCACACCATACTCCAGGGGTCCACCATCGGGCATGCGTGCCCGGTGCCAGGCTCCCAAGTGCCTCCTGCATTCAAGGCCTCAGGTGATTGTCATAAAAGCCAGCAGCATGAAAGCCTGACTATCTCATTTACCCAACAATAACTCTATCCCAAAGTTAGGAATTTACATATCTACGTGAAATAGAAAAGTATCTCAGAATCAGTTAATATGTAACTGTCATGTTATACAAATAACTCCATAAAAGGGCAGGTAGCATATCCCCGCCCCACTTACTGAGTGGTGGAGCTGAGAGGCCAGGTGAGGATGTGTCAGTATACACGGAAGACAGGTGGGCTAAAAAAGAGCTCTTGTTGCTGAAGCCTGACTTGCACCTTGGTACTACTGGGGAGGGGACACTTAGAGGAGAGACATATGGAGACACTTGAAAGAGATGTGGGTGAGAGACACCTGGGGAGACTGACAATGATGGCTGTGACCTTGTTAGGTCTCTTGATTTTGCTCCTTTTGTTCCAAGCTTGCCTGTCTCCTTTTTTCCCTCTTCCTATGGTCCATTTCTAGAAGATGTCTATAGAGGCAGTAAGTCACAGAGCAGTTTCTCTATGATCAGGGCAGACAGGTAAAGGAGAGTCCTGGAGCCCTCGGTGGCTTTTTCAGGCTTTTATTAAGCCTTTTACATCATATTTAGTGTAGCACCCAGGTCCATGGCAGGCAGAGGGGTCTGAGGACCAGGAGGCTGGCAGACCTCCTGACCCTGGGGAGTCTTGCGAGTCTTCACTCTTTCTGGGTTCTCTGGCGTTCTCTTGTGGTCTTTGCTTCTCTGCTTATGCTTTCATTCTACTCCCTGCTATTCTCATCTGGCATCCCCATTATGCCACCCTTATAAGCCCAGTCTTCAGCCCAGGTACGCCCACCTATGCATGCCCACACCCTACTCCAGGTGTCCACCATCAGGCATGCATGTAGGACTGCAGGGGCCCATTATTAATGCTAATGGTAGGAGGGTAAAAAATCCTGATAATTTTCATTTACCCCACAGTGCCTCAGACTTGTGAAAAAAATTTTGAACTTCAGCAGCCCCACTTTTGGGCCAACCCTGTTTGGCTGAGAAATTATCCACGAGGGAATGGTAATTCTGGGTGTTCTATTGGGACACTAATATACTTTCTTCTCTTTTCTCTATTCAACTAGTTCTATTAAAGTTCTTTCACACTAATACTCTATTTTACTTTTGTGCTGTGGATGGCAGAACCTCATTGTGGAGCATGCAAGGTTGGGACATCCTGGCTACCTCTCAGTCGCTAGTAAAGAGATTTGGTTTCCTTAGGCAGGAAAAGCCATCCATGGTTACTCAGCCCTACGGGAAGCTTCCCCATGGCACTGACTACCATAAAAGTGGATGTGGTTTTGTTTTTCTAGCGTGTTTGTGTTTCAGATATCTGAAGATTTTTTCCTACCCTTAGAACTGGTTTCAAATCTGTTAGTAAGTGAAGGAGGATCACCCAGGGGTGCCCAAACTTGTATGTTATACACCCTCCCCTGGCCTTGCAGCTCTGTCTTTCATTAGGTGGGCTGGAAAACATGGCTCCTCCCCCTTTAATGGGGTTGTCTCTAACAGTCACACACTTTGCATTCTGATAAGGTTTCCTAATTTTCTCTTGATGTTGTCTATTTTATTTGTAAAGATTTATTTATTTATTTATTTATTTATTTATACATACAAGAACTGGGGTACAGGCCAGATGCATGGAAGGGTGAGAGGATTCACCAGAGACAGAGCGGGGAACAGAATAGGCAGACTGACAAAATACACTGCTGAGGGGAGCAGCA
Organism: Talpa occidentalis; assembly: GCF_014898055.3. Taxonomy (NCBI): domain Eukaryota; kingdom Metazoa; phylum Chordata; class Mammalia; order Eulipotyphla; family Talpidae; genus Talpa; species Talpa occidentalis. Next base: position 35,476,930 of record NW_023601322.1, on the reverse strand, counting down.
GGCGAGACAGGAGAGGTCTACTGTGCCATATGGGACCCTAGCCGGCTGACCAGGATCGAACCAGCACTGCAGAGGCTGCAGACAGCTTCATAGAGCTGCGCTCAACCGCCTGCACCACCAGGGGAGGCCCTGTCTATTTTATTTGATAGTAAATCTCTAATGTAAGTTTCTATGAGGAAGTTCATATCTATTCTATCTTGTCTGCCTTGTATTCCTACCTACATTTATGTAGATCAAGATAGAATAAAAGCCATATTACAGAACCTTAAAATGATGCTTTAACCCCCCCACAATAATTCTACAATGATATTTTCTTTATTAAAAACATCCCTGTTTAGATACCCTTCTAAATTTTATTATATTTTATTTTGTAAGAAAACACATCTCATTTCCCCATAAATAAGAGCTAGTTGTTGAGGGACAATGATGTGCTGAGGAGACAGAAGACTTCTCGAGAATTTTTACTGATTGCATCTTTCATTAGCCTCCAGTCATGCTAACTAAATCCATAACCCCCATCGATGACAGGGAACAGATTGAAATTGGGGGCCCTAATACTCAACACTCCTTCCTCAGATTGGCTTAGGAGCTCACAAAGGGCATGTTACAACAGCCATGGGTTGGAAGTGGGAAGGGAGGTGGCGGGAGGTTAAGGGAGATGGTGGGGGGAAGTAAGGTAGATGGGCCCTTGTAGTTCTGTTAGTGGGCAAAATGAGGGGCACCCCAAGAACCCCAAACCTGCTTGCTCCAAATAGGTTCTGCCATCCACCACATAAAGACAAAACATACTCAGTATACTCAGTGCAAAAGACCTTCAATAGAAAAGAACTTTAATGCAATTAGTATGTAATGGCGAATTTGTGGGCAATAGAGAAAGAGGAGACAGAATATAGCTAAAGCTGTTTCCCCATGAAATACCTAAAGTTACCCATGTCCTTGTGGGTAAGTGCCCAGTCAAACAGGGTTGGCACAAAGTGGGGCAGGTAAGGCCCAAAAGTTTGCTACCCGTCTAAGGAAACTTCTGTTAGGGAACCATAGGAAAGGGGCAGAAAAGGCCAGGCAAGTCTGGAAGGAAAAGAGCAAAATCAAAATACAAGTTACGATAAAAGCTGTCAGGGCCTCCCCTCGTGGCGCAGCGGTTGAGTGCTGGGTTGCGAGGCTGCCCGCAGCCTCTGCAGTGCCGGTTCGATCCCAGGCCACCAGCAAGGATCCCACAAAAAAAAAAAAAAAGATAAAAGCTGTCATTATCAGTTTTCCCATAGTCCCTCACCTTTGTCTGTCTCCTTCCATGTCCCCTAAGTCCCTGGTATACGACCAAGCCTGAGAAGCAAGTACAGCTTCTTCTTCACATGTCTCTCAGGTCCATTTGACTCCTCCCCATCTTCTCCTAGTCTCCTTCCTTTTCTTTTCCAGCTTTCTTCACATATCCATTTCTACTGATAGCTTCTTGTCGCTCAGCTCCACCCTCAGATGCAGTAAGGAACCCAAAAGCTCTTCTTTCTATGGATATCACCTTGTTTCTGTTCAGTGAAAGCAGTGAGATGCACACAAAATAGTTGTACTACAAGGTGAAAGTGAGAGTCCTTTTATGTTAATAAATATCAAGGTGATTTAAAGGAGAGTTAGCTACCAGTGTTGGGGATAAAAACAAAAAGTAAAAGCAAAGGCTTTTTGTGGACTTCTAGTGAGTCCGAACCTGGGACACTACGGGGAGGGAAATCAGACATGGGGGACTGTCATGTCCAGCATGCAGTAAATCTTTATTGTCTTAGTACTCATCATATACTATTTTAATTGCAGCAGGTGTAACATCAAAGCATACCATATAATGATAACATGTATGAATGATTAGTCTATTTTCTTACTATTATCTATTTACTTCAGACAGTAGGGTACCAGGTGGTTAGTTCTCACACACATAATCTTATCGCCTCCTAGCCAGAGCCTGGGAAGTTCACTCATTATTTTTGTTGTTCTCAAACTGTGGAGATGTATGCAGGTCACTTCCAGGCTCTCAACACCAAGTCCTGACACCCAGAGGTTTTCCTCCGAGATGCATGTGTTTTCACATGCCTTAGGGACTCGGGTCAAGGCCCTTCTGCTCACTGCGCAGGGTCTCTCCATTTTGTTATTCTCAGACTGTGGAGATGTAGAAGCCTGACTCCACGCAGGTCACTTTCCAGGCTCTCAACACCAAGTCCTGTCACTTAGAGGTTTTCCTCTGAGACGCATGTGTTTTCACATGCCTTAGGGACTCGGGTCAAGGCCCTTCTGCTCACTACACGGGGCATCCTCCAACAGCTTTTGTCACCAAAAAAAAGGCTTACTGAAAGACTTACATTAGTACTATTTTTCCAGTAAAGCTGATCTCTACTATTTTCTTTTAGCCAGCAAATTCTTTTTCTTTTTTTTTTTCTTTCAAAAGGTAACATGACATCATAATTGTCATCTGTTCTTGTATATGTTACACCTAAGGCTGGAAAACTTGAATTTTCCTATGTCCCTCATTGGAAGGGCAAGCACTTCTGTGCCAGTCAAAGGTGCATGCTATGCAGTTTTCTCTTCTCACCATGTATTTGTGCAATTACTCAATTCTTACAAGAAGGCAAGAAAGCAGATAAATAAGTAGCTATAGAACTCTCAAGAGGAAGAAAGAGATCAGGATCATCCTAATGTTCTCAAGTACAACATAAAAAGAGTTTTCAGACTCCCAGACCATTTCATTCACTTTATGAAAGTAATAAGGTAGACAAAGATATGCTCATTTCTATTTCAATAATAATATGTGTCAGGATCGTTTTGCATGAAGGTTAGCAGAACCATCCATCATTTCAGCTGAACTGCATATTTTCTTGTTCAGCATTGATAGATTTTTATTTTAACCTTAGAAGTTCCTCTCCAGGGACTCTATTAGGGACACTGTCATTTTTTATTCTGCTCTGTTACTTCTCCTTTGTAAACTTTGATGCATACAGACAACACATTTTGGATCGAGAAATTTAATTAGGTAAGTCTACAAATTAATTGTTGCAATTAGACTGCTTCTAACTGCCTAGTGTTATGAATTTATTTATGCAGTAATTATTATCAGATGTCTGGGATAAAAGCCTGTAGAGCAAAAGGTGCTACCTTTCAGATGTATACACAGCACTCCACATTAATTAGCCACAGAAAAAAAATAAAAGCATGTATTTTAAAAAAAATGAAGAAAGAAAAAAAATTGCCTCCATGGTCATATGCACATACAGATTTTGACAGGCAACTTGTTAACAAAATCCAAAGAAGATTGGACATTTTCTTTGTATATTGACAAAATTCACAATGTTAGGCATTCCATAAATTATCATAAAATGATTTTCTACATATATAAATGAGATGAAAATACAAATTTAAAAATCTACTCTGTGACAGGCATTTAGGCTTTTTGTTTGTTTTGTGATAATGAATGCAAGGACATGTTTGAAGAAATTAATAATTTTTCACTAAATTTTGGGTTTAATCTTTAATTTATTTACCATGACAAATTTTAAGGAGAACACCTCTGTAGTCAGGAAATAACAAGTTGTGTTTATAAATCCTTTAGTCTGGAGCAAGGGGCATTGTAGCTTACAATAGAGAAAGACAGATCGAAAACCATCATTTGAAAGAAAGAATGTAGGGGAAGGCCAATACTGGCAGAAACAGAAACCCATGAGCAGAAGTTTGAAAGTCAAACTATAAAAGTGAGAATGAATCACTGGTTGAAATGTAATTTGATGTAATCTTCCTGAAGAGTAATTCTGAAACGGATTTCTAGACATCACTTTAGAATATTCATTATCTTTTGATTCCATAATTTAAAACACAAGTTTCAATCTTAAATAAATATTACAAAGTTCAAAAATAATTTTATGTACAAAGATAACTCATCTCAGTATCAATTCTAGTAATGCCACAAAAATAGTAACTTACATACTCACCATTTTTTAATATTGTATTTTATTGAGGTAATATTGGTTTACAACACTGAGTATGATTTGGAGATATAGATCACACCTCTTCAAATGCATGTTACCATACCATATCCACCACCGAGGCACTGCCAGTCTTCCACTATAGTCCTTTTGCCCCCTCCACACTTTGCTCCTCACTCTCACCTTCCCAATCTGTCAGCCTCAATTCTACAATCAGAAGTATCATTATATCTGCAAAACTGGAAAAAGCAGCTCTTAAATGTTTATTAGTCACCTACTATAATGCAAAGCATTTTTCTATGCATTAGGGATATAGACAAAAAATTAATATGCTCATACTCAAATATATTTTTTGAGGGAAGATGCATCACAAACAGGTTTAAAAATAGGATAATATAATTTTATATCAATATCTAAGTGGTAAGAAAATTAAACAGTATGAGATACTAAGAGAGTCTGGTATGGGAGTCTGGAGTGCTCTGTTTTGAACAGAATAGCCAGAAAAGCCTTTCTTTCTAAGACAGTGACATTTGATAAGAGACCCAAATTAGTGATTAGGAAATGCAGTAACAAAAACAAAAGGACACATAATGTTTCATCATTATTTCATCATTTATTTTATAATACATCGTTTTATGTTACAATAGTGACATATTAGTATTTGGGGGAAAAAAGAAAAGTTGAGATTTCACAAAATAAAATAAAAATTTAGGAAACTAAATATTTAATAATCTCAAACCAAAAAAATATAACTCATCATTCTGATATAAATTTTTAGATGATAATATTATAAAAGGGAAATTATTGCTTAAAAGCTAACTAAACAATCCTCAATGAAAATTATTCCTGAAAATTTCAAAGGTAACTATTTAATATTTTACTAAAAAACAAAGTTCATCAATCAATGACTTTGTAGCATATATCACTGTATGCAAAATTTTTTAAATAAATTTAACGGACTTGACTACTTGAGAAAACAGTGAGAAGGGATTCTGTGCTAACTCCCAATATTTTCTTCTGATTCTTCTAATAATCACATCTCTTCTTAGAGTTCTTTGAAGAGATCTTTTAATAAACACAAGTGTATGTTTATTTGGGTATTTTTAAGGGACTAGTGTTTTTATTGTTAGAAAACTTGTAATTTTTGTTTCACTACAAAAACTTGGTGTCTTTCATTTGTTGAATTTTGCCATATATACATAAAACTGTCCAAATAGATATAAACACTCTCATATTTATATTCTATTCATTCAAAATATCTTGAAACAGAACCAAGAATTATTATTGCAAAGTAACTGCACCTCCCATGGTCATCTGTAGGTGTGAGCCACTCCACATTTGTCTACTGGGCTTTGCTTTCTTTTCAGACATATTAAATAATTGAATTTTTGATCTTTATTTTAAACATCAATGATTCCAATTTCAGGTTATTTTTATCAGTGCAATGACAGTGTACTAGCAAAAATACCAGAAGTATACTTGTTTAAAGATTTATTTATTTAGGCATACAAGATCCGGGGTAAGGCCAGAGGTGCGGGGGTGAGAGGATTCACTAGAGACAGAGTGGGGAACAGAACAGGCAGATCTACTGAAATACACTGCTGAGGGGGGCAGTGAGACAGGAGAGGTCTGCTGCACCATGTGGTTCACCTCCCTGGCTGGGGATCGAACTCATGCTGCAGTGGCTGTGGATAGCTTCATAGAGCTATGATTTAACCCCTTGTGCCACCAGAGCGGTCCCCAGAAGTATACTTGAATGGCAGATGCTGTAATCCTAGAGTACAGTATCACTAACGTATCTGATTATCATAACTTACAAAAACATTTTGTAAAGATATAGGAGAAAAATTTCTGGAAGAACAAAAGCAAATGTAAAAGCTCTGTGATGGTGCAGCAAGTATATAAATGTGCCCAAAGGGTCATTAAAAAGAAAAGTTTAAGATCTACTGAAACTGAAGCAGGAGTTAAGATACCAAGGGTCCAATGGGCTTAATGACATAGTTTGGATCTTATACTATTATTGCGTTTGCAGTGAGTTTGCAATCTAACTGAAATAAAATAATAATGATTTAAAATGGAAACATATTAAATTAGTATACAGTGTGATTATAGCTGACTTTAAATGACAATAAGATTTTTTTAATGAAAGAAATTAAACTAAAATGCAAATGAGTTTTCTATAGTTAGGAGACTATGCATGTTCATAATTGTACTTTCCTTAGTTAAAATCTTTTTGTAATTAGTATGTATTGTTTAATAATGAAAAGTAAACTTAAGAAAAAAATTCTATGGCACTTTTACTCAAATTGCATGTGAAACTTTTGAACAGATAATTGATTGATTATCTGTTGATTATCATCTGATTGATTCTACCAGTAGTTTGTCATTGAAGGGTAAACGGAAAATGCAAAAGGAGCAAGAAGAGACAACAGAAGAACCCAAACAAGGAGTTTGTTGACTCATCCCCTCTGTGCCCTCTATATCTGGGCTCCAGGAAAGCGTAACATGTGCCCCGGGAAATAGAGTTCTTTTTTTTTTTTTAAAGACTTTTTTATTTATGCATAGAAGAACTAGGGTAAAGCCAGAGGTGCAGGTGGTGAGAGGATTCACCAGAGACAGCGTGGGGAGCAGAACAGGCGGATTGACTGAAATACACTGCTGAGGGGAGCAGAGGGCAAGACAGAAGAGGTCTGCTGCGCCATGTGGGTCACCTCACTGGCCAGGGATCGAACTTGTGCTGTGGTGGCTCTGGATATCTTCATAGTGATGTGACTTAACCCCTTGCGCCACCAGGGAGTTCTTATGGAAATAGAGTTCTTATGGTTAGTTCTCGACATAAAAATCTAGCCCCCTTTTGGAAATGCCTTAGATAATTTCACAAATAAATTGTACAATCCAGCAGGAAAGAATACAAAGGAATTTTATTTAAACCAGTTTTTCCTGAACTTTATTATTTTCTTTCAAAATTCTCTGGGGACTGATAGGAAGGAATACAAAGCTGAGGAATATTGCCTGAGAAAAAGATCACACCCTCTTAAAATCAGCCCTTCTATATAGCCTGTGAGGTGTGACAAAATGGAAATAAGCTGTTCACAGACATTAGCTTGATCACTAATGGAGGCAAGTCCACTAAATTAGCTCTTTATTGTTAGCCTCTTAAAAGACTAAGAGATACCCAATTTAAGTGGATGAAGATATTTGAGTTGGATTCCCCATTCTAAATACTGAGAATCCAATATAATAGAAGTATGAGATAGGGAGTGTATTAAATCAAGAATGAAAATTGGAAGAGAAGAGTAACCAAATCAGTGTGTGCCCTAGTCATCTTATATCAACATTGATTTCCCTTCCCAATTTCCCTGAAGTCATATCCCTCCCATCACCATCCTTCCCATTTTGGTTAAGCGTCACAGATTGCAGTGATGTCTGTGCTGCCCTTCACAAGTCAGCAAATTACCATCAGTCCCTTCTTGTCCACTAGACTTTGTCATCTGTTTCCTTACTGGAGCTCTGCTCTGACCTTCTCCCCCACCTCCACACTTATCCTTTTTACTTTATATATATATATATATACAGAGAGAGAGAGAGAGAGAGAGAGAGAGAGAGAGAGAGAGAGAGGTGCTGCTTTTTAATTTTTTAAAGATATATTTATATATTTATTTATTTTTGGATAGAATAACTGGGGAGCAGGCGAGAGGTGCGGGGAATGACAGGATTCACTAGAGACAGGGTGAGGATCAGAACAGGCAGATTTACTGAATTACACTGTTAAGGGGAACAGTGGGCAGGAGAGGTCTGCTATGCCATATGTGGGTTAGCTCCCTGGCCGGGGATCAGACTCGGGCCTTAGTGGTGATAGTGCTGAGAATCAACCACTAGGCCACCAGGGAGGCCCCATCCTTTCACTTTAATATGCACGGTGATACTCATGCTTCTTTTCTGTGGGGCAAGTCTGGCACTAACACTTGCTCACCCTTTGTCAGTATTAGGTTTATCAAAATTCCTGGTCAAAGATAAAATATGTGGCAGAAATTGAGGTTGGAGCCAAATAATACACAGTACAGAATGGCCAGTCCTGTATAGTACTTAGAATGGTTACTGAATGAGAGAATTTGCACTAAAACTCATTGGCCAGGAATGTACAAAACAGCCTGCTGCTGCTTTAATTCTTGGCTCAGAGCATAAGAGAGCTCTCAAAGCATGGGGGGTGGGGAGGTATACCCTGGACTGCAATGGACTGTTTTATATGTATGTAGTGGAAAATCATTCAGAGAGAAAGATTTATTCATTCATTATACTGAATGAGCACTGCACAAGGAAGATATAAAATGGACTATGCATATCCTCCAAAATGGCCTTTTTGGTGGACTATTTCCAAGGCTGCTTTTGCTCTCCCTGTACTCTCATAGAATGATAGGTACTGAAATATAAGTCTTTATCAGAAGAACATAGGTCTGAAGACACTTTGTTACATCATATTCTGCCAACCCAACTGTAATCAGGGAATTAAAACATGCTACTAGCCAAGCTATTAACAGAAGATAGTTCAGAGAGTTTCACCCAGGCAGGGGGGGGCAGCTATATGAACTTATACCTATCAGTCATTGCTGTGGGCCTCAGTTTTCTCATCTGAAATGGAAAATTATAATTTTATAACTATTTAAAAGGATAATTATAAATGCCTCACCTCACAGAACTGTTGTTAGGATCAGCTTTTTAAAAAATATTTCGCTGTAATATATGCCATATAACTTTATTTTTTATTTTTGTGTTGATGAACTGGGGTATAGGCCAGAAGTATGGGGGATGAGAGGATTCACCAGAGACAGAGTGGGAAGCAGAACAGGCAGATCTACTGAAATACACTGCTGAGGGGAGCAGGGGGCGAGATGGGAGAGGTCTGCTATGCCATATGGGGCTCTGGAAGGGAATTGAACTCAGGCCGTAGGTGTGATAGGGCTGAAACTTAAGCCCTAGGCCAGGGCGGCCCTTACCTGTATTTTCTGTGTATGTTTTCAATATCAAAATACCTGGCCAACAATTTCTATTTTTTAATTTTTTTTTTAATTGAGCTAACATATGTTTTACAACACTATATCATGATTCAGCGGTTTAGGATCACATCTCTTCAAATGTATGTTACCACATCACACCCACCACCAAGACACCTATAGTCCTCCACCATAGTCCATTGGGTCCCCTCCCTCTGCTTCCCACCCTGTCTCTCTGTCTGTCCCCTTCCCGCTCTAGTAGCCTAAACTCTACAGTCAGATTTCTAGGATTTGTCTTCCCCTTTGTTTTTAGACAACAATATTTAAAGTTCAGTTAAATGTCCTGATACCTTAACAATGGAATTCCAGGCATCTAGATAATTTAAAATATCTTAAGTCTCATCATCAGGTATTATTGACATTTCTCTGATACAGAGATGTTGAGAGGAAGTTAATATGCTTAATATACTGGCGAAGAAACCAGTTAAAGGATGATTCAGAATTTCCACAGTTATGCTTAAGGCTAAGGTAAAAAACACATCCTATACAAAGTTAAATATTTGAAGTTCCACTGAATTCATCCAGGTTGCTAAAATAAACTTCCACAGACTGGCTAGCTAACAGACAACATATTTTTTTTCCTCACAGTCCTGGAGACTGGAAGTGTGAGATCAGGGTGCCTGATCTGTGCCTGGTCTGAGAGTTGAGGGGCCTTTTCTTCACAGAGGTTTCATTGCATCTCCATAGGCCAGCAGCAGGTGTGACCCCTCTGAAACCTCTTCTATAAGGCGCTAACCCCATTCAGAAGGGTTCCAGTCTAAACACCAAAGCACTTCCCAAAGACCCCACTTACTAATCACCTTTGGGGGTTAGAATTTCAACATGAATTTGTGGGATTGGGGCCAGACGTTCAGATTATAGGATGCACTAAAGTAGGCAACTGAAAAATACCTTTCCTAAGTTGACAGAATTTTAACTCTAATTTTAAAATTTGTTTCTTAGAGAGGAAAGGAATAATCTCTTGAGTCTATGGTATCAATTTATATTAGTTTCTCCTAAATCATGGTTTTGCTGTCTTCTATTTCAGTTAATTATGGCTAAAAATTATCCAAAAATAGTATATACAATAGGATATTTTGAGAGAGACCACATTCACATAACTTTTGGTACAGAATATTATAATATTCTATTCCATTATTTGGTATATTTATTAAATCTTACTGTACTAATTTACAAATTAAACTTTATCATAGGTGTAGGTGTATAGGAAAAAACATAGTAAATATAGGAGTGTTCAGGATTGTGTGTAGCTTCAGGCATTCAGTGGGGGTCTTGGGGCTTATCCTCCATGACAGTGGCAACTACTGTATTTTAAAATAGCTAAAAATCTACTGATGACCTTTTTGTTGTATTTTTTTATATATTTTTTTTTTATTTTTATATTCCCCATACAATTGTGACCCCCTTATTTTGACCTCAATCCCTCCCCTCCCTGCCCCCAACCCCTATAGAGGGTCTCTGGTTCATAATTTGTTGATTTTGATTTTTACTTTCTTATAGTTATTCTTTTTCCTGGTCCCTTCTTTAAGTTTTCTACATTCCTGCTATGAGTGAGACCATCCGGTATTTTTCTTTTTCTTTCTGGCTTATTTCGCTGAGCATGATCCCTTCCAGTGCCATCCATGTTGCTGCAAATTGCATGTGTTTATCTTTTTTGAATGCTGAGTAATATTCCATGGTGTATATGTACCACATCTTCTTGATCCAGTCATCTATTTTTGGGCATTTGGGTTGTTTCCAAAGCTTAGCTATTGTAAACAGTGCTGCTATAAACATAGGGGTGCAGGTGCTCTTTGGTATTGATGATTCTGTGTCCTTTGGGTAAATACCTAGGAGTGGAATTGCTCGATCATATGGAAGCTCTATGTTTAGTAGGTCAAGAAATCTCCACACAGCTCTCCATAGTGGTTAGACCAGTTTGCACTCCCACCAACAGTGCAGGAGAGTTCCTTTTTCTCCACAACCTCGCCAACATTTGTTGTTGCTAGTTTTTTTAATATGTGCCATTCTCACTGGTGTAAGATGGTATCTCATTGTAGTTTTGATTTGCATTTCCCTGATGACAAGTGATGTTGAACATTTTTTCATATGCCTGTTGGCCATTTGCATTTCCTCGTCAGAGAAGTTTCTTTTTAGCTCTTCTGCCCATTTTTTGACTGGATTATTTTCTTTGTTTTTGTTGAGTCTCATCAGCTCTTTGTAGATTTTTGTGATCAGTCCTTTATCATTTGTGTTGTGTGCAAAAATGTTCTCCCAGTGGGTGGGGTTTCTCTTTGTTTTTGTTATTGTCTCTTTTGCTGTGCAGAAGCTCTTTAATTTGATGTAGTCCCAGCTATTTATCTTTACCTTCAATATCACTGTTTTGGGTGATGTATCTGTAAAGATGTCTGTTATGTGCATATCACGTAGTGTTTCGCCTATATTTCCTTCTATGTCTTTTATGGCGTCAGGTCTTATGTCTAGTTCTTTAATCCATTTTGAGTTGGTTTTTGTGTATGGTGTGAGGTAGTAGTCAAGCTTCATTCTTTTGCATGTAGCGACCCAGTTTTCCCAGCACCATTTAGTGAACAAACTTTCTTTGCTACTGATGACCTTTTTGAAGATTACATTAAATCATGACATCTTTTTTTTTTTTTCAAAATATATATAATTTTATTTGCCAATCATACTTCAAGAAAACTAGAAAAATGAAATTAAAACAGTATTTCATATACTTGTCCAGTTCTCTAGTTATTTAAGGTACACATTTAATCTAGTTTCTATTATATTTTGTTTTTTTTTTTTAATTTCATTATATATTTTTATTTTTGTTTTGTTTTGTTTTTTTGTTTTTTTTTGTTTTTTGTTTTTTTTTATTAAATAATAAATTTGACATCTTTACAGTGAGTAAAATTACTTGAATTTGGCTCATTATCATTTCAATAACATCTAATTATTTATAGTCCATACTTAATGGTCATTTACTATTTTTCAAACTGTGCTTCAGGCCCACATAGATAAAACACAAATATAAAGTGTAAAAAATATAAAGTGTAACTCCCAGTTCCTTATTCCTGAAGCTAATACAGCCAATGGGCTCTCTCTAAATTATAGCATAAGTAGTATTTTCACACATAATCTTACCCCATTGCACTGGTCTGACTTGTCAGATCCCTAATCCAAAGCAAGATCCACTTGGAATTGATGAGTTTGTTCTTCTGATAAGAAAGAGTATCTGTGGCCTCCCAGGTGGCACAAGGGCTTAAGACAGCCACTATAGCATGAGTTCGATCCCCAGCTGACCAGGGAACTGACCTAGATGGAGCAGCAGACCTCTCCTGTCTCACCCACTGCTCCCCTCAGCAGCACATTTCAGTAGACCTCCCCATTCTCTCTCTGGTGAATCCTCTCACTCCCCACACCTCTGGCCTATACCCCAGTTCTTGTATGCATAAATAAATCTTTAAAGAAAAAGAAAGAACATCTGGAAAAGTCAGGAAAATTGCAGAGCTGTTCTTATAACATGTTGCAAAAGGGAACTATGGACAAGCAGAAGCACTGTATATGGAGGGAAAAAAAAAAAAAGGCCAAGTGAACTTCCTAATTTGGTTTACACCAGCTCCACATTCATGCTAATTCTAACAATGGCTCCGGACTCATTTTCCTATATTTTGAAGCAGTGGCCTTCAAATATTTTAACTTATATGATCCCCCCTTGCAATTTTTGAAAAATGATATGTCCCAGATCCACGTTAAGTTGTCTTTGAAGCTTTACAACATTTGTTTAGTTTATTTTTAGTTATTATTTGGAGGAGAAAATTAGATTCAGTAGGGTAAAATATGAGAATTTATTCTAATGGGATAACTACATTATGTTTTGGCAAAAATGGGTTTGACTACTTTATTAAATGACTTTAAAATTTTATTAAAAATGGATTTTTACCACTTTATTAAATAATATCCACAGAATTTGGAAAAACTGATTTAAATACCTTATTAATGGTTTCTAATGTGTTCTTGAAAAATGCAGTAACCCCACAAAACACTTCAGTTATATTTTTTAAAATCAACATCATAACTTACATGCCTTTGGTTTTTCTGGGTTCTGAACATTACAAGGTAGGGCAAATCTCTCTCTTAATAGACATGAATAGAAGCAAAGGACAGAAAGCCATGTAGGTTTCAGAAGTTTTAATGGAATCATCTTTGAAACCAGCATTTCAAATTAGGACCATTTAGATGCCCAGAAAGTTTTAATAGCCCAGAGGTCACCACCCCAGTACAATTTGGAAAGAATATGACATATGACTTTTTACTAAACTAGGAACAATGGGCAGCATTTATCCCATCCAGTTCTCAGGAAGATCCATTTTTGGGAAAAGTATAAATGGAAATTGAGAATCTATAAATTATCTCCCTCAAAACATCCTATATGGAAGTACCCTGTGAAATGTTTTCCTCAAACACCCATGGTCTCTTTATCCCAGTTTCAAGACTCTAACATCTGAGTGAATTTTTAAAATTCCATAAACAATGAACTCAGGACAACAGAGAAGACTACACAGCTAAATTTATGAGTTTTTTCAAGGGTTAATACCTTAGGTCTAAAAATGAATGAGTCCTCAAATGAAACTGAAGAACCCAAAATAGTATCTTGAGGACTAAGCTTTGGAAACCCTGTATTTTCATGAAAAAAAGAGATGACATATTGGTAAGAAAGAGAGATGGATTTTTCCCCCTTGTCTACTATCCACTCACTCCTTGTCTAGTAGCTATTCACTATTCTATTTTCCTGGATGTTCACCCCTTCCCATAATAGTACTCTAATGGAGTTAATACTCCCCTAGTTCATGGAAAAGCAAATGATTCAATGTTGCCAATTAAACATTTACAAGCTTGAGATATAACCTAACTATAATAGTATTTTTTAAACTTATTTTTTAAGATTTATTTTATTTATGCATACAAAGCTGGGGTGTAGGCCAGGGTGTGGGGTGGGTGGGTGAGAGGATTCGCCAGAGTGGGGAGCAGAACGGCAAAATGACTCAACTAACTGCTGAGGGGAGCATCAGGTGAGGCAGGGAAGTCTGCTGTGCCATGTGGGTAGCTCCCTGGCCAGGGATCGAACTCATGCTGTAGTGGCTGAGGATAGCTACATAATGCTGAGCTGAGCCTCAACCCCTTGCACCACTAGGGAGACCCTACAATAGTATTTTTAAGTGAATGTTCTAGAGGAATTTTTTTTTCCTTACCTTGGGATCTAAATCTATAAGCCTATGGGTTCAGAACTACTAGAAAGTCTTTTGAAACAATGAGGGAACCAGACAAGAATCACCTAGAGAAACAGGGAAGGATAAGCTAGTCCTGGTTACATCATATGAGTTGCAGCCTTGGCTCTTCACCCATCACTCTATCTACAACTAGAATGCTCAGTTCTGTAAACTACTAAACTGTTTTTTTCCCCCATCAAATTAACTTGGGATTTGAACTCTGTGTTATCTGAATCCAACTATAATTTGCACAAGATACATGTAAGCTTTATTTCCTACAACTGGGTGTGGAAAAACTGTAAGCAGGAATTGTTTGCTTCCCTGAAATAACTCTTCCAATCAAATATTAGCATTTTGAATCATATTTTATTTCTCATATTTGCTTCACTTTTCTTGCAGGGAGTAGAAAAAGTAGATAATCATAGGATTGGTAAGTACAAACTGACAATTCAGGATTTTCTTTTTGGAAAGCATCTTTTTTAAAGTACTTGGATAGACAATATGGTGAAACAAATGAATTCATCAAGTTGAATTTTTTTTTAAAGTATAACACTAGCTATTAGGATGGTAAGCATGAAGATGAAATCTGACAGAAGTGGAAAAGATAACATATGAGATGATATTAGTGAAACATTGACCCAAATGTATTTTGTTTCCTGACAAGTTTAATTACCTTAAATATATATAAGCATAAAAATAGATAAGGACCTCCCTGGTGGTGCAAGTGGTTAAGCATCACACTATGAAGCAATCTGAAGCCTCTGCAGCACGAGTTCAATCCCTGGCCAGCCAGGGAGCAACCCTCATGGTGAAGCAGACCTCTCCTGTCTCGTCCGCTGCTCCCCTCAGCAGTGTATTTCAGTCAGTCTGCCTGTTCTGTTCCCCACTCTGTCTCTGGTGAATCCTTTCACCCCCTTCCCCCTGCGTTCTGGCCTGTACCCCAGCTCTTGTATGCATAAATAAATAAATCTTTAAAAAAATTAAAATCAAATAAAAATAGATAAAGCCAAAAAGTGCTCAGTTTATGTTCTGATAAGTTCACTGAATCCCACTGATGATAAATGTTTTGGATATCTCAAAATTTCTTTGGGAAAAGAAGGAAAACTTTAATATTAGAAAGAGGTATGAAAATACAAATGAGAAATCTATTATCATATTTGACTTTCAAAGATGACTAAAGTGTGTTTTATTAGGAACACTATCTCAGCACCTGATATTTCTGTCCATTGAATAAGGTCTTCAACCGCAAAGCAGAGTTTCTAGAAAAAAAGTTTCAGATGGAAAACCAAATGATTTTAGAGGTGGAAGAGATCTTAGCCATCATCTAACTGAATCCTCTAATTTTACACTTGAAGAAACTGAAGCTGAAATAGATTAAGTAACTAGATTAAGTAACTTAAGTCACACCACTAATTGTTGGCAGAATTAGGAGCTAATAGATCTCCATTTTATTCTTAATATTGCTTCTGATGAACTCCATGACATAAGCCAAATGCTGAATTTCTCAGCACTTTGGTTGCCTCTGTTATAAAATGGAGTTAATGGGCCTCCCTGGTGGCTCAGGCAGTTGAGCACAGTGCTGTAAAGCTCTCTGCAGCCTCTGCACTGCGGGTTCAATCCGGGCCGGCCATGAAGATGCCCACATTGCACAGCAGACATCTCCTGATTCATCCGCTGCTCCCCTCAGCAGTGTATTACAATCGATCTGCCTGTTCTGTTCCCCACTCTGTCTCTGGTGAATCCTCACTCTCCCGCACATCTGGCCTGTACCCTGGTTCTTATATGCATAAACAAGTCTTTAAACAAAATAAAATGGAGTTAATACCCACTGTTTGTCCTACTTCACAAATGTAAACCATGAATATATGTACTTCAGTTTTTGTGCAAAGTAAATCATCCATTACCATTCTGTTAGTTGGGATTCTTTGATGATAAGCAACACAGAACTCACAAGGCTTTCCTAAGCAAAAAGTGAACTTACCAAAATGATATGAGAGGGCTAACGATTAAAGGTGATATGGAACAGTTGGTTTGGCACAGATGGGAACCAGGGTGTCAGGATGGGAGGTGGAATAGGAATGACACCACCTTCACAGTCTGACAGCCCCAGTGGTTCTCCTTTATCTATTCCTTCCATCAGAGTGACTCTCTACTGGGGATAGAAAAATGTGGAAGAGAGAATAGATTGCCTCAGATTTGATAACAAATTACCTCCTTTGACCCAACAGAAGAGTGAGAAATATATCATAAAGAGCCTCCCAAGCTCAGGAAGCTTGCTGACTAAGAAGAACAGGGCACCTTGTTTACTGGGCTTCCAGATGACACACAAGAGGAGAAAGCTGAGTCCCCCAAAGGAAACAAAGATGCAATCTGGAGGAGGAAATCAAATACTGACCTCCCCAAATATAACAAACTCTACAACCACACATTTAAATCGCTGAATTTTGCATTTGATGATATAGTGTTGGAAATAAACACTCTATATGTAGACTATGTATTGGGTATAAAAGGAAAATCAGATATTGTTCTGATGGTCAGTTCAGAACACTCAACAAATCAATCAGGTTTACAGTGTAAGAATGTCAGAGTCACTAGATGAACCTACAAATGTTCAATTGGCTGATTATACAAGCACGGCCTTCTTTTTCCTTTCTATTAACACATCTATCAATGTTAGCTGAGATTTAAGGGATAAAAAAAAATGCTGCCATTTGAATTTAGATCTAGACAGTAAATTCAGCACCTGTTGATCAAGAAACCAATACAATCTGATTTCCCATCAATATACTGAACTTGGTGTTCGTGTGTATGTATGTATGTATGTATGTGTGTGAAAGTACCCCCTAAACCTGGAAGATGTAGGCTGATGAGTCTAGACACTCATGTTAGTTTCAAACTGCTCATTTCTCTAGGGTTGCAACAGCAATCATTTTATTAGGAGTGATCTTAGGCCAAATCTTCCATGCCATTTCTTCACCCTCTAGGGTGAAAATGATATTTCTGGGCCTCTCCGGTGGCGCAGCGGTTGAGCGCTGGGTTGCGAAGCTGCCCGCAGCCTCTGCGGTGCCGGTTCGATCCCCCGGCTGCTCCCCGGCCACCGGAGGAGGGTCCCACATGGCGCGCAGACCTCTCCTGCCGCCCGCTGCTCCCCTCAGCGGTGTACTTCGGTCCTTCTGCCTGCTCTGCTCCCCGCTCTGGCTCTGGTGAATTCTCTCACCCTCCCGCGCTTCTGACTGTACCCAGTGCTTGTATAAATAAAACAAACAAACAAACAAATAAAAAAAAAAAAAAAAAAAGAGTTAAAAAAAAAAAAATGATATTTCTAAAATATTAATGACAGTGTGAACATATTTTTCTTAGAAAGTATGTATGTATAAATTTGAAAATTTAAAATTGAGTAATAAAGGGGTCAGAAGTATATTTATCCTTACATGTCCTTAAATGTCCATCCCCATCTCATCTATAACCCTGCTACATTTGGACGATAGTCCAATTTAAGGGCAGTAAGGTCTTTTGAAACAAATAAGATCATGTTTCTCCTCTATTTGAAATTCTTGACCAATTGATCAAAACCTTCAGGTGGACATGTAGCCAAAGACCTCAGACACAGCTCTCTGCAGGCCTCCTGTCCTGGGCTGCCTTTTCTGGCCACTGTCATGCAGTCTACAATCATCCATGCACAACTATTTGACATCATTTAATCTCCCACTTTTTTTCCTCCACCTTGAACTCCTTTCCTCCTTTATTAATCTGTTCCACCTTCTTTTTTTCCACTCTATATATTACTCCCCAATTCAAAGTCCTTCTTTCATTAACTTTGTTCATTATGGAATTTTCAGCCCAGATTCCCCTCCAGAAACTATCTATTGAACCTTCTGAACCTTCTACTTCTGAGTAGGAGACCCTGTCTATATCCTCCTAATGATGCCACCTTTTGTGAGGACATGGCTATCATCAAATTGCTTACATAACAGTGCACTCTTATGCATGTATGAACCCAGCTCCTTCTTTGAAACTGTGAGCTCCTTGAATAACAGTGAGTGTGTCTTAGTCCTCATTGTACGTCTGGTATCTGACACAGTATCTGCTACAACCCCTGTGATAGTTCATATTTATTGGAAACAATGGGAGCTCTCTTTTGTGACTAGAATGCATCATGATTATATCTAACCTCATCTTCTGCCATGACTTGAAATAGATATTTTCATCTTTCGGTTATTACCATGCCAAGAAAAGGAGAGCCACATCTTCCCTGCTTACATAAAAGTTACAAGGGTGGGTTCTACCGTTGCTGCATACAGAATTAGGCCTGAGTGTAGAATCTATTCATCTGACCTCATACCTGGGATGAATGATGACTCATTCCATGTAAAAACCTCAGAAGGCTTATTTCACAAGTAGTCAGCAGATGATTTGAAAAGCCCTGGCTTGGATTCTCCTAAGACTATTTGGTAAAAGAGCCAGAGGGTGCAGAGACATAGAGCCTGGCCTGTGCTCATGATTTGATGTGATGGTTTCCATGTGAAAAGCAAATGAAAGATGCAAAGGCTGGCAGTGTCTGGTGTTTTTCTGCGACATAGAAGCTGTGGGCTCTTGCGTGTTAAGGGCTCCATAAAGAACATCCATAAAGGAACATATATCCCCTGTGATACATGCAAATGGACAAGAAGAGGGAACTGATGTATCAAACAGAAGGAATGAGCTATATTGCAATTTTTTTCTTAGTATTTTGAAATATTTTTTATTTAAGTAACTTTTTTAAAGATTTATTTATTTATGCATATAAGAGCTGGGGTACAGGCCAGAGATGTGGGGGGTGAGAGGATTCTCCAGAGACAGAGTGGGGAGCAGAACAGGAGTATTGACTGAAATTCACAGCTGAGGGGAGCAACGGGCGAGACAGGAGAGGTCTGCTACACCATGTGGTTAGCTCCCTGGCCAGGGGTCGAACTTGTGTGACAGTGGCTGTGGATAGCTGCAGAGTGCTGCATCTTAACCCCTTGCACCACCAGGGAGGCCCCTCAAGTAACATTAGTTTACAACACCATATATGGTTCAGAAATATAGGAGCCCACCTTGTTACATGTATTTTACCACAGAGCTTTATCTTTCTCAGATTTGCTGAGTAGCATTGACAGGATTGAAGAAAGATGAGGTTAACTGAATAATCAAGTTTCTGGGTCTTGGTTAGCATGTGACACCCAACATCTCAATTTGGGACTTGGGGTCATTTTTGCTTGCATTTTAAGTGAGTCTTTCTCCATTCTACTCACAAACAATTGGACCAGAGCTTCCACAACATGAAATATTTTTAAATGCTGGCATCATTTGGATTTTCCACCCACTGCAAATTTGAAAAGTTGGCATTTACATTCCCTAAAGTATCCATCTCTAATGAAAACAATGTCAGAGCCTTAAGCACTTTGGCATTTTCTGGACACACTATAAATATACAGGATATATTTTATCATGAGCTGTAGTAAGAGCACAGGAACAAAGAACAAGCACCAGGGAAAATGGTTTGAGGCGATTCTTCAAATATATTTTCCAAGCCATTTCAAATGACTCCCTAGTCCTTGAACTCCCTGGTGATCATTTTAATAGCAACAAGAACCATTTGGTAACTGGACTGCAGGTTGCATTTGGCTCTAGCTGATGTAAATTCTGCTGTCTTTTGTTACTAAGGAGACAGTATTCTAGCCTATTATAAGAATGTTAAAGCTTTCCTAGCACCATGTCTCTAAAACTTCAGGATACTGCTAAGTATTTCTTCATAGCCTTTTTTTTTTTTTAAATCACCTATCGAACTTTGGTACTCCTTACATTTAACCACCCTTGACTGTTGATGATAACAGAAATCTGTGCTGAAACCTGAGTCAACTAGAGGCATCTGTCAGGACAAGGAAATTACAGATGGTGCTCCAGATGAACACTGCTTCATGTCCTTACCAGTGGGATCTGTCTCATTGCAACTCACTTCATTATCTGCTTGGGTGATTTCTGGAACCAGAGGAAACAGGGCAGGACTCCTGGGTGCAGATACACACTTTTGAAAATAATTTTAGTCTCACCTTTGATCTTTCTCCCCTTTTAGAAACATCAAAAAGAGCTGAGCAGGGCAGTGATATTCCTGGCTGAAGGGTTACCATTTACGAAATGCATTACAAGAACACTATCCAGTTTTCTATTGATTTGTCAGCATCTATCCATTGGATATAATTACCTGATAGTGCACTTACTGCTTGAGGAATGTCCCTTTCGATAGCAGAGGAGGCTCAGTTTTCCCAGGATGTAGGCAACAGCTCTGCCTGCACTAGATCAAGGTGTGGCACTGCTGGTTCTCTGTGGAGAACTCGGCTGAAACAGTGTCACATTGTGTGTAGCCATGGAAGCGGCATCTTGACAGAGCAGTACCTGTAAATGTGAAATGTTTAATGATGAATAATTTTGTTTGAAGCTCTTCTTACTCCACATTTCCATGGAAAATGAAACCACAGGAGGCATGAAAATCTCTAAAGGGCCTTTATACATAGATTAATGTGGTAATTCTCTCATTACTATGTTCTGAAGAAGAGATTCTTACACCAGGCACTGTGCTTTGCCTTCAGTTATAACATGGCTTTGCATTAAGTGTTTTAATAAAATGTGAAATTAAATGATCATCCCCAGTGATATTCAGCTCTTGGCTGAGGTGAGGAAAAATGTAACATCCAGAGTACATGAAAGCCAAAGAGATTATTTTACCCCCAATGAAGAGATCATCGGTCAAATGATATGGTTTCCCGTGGGTCCGCACCTCTCCATTAATTGGGAATTTGTTACTACTCTCTACTATACCTTTGAGAATTACAAATAATGTAAGCAATTTATAGCTAAGGAATATGCAGGCTGTCAGAAGCTAAACCAGCTTAATGTATTTTTTTTTTTGCATATTTTACCAGGTAGTATTGGGGAAAGAGATTAATAGTGATCCTTACTCTGTTTTCAACAATCTGAGTTCTTTCAATTGTAACAGTAAAAAGAGATAAACAGAAGCTTCCTGAGCAGCACTGAGCTATTGACTGGTGGACACATTAGTAATAAGAGATATGAGGAGATGGAATGTGATCTTTTTGTAGAGAAAAATGATGAAACATCTTTTCATATGATTCATTCTAAAATAACCAGATAGTCCCTCAAATCAGTTAAGATTTCTGTTTGTTTTTAACACAAGTGATATTGACTGAAGAGTCAAAAGCCTTCCCACTACTGATACTGGGGAAGGCTACAGCAAGAGTGTTTGAAAATTGATTGTTCTCATTGGCTATTAATATTCCAGTTCTTCCTTAGAGACAAAGTGATGCTGAGGTTGGCAAATCTAAAAGACAACAGCCACATATTAATTGAATTAATTATTTAGCAGTCTCATGTTTGTTTCCTGATGCTTAAACAGCAGAAGATTCACCTCTGAGACCAATTACTTGAAGGGATTATTTAGTAAAGGGACTCAGAAGCCAGATTTCCTGGGTCCAAATCCAGGTTCTACCACTTATTACCTTGGATAAGCCTCTTCCCATTCTTCTAGCTTAGTTTCCTCAGGCACAAAGTGACCATTTACATTCCATCATCCCATGTGGAGATTAAATAAGATGCTATTGACAACACCCTGAGAACAGAGCATGGGACGTGGAAGAGACTCAATAAATGTTAGTGGTGGTCAACTACAGAACCCTAAGCCCTCTTACACACTCATCACCCTATCCCCAATTTCTTAACATGTCATAATCATGACTTAACTGAATAATGGTGTCAATCCACTAACACATAATTCTCATTTAAGGAAGATGTGAAAGTTGCTACACTAAGGCCACCATTTTTAGATGACACTGAGTTCAATCTGTGTGATAAATATTGACTAGGTTAAGTCTCATCAGTTTCATCTCTCTGGCTCTCAAAAACATTCTCCATTTTAGCTAAACAAAAGTGCCTGACCTTTATGCAGACTAAGTCAAGACCTACTGAAATGGCTCCCTGTGGTAGATTTCACTTAAAGTGCCCAGCAAGCATCCTTTTGGTGAAGATAAAGGAAGCAATGACAAACATGCAAAAAATTATGTGGTTGCAAGAAGCCCTCTTGTTACTGTCCCATTATCCTTCTTCTGGCTATATTTTACAGTGATTAGCACAATGTTTTCAAAAGCTATTTGGAAAAAGACTTAATAAATGCCCAGTGTAGTCCTGCACAAAAAAGCAACACATATGACTCTACTGTTTCCGTTGTGCCATTAAAACCAGTGTTAATCCTTCACAATGCACAGACACACACATGCACACACATATACACAGATTATTCTTCATGTTATATGTGAAATATAAATACCAACTGATCATTGGACAAAGAAATTGAAATTTGTTGATCAAAAAACCAGGTAACAATGTAGATATCATCTAAAACAATGTTCACACTTTACATATTTTTAAATGAACACTCGATATTTAAGATTATACTCTGACTCAAGTTCACAAAATAAAGTAGAAGCAGAGCTAGAACTGAAATCCAGGTACTGTCCAGACTTCTTCTACCACATCATCCGTCCTCTCTTGGTGAAGTTACTCAGAACATGCTTTCAGTTATTCAGAGTAAATTATCAGTAAAATCTTGTTAGAACCTCAGAAGATAACCAATCTTTATTTCTTGACCCAAAGTGCCAGATTGTTAATCTTTTTTTATTTCTTGATTCAAAAATTGACGCACAATTTAGTTCTTTCCAGCAGGATTAATAAGTTTCTCTTGTGTTAAAGGATATTTACACCAGAGTCTTAAAAATACTGAGTAGCATTACAGAAAATAAATCAACAAAAGTTCAAGTTACCTTTCAAATATCAATCATATGTTGACAAGCCAGTTCCTTTCAAATTACAAATTGCTAGGAACTGACTAGCTGGAAGCACTGGCTAATGTATTAAATGTAAGTCTTCTGTGAAACCATTGCTTTTCCTATAGGAATAGTTTATTTTCTGAAAAAGTAAGGTTTTTAATTATGTGTTTTATATTCAGTTTTCATAAACTAGTTACACGATTTCCAATACCATTTCCAATACCCCCTTGTATGGCAAATTTGCTTTCTCATCATCTGAAAATATTTAGACATATTTTTATTTACTTAAAAAAGTGAAAAAATGAATTCCAGTATTTGTATATAATCAAAATCCAATTATTGATCAATTAACTGGTCAGTTCTTAATCATGGTAACTTCAGTCCATTGGAAAAGGGAGAGTGCTTTGGCTAAAAACCCACTGCTGCCACCTAGTGTTGCTGGACAAGTGCTGCCTCTGCTTGATCCCTTGTCTTCGTATGTCAGAGACATCTGTGTGTGTGTGTGTGTGTGTGTGTGTTGTGTGTGTGTGTGTGAGAGAGAGAGAAAAATAGAAAGAGAGAGAGAGAGAGAATGTGAGCAAGAGGGCGCTTAGTTACTTTTAGCAACAATCTTTGTCATTAATATTTTAAGAGACTTTTGTCTCATTCTATTGACTATTTCATATTTGAATAGTCTAGGTTTCAGACATGCTTCTTTAATATGCTTGGCATTTGAATTCTTTCAAGGCTTTAAATTGATGAATACTAAAGACAATGTGGTAGCTTAAGGCAATCATCCATATTGATGAAGTTCACTATAAATAGATGTATGCTGCAATAACCCACGTGTAAAAGCAATGTGTCCTTTTTATTCTATTCTTATTGATTTCAAAACCCCTAAGGATGTTGTTGTCAATAGCTAAACCAAAAGCATCAAAAAAACCCACAGACCACCAGTGACTTTGTATTACAGAGCAAAGACAAGTCCAACAAAGAAACTCACTACTGTAGTTTAATTGAATTGATCAAATAAAGCACAACTATTTTCTTGCAAGAGAAATTATTTTGTTGAATAGGTTCTACTTTTCAAAGGTTCTAAAATAATGAGGTTTAAATGACTTTAAAGATTTCCTTCTATTTTATGGGGGTGCTTGATTGCCAGTCAATACAAGCTATTCAGGGAGGGGTTGTTAGAAATGTAGAAGGCTGGATTTCAATGGTAAGAAGTAAACTGGGGTGGGAAGCGTGTGATGACATGAGAGGTCAGGGTCAGGAGCAGGAGGATGTTGTAATTACCTCTTGCCCCAGAGGTAGAGCAGATGTGTGTCTTCAAAGTTTCTCTGGGTGGGAGCCACATAGAGGGGAGAATTCTGTCTCAGAAACAGAGGAGGCAGAAAGTAATGGTAAGATCTTAAGACTGATGGACTTTTGATGTGGATTTTCCCATTAATCTGATGTATATTTTTGAGCAATAATCTAACTCTGATGGGTTTTTCTGCCAATGACCATACCAGGGCCATATGAAATTTTTTAAAAAAGTTTCCCTTGCTAATGCAACTAAATATATCTCCGGGACATTCTCTTCTGAAAATGCAAATAGACTGAGGTATTTCTTGGTACCTTCAGCTTTGAGATCTAAACAAAGAAATGCACCCCCAAATCTCAGTGGCTTAGCCCATAGTTTATTCTCATCCATATAGTGGTTGATCACAGGTGTTCTGTAGGCAATCTTCCATGATGAGACACAGGACCTCCAGTCATTTGGGCCTCTGAGGCCTTCACTCCAGTCAGAGGATGCGGATTCAGTGAAAGTGGATGGAGATTCAGTGAATGTTCAAGACATTTATCTGACCAGATCTGGATTTGTTTGACCGGATCTGGAATTGCCTAATGTCACCATCACCTTTGTTCCCTGGACAGAATGCAGACACATGCCATGCACATACTTCGTTTAGTGGGAAATATTGCCAATTAGTAGGAATATTCAGGAAATAAAAGAAACAGATTTTAATGAACATATAATGGTAGAATGGACTTTTTACATACATATCTCTCAGATGTCATATGTTTGTCAAATGCAAGATCAGCAAACTATCGCCCATGTGTGAAACCTAGTATTCCTCTTATTTTTATAAAGTCCATGATCTAAGAATAGTTATTATATTTTTAAATAGTTCAGGGACTTTAAGAAAGAATTTGTAACAGATTGAATTTATTGTCTGTAAAGTTTATATAAACTGTTTATTATCTGACTTCACTGTAAGAAATATTTTAAGCAAATATCTTTAAGATAGAATAAGTCTAACATTTATGTATTTTTTAAAGATTTATTTTATTTATTTATGCATACAAGAACTGGTTGTAGGCCAGAGGTGTTGGGGGGCAGGGTGAGAGAATTCACCAGAGACAGAGTGGAGAGCAGAATAGATCTACTGAAAAACAGTATGGAGAGGAGCAGCAAGGAAGACAGAAGAGGTCTGCTGTGCCATATGTGGGTTAGCTCCCTGGCCAGGGATCGAACTCAGAGGTGATTGAACTCAGGCCACAGAGGTGATAGTGCTGAGATTTAACTCCTACACCACCAGTGAAGCCCCTAACATTTATATATATCAGAAACAAGAATGGTCACCTTCTGCCATCATTCAGAGGACCACTAACGCTATGCAAAATCATTTGAAAAGCCAACACAGTGTGATTTGCCTCAGAGGGGAGTTGATTTTAGAGAACATGGATGCTTACCCAGCTCCTAGAAAGAAACCTGCAGCAGCGCATATTACACTAACACAGTGATAGAGTCAGAAAGTGTTCTTTATGGAAAAGAATATAGCTCCACCCAATACCAGGAGCCGGTGACACCTGGTAGTACTTCCCCTTTGAATTTCTTGCTTAGTGTCTGTTTTTAAATGAATTATGAGCTTCACCCCACTGAGTCAGGCCTGCTATAGAAACAGAGGTATGATCCATCTGCGGGGAGGAGGTATTTAAGAGACTATCCTTTCAGTAAGCAAATTACTAAATGGTGGCGCCATTTGACTACTAGGTCGGCTCCCCCAGAAGCTGCTCTTCCCCATCAATTGCAACAAGGAGGGGTATCTTTAAAAAACAGGAACATATTGGCTCAGGAAGTGCCAATGGATAATTAAAGAGAGAAATGTAAAAGAATTCAGACACCTCATTCTTGGGCATTTTGCTGGATGTTTATGTTTTATTTTCAGCACATAAAAAAAAAATAGGCTCTTCCAAAAATGAGTTTGAAATAAATATCATTGTTAAATAATACATTCATGAATTTAATTATGTCTAGTATGAAATCATACCAAATGTACTATAGATACAGGAAGTGAAAAGCGACTTGATCAGTAACCTACAATTAATAAAGTTTGAGTAAATTCTTTTTGGTTAATATAAGAGGCTTTTTTTCATATTACCTTTTCCTACACCCTAGCACACAATAAGATATTGCTGCCTAATTGAAAAGTTTTCTAATAAGAGTTTAGGTAAAACTAATTTGAAAGAACTCATTAGCTGGATATGATAGCCTGGGCGACTTTCTACATCAAATTTACTGGTTCCCTATAAATAGAAAATTAATTAATGATGAAGAAAACAAAGCAGTAACCATATCAGTATGAAAGGCAGTATTGTTTTAAGCTTCTATTAACTATTAGTTCATTATTACAAATTACAATAGCCATGGACATTTTGTCTAATTACCAAATTTATGATTGGTTCTACTAGAATCAGATACCATGTTAAAAAAATAATCTAGAAAATCATTAGCAACAAAGTTTTGTTATCTTCCTGCATTACACAGATGCATATTTACTTTAATGTTAAAGATTCAATATACGGTTACATAATACAGTGCTAACTGGAATGCAGCAGTTATCCATTTAATTTGGTCATCCATCAGGAGATTTTAGAAAACGTCACATAAGACATGAACTTTCTAGAGTAAAATTCATATTTATATTGATCAATTTCTCCTTATAGCTGTCAGATTCTTACTCTCTATTGAACAAGACAGAACCAGAACAAGAGTCATGGATTTAAAAATGTCCCTCAAACGTTTCCCAACTTCTTTTTGCATATGTAATAGAGTCCAGTCTCCTAATGTGGAGATAAGCTGCTATGTAACTCTGTTCTCTTTACATCCCAGACTTATATCAGTCTCTGAATACTCTTCATGATCAACTTGGTTTTCCATTTCCCCCAGACCTTTTTTTTTTTTTAAAGATTTATTTATGCATACAAGAACTGGGATATAGGCCAGAGGTGTGGGAGGTGAGAGGATTCACCAGAGATAGAGTGGGGAACACAACAGGCAGACTGACTAAAATACACTGTAGAGGGGGGCAGCAGGCGAGACAGGAGAGGTCTGCTATACCTTGTGGAAACTTCCTGACCAGGATTCGAACTCGTGCTGCAGAGGCTGCGGATAGCTTCATAGGCTATGTCTTAAACCCTTGAGCCACCAGCGAGGTCCTCCCCCAATCTTTTTGAATGGAATTTCCTAATTTGAAACCCCTCTCCTTTTTTCAGTGTCACATAAACTCTTTCTCATATTGAAACATAAGACATCTTCCTCTGTAAAGTCTCCTTGTCACATGCCTGCAAGTATTAGTCATTCTTCCTGAGACACTGTGGCACTTAGTAAGAACATAGCATATTGAAAGTGCATTGCAATTATTTGTGCCCAGGCCCTTCTCCACCACCAAACTGTGAGATAACTAATTTTTACCTGCCCACCACGAACTAGGTAGACAAAATAGAAACTTTAATGAGTCTTTGTTTAATGAATGATTAAACAAATGGTTGAATATTAAAGTTGCCCTACTGAGAATCAGTAGTCTGTTTTATGCAGCACAGGAGAGAATAAATCATTTACATCAGTCACATGCAACCTATGGCAATATAAAGGGCAAATAACAAGGATAAATTTATTCTTCATCCTAGCATACATGCCCATTTTTAATATCTTAGATTTACATTTATGCAGACATAGCTTCAGTTTTTCTAGATGACTTTGCTAAACCTTAAACACATTTATAGGAATGGCACAGCCAGGTATGAAATTAGCAGAGAAGGGAACTGAAGTATAACAGTTTATCTAGGGAGAAAATATGATCTATAGAAACCAGTTTCACTGGAAATCTCTGATTCTGGAGAGAATTGACTCTTGACTCTTGATTTTCAGAAACCACGCTGAGCCAACACAAAGCAAGATGTATCATTTTCTCTGTGCCAGTAGAGGGCGGCACACACTTCACTAAATGAAGAAGCAGGTTGTACTGAATTTCTTTAGCTGCCTGAGCTGGTAATAAGTATTCTTGCAACAAAGATCTCAGGATTCTTCTACCTCAACCAAAAGTCTCCTGATAGAGAGATTTAAACATTTTTGTGTTAACATCGGTTCATCAATTTCTACCAGTCTTTTTAAACTGTGATTATAGTATCATGAAGGACAGTGTGGCAAGGTGGAAAGTGTGTGGGCTATGGGAGTGAAGAGAACAGGTTTGTATAGCTGGAATCTACCACTCTCTAGCTCTGTGTGTTTTGGTCAAGTTTCTTAATCTTTCCAGTCATACATTCTCTTACATTTAAAACAGATAAGATCTACCTTTATGGAGTTAATGTAAGATCAAATAAAAATACACATATCCACTTATCATTGAGTAGTTCCCAAACCCCCTTTTGTTTCTTCCCATGCAGCAAAAACAAGTATCCACAAATGCCAATCATATGCAAGGGTCTTGCAGAGTGCCATGCTAATGCAGAATGATTTTGCCTAGTGAGCCAAAATCTCTGCCAGAAGCTCTGGCAGAGAGTATTGAAACACTAGGAATAATCATCATAACCTAAAGTTCTTGAAATAATAAACACATTATACATTATGGAATTATGGGAGACAGAATCATTTCGTGATGTGTAATACAGCACTGCTGCAGTCCCAAGGACATGTCAGTAACTCAAGAAATTTGAGTCTTCATTTACAATAGCCACAGCATAGAAACAATCTGTGTGCATAGACAGATGAATGAATAAAGAAAGTGTGAGATACATATGTGTGTATGTGTGATGGAATTATATTCAGCCCTTGAAAAGAAGGAAATTGTGCCATTTATGAAACTTGAGAACATACTAAGTGAAATATGTCAGAAGAAGACAAATACTGCATGACAGTACTGATACATGAAATCTAATAAAACAGAACTCATAGAAAGAATGGGCTGTTGTTTGCAGAGGACTGGGGTGAATACGTGAAGGAGGTGGTCATCAGGTGCAAACCTCCAGTCTCAAGATTAGCAACATTGTATTATATACTTGAAAATTGCTAGGACAATAAATAGTAAAAGTTCTTACCACACAAATGGTAACTATGTAAGGTTAGTTGAGTATGTGTTAAATAACATTACTGTAATAATCACTTTTTAAGAGTTCTATATCGAGGGGCTCCCTGGTGGCGCAGCGGTTGAGCGCTGGGTTGCGAAGCTGCCCGCGGCCTCTGCGGCGCCGGTTCGATCCCCGGCTGATCCCCGGCCACCGGAGGAGGGTCCCACATGGCGCGCAGACCTCTCCTGCCGCCCGCTGCTCCCCTCAGCAGTGTCCTTCGGTCCTTCTGCCTGCTCTGCCCCCCGCTCTGGCTCTGGTGAATTCTCTCACCCTCCCGTGCTTCTGACTGTACCCAGTGCATGTATAAACAAATAAATAAATAAATAAATAAATTTATTCCTGTATCTACCATATTAATATTTTATGTACGTAATTTCTCAGACTTATCCAAATCTCATAGGTTTCATTGCTCAAAATTTTTTATCATTGGTTTTTATATTGCTTTTAAGTTAGACCCCAACTTTGTTCCTACTGTTTTAATACGGATCAACCTAGTATGGGGCAAACTCCACTTGGTTAAAATGTATTATTTTAATGCAGTAGTGATGAATTCTGTTTGTGATTATTTTATTAAGATCCTAATATGTTACTTTCAACAAACTTTACAATTTTTATTTTTCTCTTTGTTTCAAATCTCTAAATCTCCTTTAAATATAGCCATTAAAAATTTATAGCTCCAAGGGCCTCTTTGTTTATGATTTTGCTTTATTGCAATGTGGTGTAAGAATTTTGTTTATATCTTTCTACATTTTAGAAATGTGAGATGTCATTTTATGTGAAATATGCTTTGATAACAAAAGGTGTGTACTCTATTACTGAGGTGTAAAATTCCATAGAGATGTAAGACCGACCCTACTGATTTTGTTGTTAGATCTTCTCTATCTATTTTTTGTTAACTTGATCTAGCTGAGACTGTGAGACATATAATAAAGTTTGTTGTAATTAGTATTGGGTTTTTCTATTTTTTCTTTCATCATTTGTAATTTTCATTTATAAATGTCATTAATGTTTTCATAAATATAATAACTATTGTATCATACTGTAAATTTTAGACTTTAGCATTCTTTCCTTGCTTGTTCTTTGTAAGACTTTGGGACTGGATTCTAACTTGCCCAATATCAACATTGCAAGTCTTCTTTCATTTTGCTTGTATTTGTCTTTTAAAAAAATGTTCTGGGGCCTCCCCGGTGGCACAGTGGGTTGAGCACAGCGCTGTGAAGCTGCCCGCAGCAGCTGTAGTGCGGGTTCGATCCCAGCCTACAAGAATCCCACATGGTGGGCCGACCTCTCTTGTCTCGCCTGCTGTTCCCCTCAGCAGTGTATTTTGGCCCTTCTGCCTGATCTGCTCCCTGCTCTGTCTCTTGTGAATTTTCTCATCCTCCTGCAACTCTGGCTTGTACCCCAGTGCTTGTATAAATAAATAAATCTCAAAAAAAGGTCTGAATTCGACCAATGGAATCAAATAGAAAATCCAGAAATAAACTCACAGATTTATGATCAACTAATCTTTGACAAAGGAGCAAAGAATATGCATTGGAGCAAAGAAAGTTTGTTCAATAAATGGTGCTGGAAAAACTGGGTCGCTACATGCAAAAGAATGAAGCTTGACCACTACCTCACACCATACACAAAAACCAACTCAAAATGGATTAAAGAACTAGACATAAGACCTGAAGCCATAAAAGACATAGAAGGAAATATAGGCGAAACACTACATGATATGCACATCAAAGACATCTTTAGACACATCACCCAAAGCAGTGATAGTGAAGGCAAAAATAGACAGCTGGGACTACATCAAATTAAAGAGCTTCTGCACAGCAAAAGAGACAATAACAAAAACAAAGAGAAACCCCACCCACTGAGAGAACATTTTTGCGCACAACACTAATGATAAAGGACTGATCACAAAAATCTACAAAGAGCTGATGAGACTTAACAAAAACAAAGAAAATAATCCAGTCAAAAATGGGCAGAAGAGCTAAAAAGAAACTTCTCTGACGAGGAAATGCAAATGGCCAACAGGCATATGAAAAAATGTTCAACATCACTTGTTATCAGGGAAATGCAAATCAAAACTACCATGAGATACCATCTTACACCAGTGAGAATGGCACATATTAAAAAAACTAGCAACAACAAATGTTGGCGAGGTTGTGGAGAAAAAGAAACTCTCCTGCACTGTTGGTGGGAGTGCAAACTGGTCTAACCACTATGGAGAGCTGTGTGGAGATTTCTTGACCTACTAAACATAGAGCTTCCATATGATCCAGCAATTCCACTCCTAGGTATTTACCCAAAGGACACAGAAACATCAATTCCAAAGAGCACCTGCACTCCTATGTTTATAGCAGCACTGTTTACAATAGCTAAGCTTTGGAAACAACCCAAATGCCCAAAAATAGATGACTGGATCAAGAAGATGTGGTACATATACACCATAGAATATTACTCAGCATTCAAAAAAGATAAACACATGCAATTTGCAGCAACATGGATGGCGCTGGAAGGGATCATGCTCAGCGAAATAAGCCAGAAAGAAAAAGAAAAATACCGGATGGTCTCACTCATAGCAGGAATGTAGAAAACTTAAAGAAGGGACCAGGAAAAAGAATAACTATAAGAAAGTAAAAATCAAAATCAACAAACAACTATGAACCAGAGACCCTCTATGGGGGTTGGGGGGCAGGGAAAGGAGGGATTGGGGTCAAAATAACGGGGTTGCAATTGTATGGGGAATATAAAAATAAAATTAAAATTAATAAAAAAAGGTCTGAATTCCTTCAGTTTATGTGTGTCTCCTATATGCAGCACAGAATTGAATTTTGTTTTGTTAGTCTTTTTGAAAACCTTTAGCTGTTAAGTGCTTTCTATGCATTTGCATATGCTGTTATGATCAATATGTTTGGTGTTATTTCTGACCTAAAGTCCATTCTATGTGTTTACCTTTTCTTTTTCGATATTTATTTCACAGTTCTAGAAGGTTTGTATTTTTTCCTATCTACTAATTCCTTTTAAAATACTTAGTTCCCTTATTTGTAGACAGTGCTTGTGACTCCCTCCTACTATGAGCAAAATTACAAATACTAGTAATCTCCTTTTTACTTCCACTCCTTTTAGGAATTACACAGACTGTATAGATTACATTACCATGAATAATTCAAGTGAGTGATGCAAATTTGTAGCTCAGGTAAATGTTACCTGCAGGTATCTTGCTATGGGGAAAATGGTTGAAACCACTGGCCTAGTATATTTTTCAGGTTTATTCCACTCTAATTGTAATAATAATGAAGTCTCAACTGTAAACTACTCATTTCTCAGTCTATATATGACTATCACTAGCATTTATGAGCATGGAAGCAAAAATAAACACTGTTCTAATGATCTCCATGGGGTCAGCTGGTAGGTACATGTTGATCAAAGGCCAAGATCAAATAGTGATATTGATGTAGTCATAACTTTCTTTTGGTTCTCCAATCAGACTAATTTTAATCCTTTTTCTCATTTTCAGGTGCCTAATTGTCCTTGGTAGAGCCACTGCCTTTACTAAAAATTAAATTACTGTTAATGCTTATTTCTGAACAGATATAATATGAAATGCCATGTACTTCCTTTTCAGAATATTGAAATAACTGGCCACCATCACTAATCCTCACTGCAGTTTACTTGCTAATACTGTAAGTCTAACTTAAAAACATCATGTCCCTAAGGTGTTAAATACTGCAAAGATAGGGAGCTACAGAATGATGTTACATAGTTGTGTTGGAAGATATCTATGATCAATTGATATTTTAACAGAAACATGAAGGAGGTAAAAGGAAAAGAAATATTATGAGAAAAAAAGGTTCTGGGCAGAGAAAAAAAAGCACAAAGGCCTTGACAATACAGCATGCTTAGTGTGTTCCAGACATAGACAGCTAGTGTGGTTAGAGCTCAGTGAGTAAGGGAAGGATGGTGGCTGATGAGCATGGTTTGAGAAATGTAGAAAAGCAAGATTGGATCCATAGTAAGAATTTGGGGGTTTACTATACCTTAAACCATAAGGTATCAATGGTTTCGAACAGAAGGATGACATATTTTATTTTTTTAAAGATTTATTTTATCGGACCTCCCCTGGTGGCACAGCGGTTGAGCGCTGGGCTGCGAAGCTGCCACAGCCTCTGCAGCTCCGGTTCGATCCCTGGCTGCTACAAGGGTCCCACATGGTGCGACAGACCTCTCCTGCTACGCCCGCTGCTCCCCTCAGCAGTGTATTTCTTCGTCAGTCTGCCTGTTCTGTTCCCCGCTCTTGCTCTGGTGAATTCTCTGACCCTCCCACACTTCTGACTGAACCCAGTGCTTGTATAAACAAACAAATAAATAAATAAATAAACAAACAAACAAACAAATAAATCTTTTAAAAGATTTATTTTATTATGCGTGCAAGAACTGGAGTACAGGCCAGAGGTATGGGGGGAGAGAGGATTCACCAGAGACAAAGTGGGGAGCAGAACAGGCAGACTGACTGAAATACACTGCTGAGGGGAGCAGCGGGCAAGACAGGCGAGGTCTGCTGTGCCATGTGGGTAGTTCCCTGGCCAGGGATCGAACTTGTGCTGCAGTGGCTGCAGATAGCTTCATAGGTTGCGTATTAACACTTTGTGCCACCAGGGAGGCCCAGGATGACATATTTTAAAGGATCGCTTTGGCTGTTATGCTGACCAGAGATCAGAGAGGGGGCAAACACAGAAATAGAGGAAGACAGACGTAGTTCGGAGGTCACTGTGATGATGTAAATGTCTGTAAAATCTTCTCTTGGATTAGGAGAGTGGCAGTGAGGAGAGTGAGAATTCATCTCACAGGGTTTGACCAAAAGAGAAAGTCAAAGATGCTTCTCTAGCTTTGACCTGGACCGTGGAGAGTAGAGTTGACTTTAACTAAGATGGGAAGTGTAGAGGTGGAGTGGATTCATCAGTGTTGAGAAGCCAGTCTTCACTGTGAACATGTAAGAGGCCTAGCAGATAGCCAAGTGATATGGCAAGCGCAAATTGCATAAATGAGCCTGAAGTTCAGGAATAAGTTCAGGGCCTGACGTGTAAATTTGAGAGTCACTAGCCTACATATGAAACTTATTACAGTAAGAATGGATGACATCAACTACTGAGGGGGTGCAGGTTGAAAAATCTTGGAGGCCTGAGCCTCAAGTATTCAGATATTTATAATCTGTAAGATAAAGTGGGACCAGTAAAGGAACTTAGGAAGGAAAAGAGAAGAGAGGATGGTCGCTCAGAGTCTGTGTAAAGAAAGTGTTTCAAAAATGAGAGATTACTTTTGTTGAATGATACTTACACAGTAAGATGAACACCAAGGTGATTTTTTTTTAAAAGATTTATTTATTTGTGCGTACAAGAACTGCGGTATAAGCCAGAGGTGTTGGGGGATGAGAGGATTCACCAGAGACAGTGGAGAGCAGAACAGGCAGACTGACTGAAATACACTGCTGAGGGGAGCAGTGAGAGAGACAGGAGAGGTCTGCTGTGCCATGTGGATAGCTCCCTGGCTGACTGGGGATCGAACTGATGCTGTTGTGGCTGGCAGTATCTTGATAGCACTGTCTTTAACTCCTGTGCCACCAGGGAGGGCCCCAAGATGATTTTGAATGGCGATATAGAAATCATACTTGATGTTGACAGTAGAGGCTTTAATGGATTTATGGAGATAAAAAATTGATCACAGAAAAATCAAGAGAGAAGTGGAAGAAGTAGATATCTTGATTGTAGATAATTCTTTGAATTAGTTCCGCTGAAAAGTAAATTAAAAAGTTGAGTGTTTCCTCTTAAGGGACTTGGAAAAAGTAGATTTTTTTAAAATGAGATATTTTTACATGGTGAAGAGAAACATCCAGTAGAGAGAGCAGTTTATGACATGGGTGAGAAAGAGGGTAGCTGCAGGTGCACTGTCCTTGAGTAATCGGGAGGGTGCGATACCAGTGTCCCCATAAAGGACCAAATAGTGCATGTAAAGTTTATTTCAACAGGAAGGGAGGCAGTTCTATGAACATAAATTTAAGTAAGTTGGTATATAAGGTGATGGAAAATCAAAGAAATTTTCTTCTCCAGTTTTTGAGGGAATAAGAAACAAAGCCATTAGCTAAGTTTGAGGAGAAAGGAGAAACTCTTGAATGTTTTTTATGTCACTTGGCACCTAGTGCAGCTCATAGAGTTGACTTTTGTTCCCTCATCAAATTATATAGGGCACATTAGGACACAAGCCATGAACTTAGCATAGTTTTATAAACAACTGAGACAACGTATTCCTTTTTTTCACTACTGTATTCACATAATTTCTTTTTGTTTTGTTTTGTTTTGTTTTGTTTAGGGAAAGAATGGGCCTCCCCGGTGGCGCAGTGGTTGAGCGCTGGGTTGCGATGCTGACTGCGGCCTCTGCGGTGCTGGTTCGATCCCTGGCTGCTCCCCGGCCACCGGAGGAGGGTCCCGCATGGCGCGCAGACCTCTCCTGCCGCCCGCTGCTCCCCTCAGCAGTGTCCTTCGGTCCTTCTGCCTGCTCTGCTCCCAGCTCTGACTCTGGTGAATTCTCTCACCCTCCCGCGCTTCTGACTGTACCCAGTGCATGTATAAACAGAACAAACAAACAAACAAATAAATAAATAAATAAAACATGCCTCTATTTAAAAAAAAAAAAAAAGTTTATTAAGGAGAAAAAGAACAAATAAAGTGGGACTCCCAGGCAGTGGAACCAGGCCAGGGAGGGGCAAGGAAGCCGACCACATCATTTCTTAACAAACTTTTATTGAGCACCTATATTGTGCCAGCTCCTGTGTTCAACCTTGGGAAAATTACAACCCAATATATTGTGCCAGGTCCTGTGATCAACCTTGGGAAAATTATAACCCAACATCAGTCCTAGACACTGTGATCACAGAGGAACTTACAGATTAGCAAGGGAGATAGACAAGGGAAAAAAACACCACACTTCTTTTATTTGAATATGATATATATCATCTTTTACCTGTGTCTCTAGGCCTTCTTACTTAATTTCCTGGGATAAGACCCACTTCAAATATTCTTTCAAGTTCTACAAATAAGGACAAATTGTGACGTTATGTGCTCCCATTTTGTTTCAGAAAACTATTACTAAGTCATGCTTAAAGTGCTGAGAGAACATAGAATAAGTGATTCAGTCTAGCTAGAGAGAGATTCCTTCAGCAAACTTTTGATGGATGAACAGAAAAGGCAACCGTATGTCATATACCAGAAAGAAAATGTATAAAATCCTAGAGGCACAAATCTGGACAAATGTACTGGGAATAATGTGGTGATAAAGATAGTCTTTATTACAGATAATTGAAAATCATTGAGTTTTTTGCTTTGTTTTGTTTTGAAGCAGGAAAAAAAATGATGTCTTTGGATTTTGTTTCAGTTGGACCACATAGGTGTCTGTGTAGATGTTGGATAGAAGAAAGAGGAGATCTGTAAGGTGTAATATGTAACAGTTCGGAAGCTGATGCTGACCTACGAAAATATGTACAGTGTTTGGGAAAAGAATCAGTGGATTAAAGATACATTTTTGAAAGGGTAATTGACAAGGCTTATAGACTGACTTATGGAGAGTGAACCGTGAGAGCCAAGTTAAAGTTTCCCTAAATGTTCTGCTTACCAGGCTGGGAGAAAAATGACATAACTACTTGAAAAAGGAATTATAGAAGAAATGGTAATTTTCTACTTTTTTTCTTTTTGGAAAGATAATGAGCTTTGAATTTTAGCATTAAGTTTATTTGTAGGAGTCCACTGAACAGAGCAAACACATGGTGACACTCTGGAGACAAACATTCGGAAGTTAACCATGCATAAATGCCAGATAAAGCTCCTGGAGATGATCTCATTGAGTGTTTATGTCTGCAATGAGGAAAAGAGACTGAATACTAACTCTGAGAGGAAACACTAATAATTAAGAGGCAAATCAAGAGAAAACTATGATAGGACTTGATCAACTTATCCAGTGCTCCAAGGAAACTGAAACCAAGGTTACAGGTTTAACCAATAGGCCAGCCAATACTGGTTTTATTGAACAACAGCTTCAGTTAATATAGTCAAATGAAAGAGAATAGGGATTTAACAACAGGGGTGATGATCATACACTTGTGAAGAAAGGGGGCTCACAAATATTATGTACCTCTATGTATAAGAATGTGATTAGGAAGTATTACTGTGGTGTAGAGAACAAAGTGGATGGCATGAAGACTTTATGGTCTAATTCAAATAGCTCTCCTGATAAAGTGTTGTATATCTCCCACAATGGATGTTCCACTATCATAGTGAGACTATAATATGATGGGAGAGGAGGTGGTAGGCTGAAGGTTAATGATATGTGACTTAATTAGGCAGTCCTGGTCACTTTGTTAAGGATAAAATACTTTAAAACATAAAAAGCACTCCATCAACCCAATCCAAGTCCCTTCTTGAAAACCTAGCAAATAAACCACCAAGTATATAACTTTCCCCAAATCTCTGGGCCTTGAACTAGACATGTAGAAGTAGGAAAACATGTGCCAGGCAGGACGTCTCTATGTTTTTTCTAAACTATTTACTGATCAGTCTCTATGCAGAGTTCATAGGAAGAAATCATTTGGATATAATTATTCAAACTCATTACACCATTTTATTCTCTAAACTGCACATTAACACAAAGACAAAAACAATAAGTGCAATATTTCTATGGCACCTTTCTATACAAGTGATTTTTTAATGCTGTATCTTATTCAACTTCTCAAAAACCATGAGACTTAAGAATATTATTGTCATCATTATTAATATGTAGAAACCAAACTTCAGGACAAGTTGTCTGCATAGGAAGAGGCAGAGCCAAGATTTATGGGGATCCTGGTAATTTGACCCTATGCTCTTTCCACTATACTAACTCGTGTATTCAACAATTGATGCCTAGGCCCTTAGAGAATCTTCTAATTTCAGTAGAAACAATTTACTGTTTTATCTGGTTTGGTTCCACTATAAATTCACAAATCAAAGTTGAGAAAGACTATCCCATTTTGTATGGGTTAGAGTTCAAATTAAACAAGAAGTATTCACTGTGTCATATTCTTTTTTTTTTTAAAGATTTATTTATTTTTATATAAGAACCGGGGTATAGGCCAGATGCGCAGGAGGGTGAGAGGATTCACCAGAGACAGAGCAGGGAACAGAACAGGCAGACTGATGAAATACACTGCTGAGGGGAGCAGCAGGTGAGACAGGAGAGGTCTGCTGCGCCATGTAGGATTCTCGCGGGCTGGCCAGGATCGAACATGCGCTGCAGACGCTATGGACAGTTTCACAGTGCAGCGCTCAACTGCCTGCGCCACCAGGGAGGCCCCACTGTGTCATATTCTAAAGAACATAATAAATATATAATGTTGGGAAATAAAAGTAGCGTTTTAAATTGTACATGAACCCCGCCCTGAAATTGCACTCAAGTAATTATGTGTTACAAGTAATGTGTGTAATAAAGCTTTAAACAGTTTTACTTGGTGGAATGTATGAATGCTTTCAAGGGTTTTCTGATCACTCATGTAGATACTCAGGCAATGTAGGTGATGATGATGCCTTTAAATTCTGGAGAAGAGTATTAAATAATTAGTTGAGGGTCATAGAGAAACACTGACTATAGAACAATGTTTAAAAAATGTCTACAGGCTAAAAATACAAAATCAAATGCATTGCACTTTTCATCCAATTTTTAAGGGAATTTTCAGAAAATTTTGACATGACTAGGTTTTCAACTTTTATGCAGACCTTAGGATATCATGCTTGGGAAAAGTTGCATACTGTTAACACTTTCAAACTGGAGTTTTTGAAATTATGGTTGAAGGACATGTGGACTGATGGAAAATAAAGTATGATTTAGGAGAGAAAAGTTAGTAGGACAAAATGAGAAAGAATGTATGTGTCCACAAGACCAAGACAGAGGCTTTGTGTCAAATAGCCCAATGTGGGGGAAACTACCTTGTTGGTGGCTTTTCTTGTAAGCAGCAGGAACTCAAATCTGGTGACTATTTCTATCCATATGGACCACATCTCGCTTCCTATGCAAATATCTGGTCCTGGAGATTTGTAGCATATGCATGCAAATTTCTAAACTAACCCTTGATTTCCATAGAGCTACCATTTTCTTTACATCAGGGGTTACAACTTGTGCTATGCTCTTTGAAAATATTTGGAAACTTGTATATTTATTTCATAAATATATTTCACCATATATGGAAAGGGTTCTCATTAGCGTCTTCGGCTACTTTCCATACATATGAAAGTAATAAAGGTACTTGGTGATGCTGCTGTGTGTGTAGGTGAAAGCATCTACTGCTATTCTCATAGGATGAAATAAGGTGACTCTGAACTACACCCAGGATCAAACATCTAAGAAAATCCAAACTTCTTTATTTCACTGTAATCTTTGACTAAAATGGTGGCCAAGGGCAAATCAGAGACTGAGAATTTTTGTCACCCACAGAACTGAGACAAGATTACTTGAATAAATGACATGTTAAGCCATGCTTGGCCATTATGCTTCCTGCTGAGAGTTGTGACAAATCATAGACTTCAAAATGCCATCATGGGGGAAAAATGAGTTCTTTAGGAAAGAACAGTATTTGTCTTCCTCAAGTATAACTCATCATTAAGAGCAAGTAGAAAAGAAAACAGTTCTTCAATTGACATTGTAACTTTATTCCTTTTAACATTAGAACAGAATTTTTAAAGGAAAATCTGCATGCCCTTATTAGCTCTCTTGATCACTTGCCAATCTGTAATTAGTAAAGTAGCAACTTGTATAAAAGATTTTTAAAATGCATAATGCAAATAGGAGAAAATCTTGTCTCTTTAAAGGTAATCAATGTCTTTAAATTTTTTATATATGTTTTAAGGTATGCTATTCAAGAGGCTTTATGTATATACATTAAATAAAACTGTGCTTAGATTTGAATAAAACAAAATGATGCAAATATCCACCTTTCTATTTAAAGCTTTGTATTCTACATAGGCATTGATTAGCAAGTATGTATTATATAATAATCGCACTTATCAATATCTGAAGATATATTTCAATCAATTATGTGTTTTTACAAAGATAACAAAATAAAGACAATGTAAAAACAAAGCACAGTTAATGTTTTTCAAAGGCTTGCCTGCTTTATGACAGACATGGCTCTTAGATGCTTTATCTACCCCCAAAATCACCTTGCATGTCTCAAATGAAGGACTTGCTATTTAATGTTGATTTTTTTTAATGGCACTAATTTCCTTCATTAACAATAAGATCAGGTAAAAACTGTCATACTGAGTACTTAGCCTTTAGATGAGGTTTTTTTTTTTTTTTCTTGAACAATCAATTTCATTTTGCATATATTACCTCATTGATTTCTAACATTGCCCAAGGATGGTATTAGCTACATTTTGCAGATAAGCTGTTTTCATCCTCTACCCCTGCCAAAAAAAAAAAAAAAAACTCGAGTTCATCTTAAGATTCAACTAATTGTTAATGTGTGTCCTTGCTATGTATTTTATACCCCCTAAATTCCTAAAGGTATTGTCCTGAATTGGCTGCTGCCTGAGACAGTGTGACCCATTCATCAGTTTCTTTTGTTTTAATTTAGCAGTCCATGTGTAAACTACTTCAGTTATGTTCTACCTGTGAGTGCAACTCAAGATAACGTTGGTCTTTTGGCCAGGTATACAGAACTTCATTGCTGAAATAGAAAGTATGTCTGATTGATAAAACATCTAGACTTTTCAATGTTTTGTAAAAGCTAATCTTCAGATTGATTTCTCAGTGAAGGTAACAGCTCGTCTTGACAACTTGGTCAGCATAGCATCATCATTTCACACAGAATATATGGCAGGCATTAATTTTCAGTGTCAGATCAATTCATTGACCACAACTATCAAGAGTACAAAGAGACTGGACAATTAATTCTTTTTTGACATGAAATTACTATATAATGGAACTACAACTTTCACTCCTCTTCCAACCAATTGTCTGATACTATGTTTTCAGAGGTCACAGAAGGCACAGTGCACAAAACCTTTCATCAAAATTCTTGTCATGTCTCTACTTGTTTGCTGATTGATTTGCATCAAATCATTGTTTTCTTTCAAAAGTCCCTTCCATCCATCTAAAAGTGCTAGTTCTAAAATAGAAATATCAGAAAGGTATAAATTTAATATAATATTCCCTAGGACTCCCCTGTTATTTGATTGATCAGTTTTTCATTTATATCAGTGTGTCTGTGTTATTTGTGTTTATCTAAGATTATATCTATAACTAGATGCATTTTCTCATAAAATGTATAATTTATATATATGATGTAATGTATATTTTATGCAGAAAGATGATATATGTTTATAATATATAAATATATGTATATGTATGTGTGTGCTGAATGTGTATGTGTGTGTATGTATGGGGTGTGTCTGGTTTTTGCCAATTACTGTCAAAAGTAGCCTCCTGAAACTTGATTTTGGCATTCTAAAGTTTAACCTTAAGGGTGAATTTGTCACCTGATAACTCAGAATATTTCAGCTTTAAGATATGGAAGCTGTATTTTCAGAGGTGTCACCAGGGTCAGATGAGGCTATTGAATAGCCTTTACTGCACCACACACCCCTATAGATCTAGCTTAATGTCTACCATGTAGTGATCCTTCAATGAGTACTTGTTAAGTTAATGAACGAGTTTGTTTTAAAGACGTTGTGGTAATGTCTAATTTACATGAATTGATTCCAGCTAGTTGAAAGCAGATTGCATTTGTCAATGTTAGTCATGTTCACTTCCAGTTAACAATGGTGGTTTTTATATATCCCTGGGATGCTGATGAAGCAGAACAGAAAGGTAACATTCTAATCTGTGTGATCTAAGTGGCATTAAGGTGATATAAGTGAAAGGGAACATAGTATAGGGTTTGGGAGTGTTGAGTCTAGAGCTAAAGGACCTGAGTTTGATTCTTGGTTTTGTTTTGAGCCTGGCCCAAATGATGTAAACTCTGAACAATGGGAATAATGTAAATATCAATTTTTTTTGTATATTTACCCTCCTATTTTATATTTAAAAGTAAATGACAATCAGTTTCCCACTAGTGTAGATCCTTCTAGAAGCCGTTAGGACATTACACACTGAACACTCAGCACTGAGCTCTTTAAGACCTTACAGGATGCCCACACACAGGAATACTCAGATGTCTGGTGGGAATCCTGAGTCTCTCCAATTTTACCTGTCCCCATCCTGGGAATAGTTTGTTTCCCTGAGCTCATATTGTACAATAGACACTGAGTTAAGTGCCATGTGTGTAGATACCATCACATACCTCTTCCAAGATAAGGAGAGCTTCTGATAGGACCTGGTAAAATTTCACAGTCCTGGAACACCACATCACTCTACCTAGGAATAAGACTGAGACCATTAAGGGGTAGGAGGGTGGAAAGGCAAACTAATTTCAAGCAGACCATACCAGGCTGGTTAGGGTCCACAGGCCTCATGATGTCTTATGCAGGTATCTGGGCCTCCCTGGTAGTGCAAGGGGTTAAGCACCACACTATGAAGCAATCCACAGCCCGTGTAGCACGAGTTTGATCCCGGCTGGCCAGGGAGCAACCCACATAGTGAGGTAGACCTCTTCTTTCTTGCCCACTGCTCCCCTCAGCAGTGTATTTCAGTCAGTCTGCCTGTTCTGTTTCCCACTCTGTCTCTGGTGAATCCTCTCACCTCCTGCATATCTGGCCTGTGCCCCAGCTCTTGTATGCATAAATAAATAAATCTTTTAAAAAAAGAGAAATTTGTCCCTTAGTGCCCCAGGAATTGTCTGTACAATCTCAACTTCCTTAGACTCAGATCCAGCACTCATCTCTGAGTCACCTGCAGTTAAACTCTTCCACTGATTCATCAACCACATTTGGTCTGAGTATATCAGCCAACAAATTTCTAGACCTCTGTGCTAGAAACAGTGATTCTGCTGACGTATATGAAAGGCAAATCACTGACTCATATAGACATAGTGTGAAATTCAAGATTCAGAATATTTACCCCAAAGCTGTAATATATTGATAACAGTGACCAGCCCTCCTAAAAATATCTTTCTTATTGTCCATTTTCCACATTCCAAAAACATTGCCATTTAAGATTTAATCCTTTAAGGCTTAAAAAAAAACTTCTATCTTTCATATTTAAAAGAAACAGATTCTTTTGGCCTAGCTAAGAAATAGAGGTGAGTGATCCCAAGGCCATTCCCAGTGGGTGTATTTCCATATTGACCGCTCTGTTTGGTTAACTTAAATTTACCAGTTTAAAATTGAAAGTGTGAATTCACCCAAATAACCTTTCATACTTATTTTTCTTCTCTCCCACTAGTTGGTTTGATTCTGTATAAATATCGACAATGTTCACTAGTTAATTTCAAAGGCTTTTTAAATGTCAGGAGTTGAGCTGAGATTTCATGACTCTCCAGTCTTTGAACAGGTCATTAGTCCAAAGCATTTTTCAGGCCAACCCATCAGCCCCTAGTGACTCCAAATGCCAGTTAAACAGATGCCCACCCTTGATAATATCTACTTAAAACCCAAAGAGTAAATCTTATAAGTAGCTCTGCAGATTTGACTATTGAAAGACTAATGGGTCCATATAAAATAATCTTCTTCCAACTTCTGGGTTTAGGAAAGCCCTAAAAACAAATTAACTTTAATGTTTTTCCAAGGTTTGTTAACCTTGCTTGCTCAACAGCTGCTCTGCTTTCATAATGAAAGGGAAACGAATCCGTAATGGCCCTAAGGTTGCCAAAATTTGGGGGTGAGCAAGCTTTCTGTGCTCTTCAGAACATTCTCTCTCCATGAAGTGTGATTGTCAGATTCCAACAGTCTCAGGACATTTACATCTCAGCAGTGATGAATGCCACAGATGTATAGCAAATAGAGCTGCAGTGAAATTTAATGTTCACTTTAGATGCACCAGTTCTTATTAGAAAAGGTCACCCATTGTCCCACTCAGATGATTAATGCAGACTCTTGCATCTTTATGGGATATTTCTGCAATATGTGCTGTCTAAGTGACTGTTTATTCCTCATTTCAAACTTTACCAGTGCTTAATACTCAAAATGAATAGAGATGGGTGGAAAAATGCCACTTTCCAGCTTCAGAATTTTGTAGATTGC
The DNA here is from genome assembly GCF_014898055.3 of Talpa occidentalis. Taxonomy (NCBI): domain Eukaryota; kingdom Metazoa; phylum Chordata; class Mammalia; order Eulipotyphla; family Talpidae; genus Talpa; species Talpa occidentalis. The sequence goes on along the minus strand of NW_023601322.1, from coordinate 35,432,259 downwards.
CCTGTTAAAAGGAAGCTTAACCACAGGGTCCAAAGAATGCCTGAAGTCCATTTTCATCAAATTTCCCCTGGCAGTTTTCTTTAAGTATATGCTGATAGCATAATTACTATAATAAACAGACCCCTTTTCACAGGTACTTGGAAAATGCAAACCATAACTATTTTCCTTTAGAAGCTGATTAGTTAAGTCCTGCCAGATCCGTGGTAGTAGCAATAATCTGCTCTTATTTCCGAAGTTAGCAAAAGAAAAACTTCTTAAATATAAAACCTCTCTACCTCATGTGCTAATGAGTTATAACTGCTCATGATATCTTTTGAGGTCAGGTAACTTCTTTTGTCATTTTCTAGGGTCAAAGAGAATAATAACAGGTTTTAGATTCTCTCCCCACATCTATCCAAAGAATCCTTAGAGGACAAACATTTTCAACATCAAGCCCACAGATGAAAACACCTAAATTTTGATTTCTCTTCTTTTTGCTATCCTTACATATATATTTTTTTATTTCCCCAAACTGGGGAACCCTGGAAGTGCTAAATTCTTAAAGTCAATTTTTATGTAACTTTCACTCCCATGCTTTCACTGGCTGTGCAAATTCATTACCAAATTTCTACTGTCGCCCTGGAAAATTTTTATAAAACCCTGGATTTTAGATAGAAAAAGAATATTTCCCAGAAGGAGTTGATCTGGAAGAATTTGCCCCATTACTCAAATGGCTTTTTCTCTTTCTCAGTCTACTAGTGGGTTTGTTGTTGAATGATATATGGCTACTTGATGGGAGTTACGTTTCATAACACTACCAAGTTCAATATTTGTAGGCCAAATTGTTTTGGGTTCTGTCATTAATGTTGGTCACAAAGTACTGATCAAATTGTCAACAGTCAATGTGAAAGAATCAATTATATAGATCCAGACCAAGCAAGTGGAAAATATAGGTAGCAAAATGAGATTTTCTTTTTCTTTTTGCAGGTCAGGCCTGTTTGCCAAAAGGGTCAAGTCAGTTCACCTTAAATATCAGGCTTGAATTTGCAACCGGACACATGAATGAGTGAAAATGCAGTGAAAAGATAAAAATATCAGGTACTAATGAGTACATATTAAAGGTTGTCCTTTTGTTTACAACACATAAGTAATAATGAAGCCTGCCTTTCATCATTATGTGTAAGGTTTTAAGCATAACTTCAAGACTGCAATGAATACGTTAACAATTGTTCCATTTATACCTCAAAAATATTCTAACTTAAAATGAATGTTTAGGCATCCAAATAAGAAAAGTAAAAGTAAAACCATCTCTGTTTGCATATGACATTATCTTCTGTGTAGAAAATCCTAAAGACTTTTTATACATACACACACAAACACAAACCATGTCAGAACCAATCAACGAATTCAGCAAAGTTTGGAGGATACAAAAATAAACACACAAAAATCTGTTGCATTTCTATATGCTATGAATGAACAACTGAAAATAAGAATTTTTCAGAAAACAACAGCATTGTTGTTCACAGTAGTATCTCTCAGTTCAGATTGCTCGGATCAAAATATCACTTACTTCTCATGGTTCTGGAGGCTGGGAAGACTGTGATCTTTGTAACTGCAAGGTAGGTTCTGGTGAGGATTCTTCCTGAGTTGTAGATGGCTGTCTTTTTACTGTGTCTTCACGTGGTAGGATATAAGAGAAATGAAGCTAGCTCTCTTTTGTCTGTTATTATGAGGCATGAGGGCTCCACTCTTAAGATGTAATTATCTACCTCCCATAGATCCCACCTCCAAATGTTATTACATGGAGCTCAGGGGCAGAGCACATGAATTTTGGGGTGACATAAACATTAAATCCCTGGCATATCAAAAAGAATATACTTATTAGGTATAATCTTAATTAAGGAGGAAAAAGACTTACACACTAAAACAGCAAAATGTTGCTGAAAGGAATTAGAGACACAAATAGAAAAACATTCCATGTTTGTGGATTAGAAGGCTTGCATTGTTCACATATCAGCACTACCTAAAGCAATCTATAGATTCAATGCAATTCCTATTAAATTCCCACCAGTGTTTTTTTTTTAATTTTTTTTGTTTGTTTTTTGTTTTGCAGAAAGACAAATCCATTTGAAAATTCATATGGAACCTCAAAGTATCTTGAGTGGCCAAAATGATCTTGAAAATTTGGAGGGCTCAAACTTCCTACAAAGCTACAGAATGGCATAAAGTGCAGTACCAGTAGACAGGAGACATAGATACCAGGGGACTAGACTAGAAAGCCCAGAAATAAATCCATACATCTATGTTCAAATGATTTTTTGGCAAGGCTTCCAAGACCATTCGATGGAGAAAGGACTATGTTTTCAGTAAGTAGTGTTAGGAAAGATTAATATACATATGCAAGACAGAATGAACTTGGACTCTTATACAATATGCAAAATCAGTTAAAAATAGATCAATGGCCTAAATGTAAGAGCTAACACTGTGAAACTCTTAGAAGTAAACATGGTGGAATAGCTTATGATATTGGATTTGGCAATCTCTTGAATAACAAAAGCACAGGCAGAGAAAGGAAAAATAAATATATTGAATATAGAAAGAGTTCTACAACTCAGTAACAACAATGTAACTTAAAAATGGAGAATGGATTTGAATAAGTGTTTCTCCAAAAAAGATGCTTTCTTCCAATAAGTACATGAAAAGATACTTAACATGACTAATCATTAGGAAATTGCAAATCAAAGGCACAATGCAATATTATACCACATTTATTAGGATAGTTACTATAAAAATCAGAAAATAACAAGTGTTGGCAAGAATGTGGTGAATTGCATACTGCTGAATGCCCTGCTCTCTGGGTTCCAGACTCCTCCAGACTCTTGCCTCTATAGTCTCTGGGGTTCAGCTGTCACAATCCACATGATCAGCTTAAGTCACAATGTATGGAGGGGGGTAACCACCACTCTGTACCTTGTATTCTTCACTGTCCCAGTCTGCCTGGGACACCCCAGCTCCTCCACAAATACCTACTCTCATATAAGGGTAAGCCTCCACACAATCAGCTCTCCCCTCCCTAGGGCTACCAGTCAAAGATGAGAGCACAGCTCCAAGATTTGTATGGCCGACTTCTGCCCTAGTTGCAGACTCTGGAGCCTTTTCCCATCCACCTTTTCTTATCTGGAGTTGAATTTCCTTAATGTCTCTTCAGGTGTGTTCATTATTAGTCTCTAATGTTAAAGAGGTACTCTAGATTCTCCCCAAATCACAGGATTCTTTGAGTCCAGTATCCCTATGGCCCATTTTCAAATTATTCTCCCGGGAGCAAATTAGGGAATTTCCTCTGATGCTTTCTTTCTTCTCCACACAGAGCAGGTCAGGAGAGGCCTCCAGTTTCTCTTCTGTGAAAATTGTGAAAATTTAACCATTTATTCTTATAAGTGAGGATTGAAACCTACCTACTTTCTGCAATTAACTCAACAATCACAGATCTCTTTGTCATTTCAGTAGTTATGATATAAATCATTAAACTTTTTTTTTAATTTTTCTATTTTTTTTTATAGAACTGGGGTGTAGGCCAGAGGTGTGGGGTCAGTGAGAGGATTCACCAGGGATAGAGTGAGGAGCAGAACAGGCAGGTCTACTGAAATACAATGCTGAGAGGAACAGTGGGCGAGATCCCTGGCTGGTGATCGAACTCATGCCATATTGATGATAGCACTGAGACTTAACCCCTAGGCCACCACAGAGTCCCAAACTTTAAATTTAATTTTGATATTTTGCTCTTGGTATTTTCTTTTTTTCTTGAACATAGTCTCAAAGTCTAATAAAGCCATTCTTCCCTGATACTAATTTGCTGATACAGCCAAAATTTAAGATATAGATAGGCATGCTTTTATCTCCTAAATAATTCCATGTTTCTCAAAATTAGTATTTGATAGGAAGTACTTTCTAATTCACAGTTCTCTAAGTCACTTTCATTTATTAACTCTGATAAACAATGGCCTACTAATGTTTATCTTTGTATTCTTAGGCATTTTATAAATAGAAAGGTCATTTTGTTCTGCTTCATAAATTCTATGGATGTTGAACAATTTTATAGAGTGAATTTTTTTTTTTAGTAAATGAAAAGATAATGCATTTTAGATTATCTTCTAGGTATTATCAAAGCTAACCGCTGCTATGAAATGCACTCTCAGAGAGATTTTACATGTACTGAGGAACATGTGACAAAAGCATTATTTAGCATTGACTTTGAACTAAACTTGCCCCATCCCTTTTTCATAACTGTAGATATGTGACTGTTTAATCTTACATATTCAGATAAGATTATCGATTTGGCAATAATTAGTATGTTTTGTTACAACAAATTACAAATTTCTCACTTACTTTATTCAACTGTGTCTCATACAGTGCCCAGTGCCCCGCAAAACCTCAACTGTGAATGGAATTCTATTATTTAAGGGCATTAGGATTTATTTTCTTCCAAACAGAGGTGTTAACTTAAAAAGCACCTGATTCTCCCTGTAGGTCCTTTCCATTTGGTTGAGTTTCTCTCACTCCATGTCGATCTGCTTAGTAAATGGCTGGCTGGCAATTGGGATACACATTAGTTCAGTCATTATCAACCTTGCCAAGCAGGAGGTCTGGGCCACTACACTTGGTTTTGTCAGAGCCCTAGGAGCTTGCTGATGCAAGGAGGCGTCACTGTTATGATTAGCATCCTCCCTTGGTCTCATTCCATGCCATGAACTGCCGCTGCTGCACCAAAGTCCCTTTGTATTTTGCTGCCCCATTTAAATGGTAGTTGCTGATGATGTTCAATATGGCAAATATTTATTAATCACTACCTATAAGCAAAGCACAGTGTTAAGCACTGCTGGAGGTAACAAAATAAGTACAATCCCTCCCTTGAAGTAAATTATAAGTTAGTAAGGAGACAGGATTTTTTTTTAAGTAGCACTGTTCTTCTTCAGATTGTGGCAAATGCCAACAAGAAAAAAAAAAATCCTAAAACTATAGATATTTCAAAAAAGAAAGAGAAAACTTATCCACTAAATTGAGAGCCATGAATTACCCCTCTGGGTGTTCTAGGGATATGGGATTTTTTCAAAGGACACACAGTTATACAGAAAGGCATGTGGACTAAATTGTACAGAGAGAATCACAGCTTTTTAGTAGTGGAATACAGTGTTGTGGGAAGGTAGTCCATCGTTAGAGCAGGCAGATTTTTAAATAAATTTTCCAAGTCAAAATCATTAAATTTGGAGCAAATATTTCACCATTTAATAAATTTTATTAAATGACAGCTACATGCTGGAATCTGGGTTGGGACTAGGTGGTTCAATAATAGCGAGACAGTCCATTTGAGTGATCAGACAAGCAATGCGGCTAGTTCACTGCTGTTGTCTGTGTCCCCAGATGAGACACATTTCAGAGGAGGAACACCTTACTCATTCTGGAGGTTACAAGGAGAGAGTCCCAGATACACATCTGGACTTAAAGCTAAGGAAGCAGTTTTCCAGTCCAGAAAACAACATGAGACAAAACCTCAACTGTCCCAAACACTCCTATGTCACCAGTTGAAATCTGCCTTTAGGAAAACTGTTTACCCTCTAGTGGACACAATAATATAAATAATCTTAACATTCCATTATATTATTATTGATCCATAAGAACACAACATCCTGCTCTGTTTACAAGGCATTTATTTACCACAATCCAGAGTTACTAAACACTTGTGCAAATTAAATCAGTCCTTGGTTAAGTAATATGCACCAGAGATGGCCAGCTGGTCAAAATTTATAGATTTTATTTTAAATAAGGAAAGAACATAATTATTTATGATGCTTAGAATTTGTTTGGCGTTTGTTTAGAAATGAATTATGGGCTATTGGTAAGAGAAAAAGATCAGAGGGGCTTGAGCACTAATAAATACTGGGGTGATGTCCTGATTTTCAGTCTGATTTAGGAATTGCAAGGCAGTCTCAGCTCTGCTAAAGCAGCAGCTGAGGCTCATTTTGGATGATCAGTGAAGTGAGGGAGGTTGAATATGCTCAGTGCACTAGTTAAGTGATCTCAGCAATACCAGAGAGAACCAAAGATATTTGTTCTAGTTAAAGAAATGAGTACTTGGAACTATATCTGCAGCACTCGGGGGAATATTTTTCTTATTTGTTAATGTGAACTAAAAAATAAATTCATCACATGTGCCGAGGACTTCACACAGTAGACAATGGAAAGGGCTGGAGAGACTTCAGAAGGGCATCTGGGATGCTCAGTGATCACGAGCCCTGCACAGCCCTTTGAATTGCTCCCTTGTCCAACCCCACATGTGAAATGCGGAACATGATAGCATTTCTTACTGTGTCTCTAGGACCTTGTTTTATCATCAGTTCTTTTCTCTCTCCCATGTATCTTTTTTCCCCTCACATGTTACCTATTTTTTATTTTTTTAAATTTAAAAAATTTTTTACATCATTGTTCATTTTTAAACAATGTTTGCTTCCCCCCATCCTCAGGTGTAGTCCCCATAGAGGGTCCTTCACTAATGCACACGTGCACCATCACCTCAGTCCCCTGTGCTCCTCCCGCCCTCCCTCTGATCCCTCTCCCTCCTCTTCCCCTGCAGGATGTCTCTGATTTATAATTGTCTGTTTTTGCTTTGTTGTATTTTGTACTGTTATTTTTTTTTACACTGATGTCTTATTTGGTTCCCCTATATTCCTGCTATAAGTGAAACCATCCGATTTTTTTCTTTTTCCTTCTGGCTTATTTCACTGAGCATAATTCCTTCTAGCTCCATCCACATTGCTGTGAATGGCATAGGTTTATCTTTTCTGGTTGCTGAATAATATTCCATTGTGTATATATGCCACATCTTCTTGATCCAGTCATCTATTTTGGAGCATTTGGGTTGTTTCCAGGTTTTAACTATTGTAAATATTGCTGCAATAAACATAGGGATACAAGTTTTCTTTTGAATCAATGTTTTTGTGTCCTTTGGGTAGATCCCTAGCAGTGCAATTGCCAGATCATGTGGTAGCTCCATTTAACACTTACAAATTGTCATGTCTTATAAGTTTTTAAAATATAAAGTATTTTAGCTATGTTTCTCATGGCTTCTCTTTTGTTGCTTTTCTACTATTCATAGCCACAATCCTTGACAAATAACATTCACTATCTGAACTCCCATACCTTGTATTGGCACTCCAATCTGGCTTCTGCTACCACATCCAGCTCACTAAAGGACTCCAAGGGCCTACTCAGTTCTAAAATCATGGATCCTATTTGATTCCTTGTTACTGAATTCTTGACAGCATCGAGCCTGACTGCTGGCCACTCTCTTCTTCATAAATATCCTTCTTTGGCTGCTAAAGTATTGCCCCCATTTCTATCTCTTTCTGAGATCACTGAGTATTGCTTCTCCTTTGCTGGCTTCCTTTTCCCTCTTCTAATATCCCTTAAATATTGCTGCCATTAACCTTCTTCTATTGGTTTTCACACAGCTTCAAATATCTTCTTTCACCCGGTGATCCTCAAATCTTTATTGTCAGGACAGATCACCTCCCTGGAGCCAGGCGTGTGATGCCATCTGAATGTGCAGTAGTGCCACCTGAGTACCACACAAGCACTTCAAACTCAGATTGGCCAAGACCAAAGCCATTATCTTTCATTCCCAATTCCCTCCGCTGCTGATAATTGATCAGGTTTGTCTTTGGGGCATATTTTTGTCTATCACTGACCTTTATTTTATGAATTTTTTAAATTTATTTATTCCACTTACTAAACTATAAGTCCTCCAGGCGAAAGAGCACTGCTTTATTCATTTTTGTGTCCTTAGCACCAAGCAAGTGGCATATTATTAAGGAGCTAAGTAAATGAGTGGCTGGAGGGAGGCAAGGTCTGTTGCATAACTACTTTTTGCACTAAAAGGAAGCATCTCATATCAGAGTCCCAACACATGGTTGAAGGTGCTCCCTGGCATAACTGCTCAGTGAAGGATTGCTTTTATTTCTCTTGGTAGCTATCAAAATACTACCATGTGCCATAGTGTTCTCATTCCCAGGCAGGTACAAGAATGCAATCCCAGGGGACATATAAGAAAAGAAAAGTGCCTGTGAGAATACAGCAATGAGGAACAAGTACATTTAAAGAGAAAATGCAGTGTCATGATCTAGGACAAGGACTAGGTCTTTCTTCTATTTAACACTCAGCAGACTGAAAGCATTAGTCTGTAGTGAGGAGTAACAACCCAGGAAAAAAGTTAGATCATTTTAGCATTAATAATTACAATCACAAAAATCTCAAAGGAAACATTCAGTTGGAAAAATTGCCATAAGGCATCCTTTATTATTATTGCATCAGGTCTTACAACCTTGTACATAGGCATGCCTGTATATGTATATCAGTGTGTGTGTGTGTGTGTGTGTGTGTGTGCATGTGTGTAATCAGTATCCCAGGACCCTTTGGAGTTTCTAATACACATTAAAATGAAGAATTACACAGAAGATTCTTTGGAGACATGGAGGGGCATGTCACCTGGGCTAAGAGAATAAAGAGTCCTAGCTGAGAAAGTAGAACCTGAAGCAAGTTTTAAATGTTAAATTTTGCACTTGATATTGCAAGCAGAAAGAAGATCTTATACTAATGCTCAAGGGCATAAATATGACATTTCATTAAGGAAACTCTCAAAAATTTAGCAGGACTTAATGTAATGTGGCTTTATAGAAGGTGGGGGACATATATGAAAATGTAGCCATAAACAAAGCATGAATCCCCTTGCATGCTGTGTTTTATAGCCTGACATACACAATATAGGAGGAGCCATGAAAGGATTTTCAGTAGGTAAGTAACAAGATCAGATTTATATTTTAGTAAGATAATTTTAGCACTAACATATGTGATGAATTTGATAGAACTATGACTAGAACCAGTAGTAAAGTTAGAAAACCACTGCAATAATCAGACAGGAAGTCAGGTCAGGGAAAGAAGGCAAAGTCATCACAGAGGTTGATTCAATAGTAATACAGGAAGTTGAACCTGGTGTGGATAAGTAAGAAGGTTCCAGGATGATTCCAGAGTTCTAATCTCGTTCATTCATTTTATATATGTGTTTATGTGTGTATACATAAATATACATGTATCTGTGTGCATATATACCTATGTGTACATATATATTTGTGTATATATGTCTGAATATATAACTCGTGTGTGTGTACACACACATATGTGTGTATGGCATGAACTATGTTTTAGGCCCAGTCAATAAAATAAGAAACAAGATATAGCCATAGTGTCAAGGTATTCACAGTCTAAAGGGGTTATAGACAAGTAATAAGGGTCAGGAAATATATGTCCCAGATTTGGGATTCTAGCTGAGACCGTAATCACAAAAAGTGTTAGCTAAGGGAATGTAAAGGGGGAATATTCCTGGAAGATTGACTAGCATGTTCAAAGCACAGAGGTAAGAAAGCATAGTTTGGGAAAGTGCAAGAAAGATTGTGGGACATCATACCAAGACAGGGCGTACAGGTGAGTCAGGAGGTTTGCTGGTGCTAAGCCCAAAACCCATGGGATATCCAAATGGAGTGACTGGCTTCTGAGTTATCATCCTATATAGAATGACTGGGGAAATAGATTTGAAAGACAAAACAGCAGATAAAGCCCTGAAGGTATTGAGATTTCCCAGGAGGAGTACAGAGAATGAGGAGAATGAGAGGATGAGAAGAGAGAGATGAAGGACAGAATCACAGGGAGCACATCCATATTTTAGGGAGACATAGAGGAAAAAAATGTCAAATGATACTCATCAGGAGGACAAGGAGACATAATTAGAAATCTAAAAAGCCAAGAGAATTTTGAAGAAAATAGATTCAACAACACTAGATGAAGTAGAGAACGCTAGTAAAATAACAACAACAAAGTACCTGTTGGGCTTAGCATTTATGAGATCATCAGTAACCTTGTCAAGAGCACTTTCAGTGGAGTGGGAAGGATAAAGGCCAGGTTGGAAGGAGCTGATGGTCAGTGAGCAATTGGAAACAGTAAGTACAGATTATGCTTTCAAGTAGCTTGATTGTGAAAGGCTAAAGAGAGAGAATAGCAATAAGAGCACCACATGGGGCTGGGGAAAAGTTGATTGAACTTTTGGAAAGAAGGGGGAGACATAAACACATTTATCAGCCGGGAGGAATTAGCCAAGGGCAAGGAAATGTAAAAGAGATATAACAAGGGCCTGGAGTTAAAAAGGAGGGGTGAGATTTACATTATGTGGAAGATTAATTTTGAATTTCAAAGTGGACAGCTTGTCCTCTCATACTGAAAGAAGGAGCCAAAGGATGGGTGGAAGAAGCAGAGAGAGTGGAGTTCCAAAGTGTCGAGAGAGAGCTAATCTGATGAGGTTGTAGGGGCAGGATGGTCACAGGGCAGGTTTTAGGATCCGAGCAGACCGGGTAAAGGAGAGTGCTGGAACCCTCAGTGGGTTTCTCAGGTTTTTATTGAGCTTTCCATGTTGTGTGGCAAATGGTACATGGCAGGCAGGGGTGCCAGGGGGCCTCCTGGCCCCAGCTAATCTTCATTCTGGGCTGGGTTCTTTGGCATTCTTTTGTTTCTTCTGCTTCTGTTTCTCCCAGTGACTATCTCAATACCCTCCCATGGCCCACAGAAGTAAACAACACAACAATGTAACAACTGCAGGTACCCCATCAGGCAGGGCAATCCTAATGGTGGGAGGGCGGAAAAGTCTGAAAACCATTTACCCTACAAAGGTCATCTCAGAAAAGGGTCAAGACCAGATGGCAGGAGAGTGGCCTTGCCCTGCCGGCCACCTTTCCCTATTCCTCTCACATTCTTATCCCCAACTGTCACCATGCTGGACATCTTTTAGTTTTGTCAACATTTCTATCAAATCAATTAATAATCTGGGAATGGCCAAATAACAGCTATCACTGCAAATAAATATAAAATAATCCCCGAGGCTGTCACAGGCTTGTAGTAGTTTTTTTTGACAAGTATCATTTAATATATAAATAAATATTTATACAGAAAAGACAGAGGAAATTTTTTCTGCCTGAGCTATAAGAAATATTTGTATTTTATGCATGATAGTTACATTCTAAAACTATATGTGATCATGATTCTGTGCAAATAATTACTTTCCCCTCAAATTGTCAAGACTTTAGGGTCTAATCACTGGCATCCAGAAAAATGATGGGGAAAATTTCAACTTAAGTTACTGTGGGTTTGAATAAAAACAATTAATGGGTAATCATTCAACTACTAAATAAAATGCCTTATAACTTATATAAAACCCAGTACACACTACCTGATTGTTTGGATATACTTATGTGAAGATAAGCTGTCTAAAGCATTGGTTTTTATTTTTTGTATTTGTTTTCAAAGTGTCAGCATTTGTTGCTTCAAAATGAACACATGTGGTTGGTCTCCAATTGACTTGAAATTCAAATGGCATTTCTGAAGGTTTGACACTGAGTCTAATATCATTTAATATTTTTTATAAACATCTTAACAACAAATTGAGAGTATTAAGCATATGAGTGACACCAGGATAGCCAGATAGCTAGCATCTTAGACGATGGAAACTAAAGTTACATGTGACCAAGGCCAATTAACAGAAACAATTTAACCATAACACAGGGAAGTTCAAGAAAAACAGACATTAAAATTATACATTCTTGCCTCGTTTATTCTACCCCTTCTTTGTAAAGGAGAATCATAATCATCATTTTTATGACTTAATGTCTATGAAATTTGCTCAATTTGGTTACAATCATAGTGGATAATAGTACATGTCTACATAAGGGGCAGATCTATTGTTTTGTTTAAAAATTTGGGGACACTCATTTAAGGAAAAATGAAATGGGCCTCCCCGTGGTGCAAGGGGTTAAGTATCAGCAAGGGGTTAAGCTGTCCACAACTACTACAACTACTCCCTGGCCAGGGAAGTGACCCATATGGCACAGCAGACCCCCTCCTGTCACACGTGCTGCTCCCCTCAGCAGTGTATTTCAGTCGGTCTGCCTGTTCTGTTCCCCACTCTCTCTGGTGAATCCTTTCAACCCCTACCCACACCTCTGGTCTGTACCCCTGCTCTTGTATGCATAAATAAATCTTTGAAAAAAAAAGAAAAATGAAACAGTGCTAAGATGGTTAAACAGGATTAATTTCAGCAAAGGGATCAAAATATTGATAATGGTTCACACTCAATAAAACTTTTTTTCCCATTCAAACAAAGTGACAGTGACTTGCCCAATACTGGTATAGCACAAACTGCTGATCAAAATCCCAGACTCCTTCTGGAAGGTTGCTCCCAGTTGGCTGCCTAAGTTCCTCCCATTGGATCTACATTCCAACCAAAGAAAGGAAGAAGCAGAAAGGCATGCCCTCTCATTATGGGGTGTGTGTGTGTGCTTTATCTTTTGTTTTATCTTTTGTTTTTGCCATTTTTTTCACCATTTTACAAAATAAGTTCAATATCATTAAGGACTTTTATAATGATTTGCATCCATCACCACCATTTCATTTTTTTAAAAATATATTTATTTATTTATACAAGCACTGGGCACAGTCAGAAGTGTGGGAGGGTGAGAGAATTCACCAGAGCCAGGGAGGGGAACAGAACAGGCAGAGTGACCAAGTACACTGCTGAGGGGAGCAGTGGGCGTGGCAGGAGAGGTCTGCACGCCATGTGGGACCCTCACCGGCAGCCAGGGATCAAACCGGCGCTGCAGAGGATGCAGGCAGCCTCTCGCAGCCCAGCACTCAACCTCTGCGCCACCAGGGAGGCCCCACCATTTCATTTTTTATATGATCAAACATACCATATCACCATAACATTTTATCTTCCCAAACCGAAACCCTATTCTCACTAAATAACAACTTCCCACTCCTCACCCCTCCACCCAGTCCTTGGTAACCTCTCTCTTTTTTCTCTATGAATTTCATTATGTTAGTTTCCTTATATAAGTGGGATCATGAAGTATCTGTTCTTGGTGACTTATTTCACTTAGTATAATGCCTTCAAGGTTTATTCTTGTATAACATATGTCAAAAATTTCCTCCTAGTTGGATAATAATCTACTTTATGCATATGCCACATTTTGTTTATCCATTCTTCTTGGGTTGCTTCCACATTTTTTAAAAAGATTTATTTATTTATTTATAGAAGCATTGGTTATAGTCAGAAGTGCGGGAGGGTGAGAGAATTCACCAGATCCAGAGCGGGGAACAGAACAGGCAGATCGATGAAATACACTGCTGAGGGGAGCAGCGGGTGTGGCAGGAGAGGTCTGTCGCACAATGTGGGACCCTTGCCGGCGGCCAAGGATCGAACCGGGGCTGCAGAGGCTGCGGGCAGCTTCACAGCCCAGCGCTCAATCGCTGCGCCACCAGGGAGGCCCTGCTTCCACATTTTTACTGTGAATAATGCTGCCGAAATACGTGTGTGCAAATGTATGTTAGAGTCCCAGCCTTCAAATCTTTTGCATAAACAGATATGGCTCTAGACGTGGAATTGCTGGGTCATATGGTAACTCTGTGTTTAATTTCTTGAGAAACTAGATGGAATACTGTTCTCACAGAGGCTGTACCATTTTTTATTCCCACAGGCAGTGTTGTAGGTTTCCAATTTCTACACCTCTTCACTAATACTTGCTTTATTCTGGGTGTGTGCTGGCCTGCTATTGTGGTTTAACTTGCATTTTCCTAATAATTAATGACATTGTCTTGTCATGTGCTCATGGGTCATTTGTACATTTTCTTTGGAGAAATGTCTATTCTAGTTCTTTGTGGACTTTTTAATCAGGTTGGATTTTTTTGGTGCTGATTTGTAGAGGTCCTTTATACATTCTGATATTAACACTCCTTGTAAAGGTCACTTTCTGAAAACTCACATATGACCCTTTTGATTATATTTTTATGGCTACAAGTAGCTTCAAGGGAGGTTGGTAAGTGTACTCCATTCCAGGAGTCCATGTTCTTAGCTAAAAAACAAGGGTCACTCACTGTGGAAGAATGGGAGAAAGATTCAGTGAATGAGTAGTTTCTGTTCAAGAGCTTACATTCCAGGGTTGATAATCATACACAGGCTTTGTCTGTAATTACAGCATCTTGTTTATTAGCCAGGATCTAAAATGGTCAGGTATCCCATAAGTTTTTGATTACCATCTTTTTCTGAGGAATTATAGTCTCTTATTTTAAAGAGTTACAAAGCATAATAATATACATGCTATTCTTTACACTTATTTTATTTATTTACTTATTTTAAAAGATTTGTTTATTTATTTATACAAGCACTGGGTACAGTCAGAAGCATGGGAGGGTGAGAGAATTCACCAGAGCGGGGAGCAGAACAGGCAGACGGACGAAATAAACTGCTGAGGGGAGCAGCGGGTGGCAGGAGAGGGCTGCGCGCCATGCGGGACCCTCCTTGGGTGGCCAGGGAGCAGCCGGGGATCGAACCGGCGCTGCAGAGGCTGCGGGCAGCTTCGTGACCAAGCGCTCAATCGCTGCGCCACCAGGGAGGCCCTACATTTATTTTAAAACATATTTTTAAAATAGACAAATGAGGTATACCTAGTTTAGATCAATTCTGCACCAATACCCATTAGTTAGTCCTTCCAGGATAATTAATATATAACTGATTTTATTCTTAGACTCTAGTTGAAATTACTGCTAAATGCTGCCTGAATACCTGCATGTCCGGAACTTTTTGTGGTGGTGTCACCGTTCCAAAGATTTTGTGGTATAGTTTCCAATATTTTTGCAGAGGTGTGTTTTTACTAACAAGGTATGAACAGTGCTCACCCATCTGAGTTAAGGATTAACATGCTTAAAAATAAACATATTTTGAGGGCCTCCCTGGTGGCGCAAGGGTTGAGACGCAAACTATGAAGCAATCCGCAGCCACTGCAGCAAGAGTTCCATTCCTAGCCAGCTGGGGAGCAACTCACATGGCACAGCAGACCTCTCATGACTCACCTGCTGTTCCCCTCAGCAGTGTATTTCAGTCAATCTGCCTGCTCTGTTCCCCACTCTGTCTCTGGCCTCTCACCTCCCTCACCTCTGGCCTGTACTCCAGTTCTTGTATGCATGAATAAATACATCTTAAAAAAAATAAACATATTTTGGAATATGAGTGCTGATCAGATCAGGAGGACAACATAGAGATGCTTATAGTAAGAATCTAGCAACAGTAATGATACCTATTTTATTTATAACTATTTTTTAACTTTATATTATTTTTCATTATTCTTAAACTATCAATGGAGTACTAATGCTAAGGGAACATCATTGACAAGAAAACTATGCTCACTCTTTATTCAGACAAGTCCAAGACATGTTTGGAAGACCAGCACTCTCCTGAGAAAGAATTCAACCTAAAGAAAGTAGTCTGGGGGAGGCAGGGGAGGTCCTCTCCAAAGCAGAGAGTGGTTTTTATTAGAACTTGTTTTCTCTTCTCTGTTTAGTTCTCATGGTCTATTGTATAAACTTTAAGAGGATGACACACCACTGCATACTCATAAAAATCTAAAAATCCTTTTTTTCAAGTAGGGTATGGGGTCAGAATGTCTTCACTATCTGTGTCAGATAGACAAGGGTGGTGCAAGGGGTTAAGCACAGAACTATGAAGCTATCCACAGCCTCTGCAGCTCAAGTTCGATACCCCATCTGGCTAGGGAGCTACCTACATGGCACAGCAGACCTTTCCTGCCTCACCCCCCAACACACACACCTCTGGCCTATACCCCAGTTCTTGTATGCATAAATCTTTAAAAAAAAAAAAAGAACTGGGGAAGAACCACTGTGGGGGAACTGTCATTGGATATCACTGAGGCAGAGAAGAGATTCAGGACCAGAGTAGCAGGCTGGACCAGCCTATACTTGTGACAGAGACACAGAAAAGAAAATCACAGGAACATAGGGACGCACTGACAGTTGCATGTGTGATGAGGGCTCGCTCATCAGCACTCTTCAGACACCTTCCACAAGAGGCCAAAAAAAAAGGGGAAACTGTATGGGGCTAGTATGCCTAAAATCACAGTCTAGAGAACCAGCAGTGTGGTCTTAAATCACTCTCGTTGTGACAGACATCACGTGCTGTGTGGTTCAGGGAGTCAGAGTCTCAAAGCTTGAAACTACTGAGAAAGGGAGGTGAGTGAGAGGAGAAATGAGCAGCTTGCATGCAAATAAAGCTATCTTAAAGACTTAGATATTAGTTCCACTTATTTTCAAATATTCAAATTGCATTTTAAATGTTTTCACCATGTGAACATGACTTGAAAATTTTCCCTTTTCCTAAATCTGAGCTGTCTGGCCAAAAAAGGAACATGTGAGTAATTTTCTATCTCCATGACCACGGGACACAGGTCAGTTATCAGCAACAACAAAATAGTTTGGAAAAAAATTAAACCAGCAAAGATACATACCCCTCCTCAAACAGAAAACCTGGTGGCAGAGTACTGTCAACTGCTTTGGCACAATGATGCCAGATGCCACATCTGTGGTTTGTTTATACACCCTTTCATGGATGACTTGTGAAACCAACACTCACACTCACACGAGAGCCTTAGTGGAAGCCAGATTTCACACCGCCGCCCTTCAAAGTTCTAACATAAGGCAGAAAATCTGAATCATGTCATCTGTAAGAGACTCTGTGGAGAGAGATAGGATGCCAGTCCTGGAATGCCCACTGCCTGCCAAGAGGCTCTGCCTGGTATTGTGTGTCCATGAAAGAAAATACCCACAGTCCTGAAGGCCCTCAAGCCCCTTCAACAATGTATTTAAAGACAACATGAGAGGAAAGACAATCCTCTGGCTCCATGAATAAACAAAGAACATACATCCCCAGAGACTCATTCTACTTCATAAACACTTTTTAAATGGAGACCACATTGTCTCAAGGAAAAAGACAATGAGAGAGGAGACCATGGTGCCATTTGCTGCCAGATGTCTGGCGGCAGGCTACTATAAAACTGAATGACAGCAGTTAACCCATGACCAGAGCCTCCCTTGGATTTGTGATCAACCTGCTCTTCATTTTCACCCAATGAGGGCACTCATATTCTTAATAAAATGTTTTGAAAATCTGAAATAAGAAATACAAAACTCTGTCACTGGCAAAATCCATAAAGTTCTCAGTGTTGCATTAGAGATCTCAGCTAAACCACAGTAGAGAAAATGCAACATTATTCCCCCTTATTTTATTTGTGTATTATTTTATTTGTGTATTTAAGCAAGGACTTAAAATACCTGCACTCAGAGAAAACGGCCTTGCTTCTAAATAGCATTTCTGGTCATGACATACAGCTCACCTACAGTTACCTGAAAGCAATGTCTCCCCTCTGAGTGCGTGCCTGAGCCCTAGACAAGGTCAATCACACTCCATCTCAGGAGGCTTTAGCTCACGACTCCCTTTTTAACAGCAACACTTTAGAAATGACTGATGTGGACACCCAGAGGTTCCTAATGGACCAGTAGCAATCACCGCAATAGATGCTGTTTAAGGAGCTGTCTTTCATATTTGCTGTGCAAATCATTTCCGTAAATGTGTGGGTTTATTGATCTGAAAAAACCATCCTTTGATGTAAAGAAGGTAAGATCTTTGTTAGTGATGGAATATTTCAATATCAATAAGGCCACATTTCAGAGAATATGTTCTCTTTCAGACCTGTTGCTTCTCATTTTGTCTCTTTCTTCAATGTTTTGGTTTTGTTTTTGGTTCTAAATCTGCAATACCTTTAATTGTATGGTTAACACCATTTAGGGAAAAGGTGTCAGCCCATATTTCTTCTCGTCTTTCTAGCATCTATTACAATGCTTTGCTACACAGCAGCATGTTAAATAAGGATGTATGTTAGAAACAGAAATTATGAAAGAGGCAGTGAGATGCTCTGTATCAAAATTTATAAGACTCATTTCAAGCTGGTTAACAGTACAATTTATTTTTTAAAGCAGTACAACTTTCACTGGGCCATAACAATGACAGGGAAATGTGGAAGGAAATATTTTGTGATATTCCCATTGCATGTGATGTATATTTAGTACATAATTTCCATGTGGATTATTTTGTCACATTCTGTCAAAATATATTTCAAATTCAAGGATATTCTTTTCCACTATAAAAAATTGTGTATATGAGGAAACATCTTTAAGTACCCCATATTATCAAGGGAAATAAGGGATATCCAGCATTAAAGGAAAAAAATCTTTTCATTTTACCCATTAAGTATCTCAGTGTTATATCTCGTACTGGCAGAACAGCAAAAAAAGAGGAGAAATTATTCCCTCCCCGAATTATTTTTATTTCATTTTCTATACTGCTGGGCTGTTGGTTTTTTTTTTTAACCTGCATGCAAAAAACCACACAATTAATTAAGTACTTAGAACACTGTTTTTTTAAAAACATTATGCATTCATAGACTCCTGGTTGGTACTTCATGGGGTAGTTCTAGGAGACTGAGCAGGAAAAGATTGGTGTTTAAAAATTGGGCAATAATAGCAATGGGCTATTAAGCAATTCTGCATAATTATCATAGCTTTTATTAGCATATTCGTTATTTTTATTATATGCTCTATAATTAAAGCACAATTTCATACAAAAAAACTGTGAAATACCAAAATATCCCAGTGTGTTTTACTATTACCAGGTACATATTCCTCATAGGTGAATATTTTCACTTTAAATTTTATAGTGAAGTTTATATGAAGGATATGGTGACATTCCTGATTAAATAAAAGGTAAATGATGAAACAAAAATTTAGTGGGTCTCTGAATATAATATAAAAAGAGTTAATTTAAGTTAATAGCGAGTGACAAATGGTTTCCTATAGTGAAAAAGGAACAAGATCATTGTTGCTTATGAATTTTAGCTGCCAGTTAATCAGCAGAGGGAGAGAGCCATGTGACTACTTGCTCTCTATAGCAGGTTTTAGTGAGAAGTTCCTATAAAACTGAACTGATACACTTTCAATATTTCAAACAGAATACTTCTGTATTAAATTTAAATTGTACCTACATAACTGGTCTAGGAATAATCAGTATTAAATCTATAAACTTGAGTACCAAGTTGTCAGCATTTCAAATATAACTACACTTAGATGAAAAAAATACCAAAAAATTTGTGTTAGTTGTTTTTTAGAATCACCTAAGAGCAAAATTAAAACGAAGTAATCATTGATAGACAAACACTCAGCTTGTAGAAGCTATTTCTTAAATTGTTTTAAAGTTATGTGTGATTTCCAACTTCTTGATACATCAGAGAGAACATATGCAAATGTATCCAGTTTGGCATTTCCAATAGAAAATCCCTTAGATGCAGAATTTCACTGGCTGCTTAGACAGGAAAGTCATTCTGGTTTTGCTTGAAAATTAACACATCCTCTCACTGACATTTAAGACCAGTAATTGTCTGTGATGTGCTCAGTAAGGCTTTCAGATGAACTGTGTCATAATTAAACTAAACTTGTAGCTCCTTCTCTCCTACATTATCCTGTTGATGTTCACCTTTCCCACCTTGGGACTGTATTGTACATAATAAAAAGCTATTGGAAATGATTGTCTTTTTTCTCAAAGAATTTCTGGGACTTAAAGATTTTCTGATGGTAAAAATGTGAAGCAAATACCTTTTCTAAATCCTAATAAATACCAGCAGTTGTAAAAGGAAAGGAAAGAATACGAGCCCCAAAGAAGTGCTCATAAATATAGTTCATTGTCTTTTCATTATTGTAGATAATTTTATCACATTTTGTTAGGAATTCTAATCTACCCAACCAAATTTTAATTATACATTATAAAGATAGAAAGAATGAAAAAAAATGCAAGAGAAAGGTTAGGAAGGGGATAACATATATCTCTAAAATACCTAAAACAAATACATGTCTATGTAAATTATTTTTAGATTCTTAATAGTTCAAATTCAGAGTATGAAACATTTAAAGAGCAATGTTCGGGCCTCCCCAATGGCGCAGCATTTGAGCACTGGGCTGTGAAGCTGCCAGCCACCTCTGCAGCACTGGTTCGATCCCTGGTCGGTCACCGGGTGAGGGTCCCACATGGCGCGCAGACCTCTCCTGACTCACCCGCTGCTCCCCTCAGCAGGGTACTTAGTCAGTCTGCCTATTTTGTTCCCTGCTCTGTCTCTGGTGAATTCTCTCACCCTTCTGTGCTTCTAACTGTACCTAGTACTTGTATAAATAAATAAATAATCTTAAAAAAAATAAAGAGCAATGTTCAGTCAAATGGAAATGAGAGAAGCAGAATATGGGTGGAGAACATTGTATTGTCTTTTTTTCCCTTTATCTTCTACTTTACCCCTCTTTTTTTTTAAATCTCCCAAACATATAGAAGGACATAGAAAGCAAAACCTGGAACTGTAATCCATCATCCAGCCTATTGACTTCTATCCCAGAAATACATTTTCAATTAAGGAATGATCAGTTTAGTTTTAATGCACAATAAATATTCACCAAGCACCCATTATTTGCCAGCTTCTTAAAGATTCTGCTTTCACTTCATACACACTCTGTTCCCTCCTGTTCAAACACATATAACAGTGCTACCCAGAATCCCTTACCAATATTCCTTTATCAGGTAATGTTGGGAAACATTGTTGTGTCATCAATTGGAGAGAACTGATTACTTGCCAGTGTTGTAAGGACTTTTTACTGGAAATTAAAAAAAAATGATAAAGCAATCTTTGCTGTATTTGTAATTCCCTCTGAATACCGAAAATTTATAAATGTTGAAAAAAATCCCTTCCAGAATCCAAGAGAAACAAGAATATGGAAAACTACCCAAAGGTCTTTTGTTCAAAATAATGAATTATGTGTTAAGTATATATTTTTTTTATTTTTATTTTTTTCAATCTTTTATTTTTATTTTTTATTTAAATATTTTATTTTACATAATTCTTACATCTTTTTTCATCTTTGCACAATATATGCATTTTCATTTTGGTTATACTCCCCATACAATTGCACCTCCCCCCTTATTTTGACTCTAGTTCTTCCTTTCCCCGCCCCTCCCTCCCCCCCTTAAGTATACATTTAGGGAAAAAAAAACCCACAATCTAAGTGCTCTGAATACCTACAGTAGAAGTTGTTGAAAAAACATGGTCAATGAAGGCTAAACCCCAGAGACACATTCATTTTAAAATTTATTTAGCAGAGCTAAATGATAAGCCTATTCTACCATGCCATTATTCTACAAAAGAGTACTTTTTTTTTAAGAAATAGTTTGTTAAGGAGAAAAGGAACAGAAGTAAAGTGGGACTCCCATGCTGGTGGAACAAGGCCAGGGAGAGGCAAGGGATCCCAAAAGAATAGTTTTGGTCATCATGTAATGACGATTGGCAGTTTTGTTTTTCAGTGAAGAAGGAGTGAACAAGAATCTGTTTGGTCTGGCCAAAGAATAATACTAGAAGGAGTACTGTGGAGAATAGAAACATGACTGAGTCTATTGAAATTTCAGTATTAGCACCTAGTCCTGAAAATTAAGAACAAAAGCATGAAAACAATACTTCATCTCCAGCATTTTATTCACATTTTATAACATAGATATTCACAAAGAGCTTAACATCTCTCAAAGTATGTTAAGACCCATAGTCCTGATGTGGTACACGAAAACCAGACAGGCTAGTCACTAACTATGATGATGTTTCAAATATTAAAAATATTAAACATGAAATGATGTTATTCTACCTTCATCCAAAGAAGTCAACCTTCATCAAAAGAAGTGTTCAGCAAAGAAGAAATTTTTTACTTGCTTGAAATAGGAATTATAATTTTAAGAAAACATTATATGAGTATGTACCAAGAGACCTTAAATATCCATGCCTGTTTTTATCATGGATTGTTATAAAACAACCTGCTATTCTGTAAAATATCAACACATTAATATTAGAATTAATGTTAGAATATATTATAAATATATTATCATCATTATAAATAAAGTGTGTTGCAAAGGAAATTACGTCACATACTCAGATACAATATAACTAAGTCACTACAATGACACTTTCTTCAAAGTTTTATTAATGTTTAAAATATATACAAAATTCATAGCTGATGAATTTTGACTAAATAAAACACAAATGTACCCATGTCCTCATCAAGACACAGAATATTACTCTCTCCAATATGTAAAAAGTTTAAAAACCTATGTTCTATAATTGTCGTCCTCAGAAAAACAATCATTTGGGAAATTTTTAGATTCTCTATAGTATAAATTCTCAGGTTCTACTCCAGACTGACCCAATTAGTAGGTACAGAGAAAAAGTAGGTCTAATAATTTATGTTTTATAAAAGCCTGTATGATAATGAAGTACACCAAAGTTTAAAAACTATTAGCCTGGGGAAATGTATTTTTTAACAGCATAAAAACAAAAACATGTTTATATATATATAATTTTAATGATGTAAAATTGGTCATAGGAAAAAAAGAATGAAAGTAATGTAACAAATGATAGTAATCATCGCTGGATATTGTAGCAATTGTAAGTAATTATTTTCTTCTTTATGTTTTTGAATTATATAGATTTTCTGATAGATTATAATACTTTGTGTATATTATTGAACACATTTATTTTGACCTTTTAAAGTACATTATCATCAGTTAAACCAGAACAGCTTCTTATGAGAGCATTGTACAGTCAGCCTGCCTGAACTCAACTCTCACACAACTTCTGTTCGCACACCAGTCTCTACATTTGGGGTATGTGAGACCCAAAACCCTACCCTGTGCTTCTTTAAACGTTTAGGAGAATAAAAGTAAACTGTTACCGTTGAACACATTGATAGCTGCACAGATGAAAATAAATAGTGCCTTGCATGAACATAGGAAGCAATCTTGAAATTGGAAGGCAAGCTAAATCCTCAAAGACTTCAAATTTACAAAGACCTTTTATTTTAAGGAACATGACCTTTTTGAAAGCAGCTTTTCAATTCCTTCTCTCCCCAAAAGGCAAAAATAAATAGTTCTTTATCATAGCAAAATGAATCTCGATGTGGATAGATTATAAAAACAATTCAAGAGCTACAAAACATGGAACCTAACTCTGATGATAATAAAGTAATTATAGTAGCTGCTATCAGCTTCTAGCTCATCTCCCTCAGTCCTTATCACTTGAGAAGGCAGGACCTTCCACATTTTACTACCAGGCTCTTTATGTTTGAAGAGTTTTCCTGAAGACATCTCTGTTCTAGGGCTCACAGAGTAGGGGTGCCCAGCAATTAATATTCTGAGGAGTAGGCCTCCATCAACGACTGATAGTACATATCTCTCAATTCCCTCAACCCCCACAGTGGGGTAATGCTGAAGCAGACATTTAACAATTCTGAGATTCCCTGCAGTTTTAAACCTCTCTCACATTATGTTCACATACAGACTGAATAATGTAGAATACAGGGTATTATTTACAATAATGTTTA
Organism: Talpa occidentalis; assembly: GCF_014898055.3. Lineage (NCBI taxonomy): Eukaryota > Metazoa > Chordata > Mammalia > Eulipotyphla > Talpidae > Talpa > Talpa occidentalis. The sequence continues at coordinate 35,408,835 of NW_023601322.1, read as the reverse complement.
TTAAAATGCATTTATAGGACTTTTATAAACCTTGGGGATTATAATCATTGCTGTGATTGTACTTAACCTTGCTCATTAGACATTGCTTCTTGAAGACTTAACTGTCCTGTTTTCCTATGATCATTTGATTGATTATTCATTTAATAAAAGAGGCATATCCAGAGGTGATAATCAAAATTATTTAACAATAGGCATATCACATAATAATGATAATAACAGACATTGCTATAAAACTACATTTAATCTTGTTTGTCAGATACTAACCATGAGCTAGCAGGATTGAGAGTACTGTCTCCGGCCCTGGGGGAGAGTTTGGAACAATGGAGGAAACTTTAAGAGGCTCAAGTCAATGAATATTTAATAATAAGTTTAGAAGAATTTCAGTATTTTAAGAATCAGTAAGCCTGACTGGTACAAGCCAACTGAATATTAACATATCCAAAGAAAGATCTTGAACACCGTATATATGGATATCTTCTTTTTTGTAACACAACCAATCTAGCATTATTGCCAATGCCACCAACATAGTTAGCATTCAAAACAACTGCCAAGAGGCATTTTTTTCCCCCTTGGGAATCAAGTTTTCAAGGAAAACAAACAAGAAGAATATGGATGATTTAAAAATACAGAAATGCTTTCAACCCAGCAAAATAACTATCAATAAAGAATAAGTCCTCCTGGTGATACGAGTGCAACTCTTCAACATAAGTGAATATAGCTTGCCTGTTGAAATACAATGGCCTCCTGATTGCAATGCCTCCTTATTTATACTATGCTGTAAACATACAAGAAATCTACTCTGTGTTGAGTGCTGAATAAAAAGGTGAACAAAAATACCCAGTTGCTAAAAAGGTTTGTAATCTCCATGTACTGGAAGGGAATTCAGAGTTCAGTAGTCTGTCAAGATTGAAATACATGGTGAGTGGCTATTGTTATCAGAATGATTTACTACAAATTTGGACAATTAACTGCAGTGTCAAAGATGAGACTGCATCAAAAAATTTTGCCCTACCCTATTTGCATAAAATGAAGAAAAAAAGAAAAAGGAAGCCACTGAGTAAATGCTGGTTTGAAATATTCAGAATTTACAGTTTTTAGCAATGCTCTATAAGCCTTGAGAACAGTTTCTTATCTAGACAGAGAGAAAAAGATCAAATCAAATTGAAATGAACTCTTCCTGAACTTGTGCATCCAAATAATGAACAAAATTATTTCTGTGTTAGATTTCAATACAAGCTATTTAAAATGAGTATTTTGGCATCTGGAAAAGGTAACATCTCTGAAAATGAGGTCCCCCCTAGTTTCCCACCATACATGGTGAGAGTTTCTATCAACAGATATGCAGTATTACATAGGCATCACAACAGAACACAATTAGCAACTTCTCCTTTATACTTCTTTAAATAATTCTTCCCCATTCAACCTCATATGAACAGTGTCAGATAAATCATATTCTTGTGCCATGGCATTTAAATCATTCATTCAGAGCATTGTTCATTGATCATGGTTTGCTTATATTGGTTATTCAAGTTTTTGAATAATATAAAAATGCCTGCTAAAATTTGCAGCAACATGGATGGTGCTGGAAGGGATCATGCTCAGCGAAATAAGCCACAAAGAAAAAGAAAAATACTGGATGGTCTCACTCATAGCAGGAATCCAGAAAACTTAAATGAAGGACCAGGAAAAAGAATAACTGTAAGAAAGAAAATATCAAAATCAACAAATAACTATGAACAAGAGACACTCTATGGGGGGGTGGGGGGCAGGGAAAGGAGGGCTTGGGGTAAAAATAAGGGGGTTGTAATTGTATGGGGAATATAAAAATAAAATTTAAATTAAAAAAAAAGCCTGCTAATTCACTACTCTCAAACAAAACCTACTCTGTTGAGCACGACTTATATCTAATGAGATGGCTCTTCCATCAACACATCCCTTTTGGCTCTGCTAAGCAAGATAGACAGTATCCAAAATTCTATGATCATCATTTCCTAGCTTTCCTTTAAAAATAACTTATTGAATCTGTATTTATCACTGTTTAATTATTTTTAATATTAAAAACGAATAGTTAGTATACTACATATATTTTTGGGGGACTCATTTTTTCCAAGAATATAGTGTTATGATTTCCTTGGGTCTCACTTGTTGATATGATTCACTTACTTTGCTGGTAATATTCTAGTGTGTGAATGTATAACTTATTAATCCACTCCCCCATAAATGGGGATTTGTGTTGTATCCACTTTTTACTATTGTAAATACTACTGTGGATATTTTGTGCATGTTTCTGCTGTAATGTTCAAGATTTTCTCCTAAATAGAGCTATCCCCTAAAATAGAATTTGCTGAGTCTTGAGTAAAATGAATGCTCATCTTCAGAAGATGATGCCAACTGACTCCCCCACCAGCTATACATAGAAATCCTGAGGCTCTACATTTTCCTTAACAAGTATTACTGTGTAAAATATTGACTGACCTTGGTTTCCTACCATGAAATACAGAATATGTGCAATTAAAACAGCAGTACTAGTGAAATAGAAAAATTTGCATTTATTATAAGCCATTAATAGTAATTTATGGACCACAAAATCATATTGTAAATATAATTTAATGCTCGAATTTCTGATTGTTCTCTACCCATTTTATTTCCATAACCAATTAGTTTATGGATATATATTGTATAAACTGTAAATTGTCACAGAAAATAATATATCCATCATTTTTTTAAAGTATAAGATTTATAAATATCAATTTACCAAGAGAGAATTGATTTTATCCTGCTCCAGGCACCCATAACATTTTATTCACTAATAGACAATGCATCTTTCTTAACCTCCTCACTGGCTTCTCTCTTTCCACAAACCCACTGGGGTAATTTTTACTTACATTTCTAATACCAGTATTTTTTCACTCCCACACTACATTCTCTCCCTGATAAATCTTAGTTTTAAACTAGATCCCACTTTCATTGACCTGTTGGGCAAAACCAATGACTCTACACCCTCCCTACCTGTTATTTACTTTCTATACTAAAAATATATATGGCTACATAGAGAACTACCTGATAAAGTTTGTTTTCCTAAATCAAGATGATTGTGTGCTACTCCTAATCAATTAAATTATATCTCTGAGGATAGAGTCTAAAGTCCCCTAAATGATTCTAAAGGAGTCAGTTGAATAATAATTATTTTATCCAATAATAATAACAATAATTCTTTAACCCAATAAATCTTTAAGTGAGATTGATTTTATCTACTGACTTTTTTCATCTTGTCTCTTCCATCTCTCTCCCCACTGGTACTTTGGTACTTAGGAGCTATCATTTTTTACATGAATTATTTTGTATTTCCCTAACTACTTAAGCCATCTTCAGTGTATCCTCCAAGCTATCTATAACAACAATGAGAGTTTTGGTTTTAGATTTGTTGACCTGATCGTAACAGAAGATGATTTTGAAGCAGAAGAGTGACATAGGGAACAATGAAAGAGGTTGCATTAAAAAATGAACCAGATTTGGGAAATGGATAGATGGGGTGGAGAGCTATGAGGAAAAGCATAAATTTGCATCTGAGTAGATAGTATAATGCTGACCAATTAACGAAAATAAAAAGCATGGTTGGAAGAAAAACCTTATGGAATGATGAATTCAGGTATATATATATATATATATATATATATATATATATATATATATACCAACTCACATCAACTATATATGCCAACTTACTGTCCCATGAGTGACACATATAAATCCATGGATCTACATCTTCCTTGAAAAGTATTACTGTGTGGAATATTGACTGACCTTGGTTTCCTTTTGTTCTGCAACCATCTCAGGCCGGGTAGATTCAACGTTCCTTCAGGCAGCTTAAAAGAGAATCTTGGCTCCTTAGGCATCACCCCCATAGGTTTTTTAATAGTATACATGGGAAAGAAGTCAGCAGGGAGACAGCAACTTCGGTTGCCCCACAAATCTCTATAAGATCTTCCCTCTGAGCTTCCTCTCACAGCGGCTCTCTGCCACAACTGTTTTTATAGCCTCAGCCTCCAACCTCAGGGGTGCCCACTTACGCATGCCCACACCATACTCCAGGTGTCCACCATCAGGCATGCGTACCCCGAGCCCATACTCCCAGGTGCCTCCTGGTTTAGCACAATCAAGGCCACACGATAGCCACAGAGGCCAGCCATGTAAAAGCCTGACCGATCTTAATGAATACTACAACTACTGTGAAATATATACATGCACACACACCAGGTAAGATGCCCAGAGAGAAGCCATATGTTGCTTGAATTAAAGACTTTGAAGTATCACAGAGGCAATGGTTGAAGTTAGTAAAGAGGCTATGGCTGCAATTAAGAGAAAATGGGGAAGAAAGCAAAGATCAAAGAAAAAGGCCCACATTTTGAAATCATATAGTAAAAGAAGCACCAGAAAAGGAGTTTAAGATGGGGCAAACGGAGCCATCATTAGTGCTGCTCAGCATGTGTTTCCAGCTTCCCTTCCCCAATCCGCACTGCTCCCTGCTGAAATGTGTCACAGCCATGCCACTGACTTTAGCCAATGAAATGTGATTATCAGTGAAGTAAGACCCCACTCAGAACTCCTTTGCTCAGGTGATTTGAAACACATGCTAAAGTGCCACTTCATTAGCCAGGGTGCCTGAGTTATGACTGAGCAGAGCCCCCAGTTGAGCTGTGAAGGACACGTAGAATTAGGGAGACTAACCTTTTTTCACTTTGAAGAAACTGACACCCAGAAAATATTTAAAATTTTACATAGTTGGCAAAAAACAGAACCAGAATTCTACCCTCTATTATCTGACTCCAATATCCTTGTTATTTCTGCTACCTCTTCAGAAAGTAAGAGACAGAGAGACTAATCATTGAAATGAAATACCGTATAGGGGCTAAATAAGAAGTAGGTGGTGGAACACTAAGTCATTTTAAAAAACTATAATTTTGGTAGAATAATGAGGCCAAAAATATCAAATACCAGTAAACTGCAAGATAGTGGGAATTAGAGAAAAAAAGTAATAAGTGTAAACTGTCCTTCAGGAGATTTCTTTAGGAAGGACAGAAGGTAAATGTGAGGTGGGCTTAGAAGGTATATTGGTGTGTGTGTTTGTTTCCTTGCTCATTTTAAGAATAGAGAACTTAAGGACTTTTGTTTAAAGGAGGAGAGAAGAGTAGGGAAGAAATATTAAGTATGCAAGGAGGAAATCATAGTTAATAGGACAATGGAGTAGATCTTTTGGTAGAGGACAAAATTCAAGCCCAATTAGGAATATAAATGATCTTATGACTCACAATCTATCACATGGCCTCTCCTAATTTGTCACTAAAGTTCCTAAAAAGACAAAGAGTTAAAACAAAATACATACAAATCACAATTACTGCTAAAAACTAGCACTCTCTGTCAGCCTACAGATAGATGGAGGCTCAGGAGAGGAAGATGCTATTTTTGACGCAGGTGAGCCACTATCTGAACCATAGAAGTGATGTGGTCATAGGTCACCTTCTGGACTGGAGGTTTGAGAAGTGAATTGGACAGGTATTTAAGCAGACAAGGAAAATACATGCATTTTGCCTCTTGACAAATGGTAATTTTGGAAAGACAGTTCCTTGTTAGAAAACAGTGAAAGAAAAAAACTAAACTAAAAACACCAACAAGGATTGAGGGCGGGATATGTCACTGAATAAGGAAAAGGTAAATCACTCTTGTTCCTGAAATACTCAGAAATAGTATGATAAGTTTTTATTACAGACAGCAGGATGAAATGATGGATAGGTTTTTGATGTCTAATTGAATTCATGAATTAAAAAAACTAAGGAGCAAACTGATCAAAAACAAAACAGAAAATAACAAGGTGACAGGAAAAGGGAAAGAAGTGAGATTGTGAATATTACAGAGGAAATTAATATTAAACATATGATTAATGACACATTAGAGAATTTAAAATGTGAAGTATAATTGATAATGAGGGCTCCTAGATCATAAGGAAACTTCTACCAGGAAAATTCTTGTGATACAGATGAAATAAATGAGACCTAGGGATTTTAAATAATTATAATAAATTAATAAGTATAAATAATTCAAACAGTAAACTTTTTAATAGTTCAAATTTAAATTTAAAATTTGACAGTTCTAAAGTTAAAGGTATTAAATTATTTCATTAAAAAAAGGAGTTGTTGGGCTTCCCCTGGTGGCGCAGCGGTTGAGCGCTGGGCCACGAGGCTGCCTACAGCCTCTGCAGTGCCAGTTCCTTTCCTGGCCACCTGCGAGGGTCCCACAAAAAAAAAAAGGAGTTGATGGTGGGAATGGAATGGAGAGAAACAGAAGATCTTGATGAATGAAAGAGTTTTTAAATATTGGCAAAGAAATTTGTGACTGGTTAAGGAAGAGGGAAATCAACCATTAATGGAACAGGAAATAAGGACCTTCTCATACACAAGGGGAAAAGCAAAATGATCATAAACACAATTAAACCAACAATAATAAATAAAAAAGGGACATGTAAAAAAGGGGATATTACATCAAGATATCAGTCATTACACTAAGTAAGAACTGATTCATTTTATGAAAAGACAGATCACTGTGTAAGTAAAAACAAACAAAAAACCCCACTATTAAATGAAGTAATAAGGGTAGGCTGAGTATAGAGGATGTACTGAGAAATAACAAGCAAATATAAACACAAAAGAAAATGGAAAACACAAAAGAAAATGGAGGAATTTCAGGTTAAAGGTAGGCTACAGAATAAAGAAAACTATTCTGTAACGATAGTTATATATGTATAAAGGAAACATAACAGGCTAAGTGCATGTGTAACATACCGTCCCAACTAAGTAGAATATTAGAAATAATTCACAAACAATTTTGATGGCTGATAATATATGAATAGAAACTCACAGTCACTCATAGGGCAATGCAAACTAATTAGCTATCTTCTTATACCCATTAGAATGGCAAAACTTAAAAGACTAAGTACACTGATTGTAGATGAGATGTGAGAAAATACTATAGTGGGAAAAGGAAGTGCTGACACTGTTGGAAATCAATCTAGCAACATTTCATAAAATTAATAATTGCTATATCTTTGGAGCTAGCAGTCTTATTCTTGGTAATGAATCTAATAGAAAGAAAATCCCAAGTGAAAATAAAACTATTCAAAGGAGAATGGTTGAGTAATTCTGGCATATCCACAGGGACTAATATGCAGCTATTTAAAAGAATAATTTTTTGGTATAGTAATTCATCTCTGAGGAATTTCCAAGAGGTATTTTTAAGTAAGAAAAATTAAGTTACAGAATGTGTAATATACCATCTTTTAAAAAAACAATAACAATGGAGACCCTATATGCAGAGGAAAATAAGGAAGGAAACATTCTAGTTGATGTGTTTCTGTGTCAAGCAAGTGGTTGATGGATTGTAAACACAGGACTTTTTTCCAAACCAAAACTAGTAGCTTTGATCTGGTTCAATCACAGTTTTTTTAACTATCAAAATGCATGCAATACAAATGCACACATTTATAATATACTATCAAAATCATCATATAGCTTCATTTAAAACAGTGTATCATTCTAATAAGAAGAGATTTCTTAGAAGACGTAGGATTTGCTTCCCCAAATCCTTGCACACCCTCTCTCAGTTTGGAAAATTAAGTGGACAGGGAGCTTTTTTGTTCTAGAGACTAACAGTCTTACAATTCTTTATTGTTTATTTCTCTCTGACTCGTTGCCTTTTACCGTCCCCAAATGAAATTAATGGACAGCTGCACCTGTCCATCTAACCCAGTTGGTTAATTTAGAATTAAAATTCACTTATTCAGCAACACTGAAACGCCTGTAGTTCTAATATTTCCAATTAAAAATGTACCTATTCCTGTATGTATTATCTATCCCACAAACCCTTTTTAAAAAAGATAATTAATGCTTTTTCTGTTGTCTCTGGGTTTTCAGTATCTCTATGCTGATAATAGCATTGCTTTTAATCATTTATTCCCATTGAAAAGCAGAAATAGGCAGAAAGAAGAAAAAAACATATCATTTGTGTCTTTATAGAGAAATTGCTTGGAAAGCTGTCAAAGTAGCTTTAGACTATTTAAGATACAGAGGGTAGCTTTTACAGGGAATGAATGTGAGACAACAGATGAGGCTGGGAAATTTACTGTGGATATTTTTTTAAAAAAAATTAAGATGCCCAATGTATTATGGGTATGTATTTATATGTGGGTATGCAAATCCTTAAGCATTTTTAAGGATTCAAAAAGGCATATGCCTCAAATACAAAAATCCCCTGAATGAAATTAATTGCTACTTTTTAGTAGCAATAGTTAACAGTAGTTCTATGTTCCATTAAGTGAAGAAATAACTCAACAGAATGAATCTGGAGTTATTTTGATTTATAAGTATAGTTAAATAAATATTATCCCAAGCATTCCTACAAAGAGGCTTATATTGTCCCAAATGAGGATATTCTTGTGACTTCCTTAAAAGTAAAAAATTTTATTTTAAGATTTATTTATTTATGCATACAAGAACTACGGTGTAGGCCAGAGGTGTGGGGTGGGGGGTAGTGAGAGGATTCACCAGAGACAGTGAGCAGAACAGGTGAATCTACCAAAATACACTGCTGAGGGGAGCAGCGGGGTGAGACAGGAGAGGTCTGCTGCACCATGTGAGTCAGCTCCCTGGCCAGTGATTGAACTCATGTTGCAGTGGCTTGTGATAGCTTGATAGGGCTGAGACTTTAATCCCTGAGCGACCAGGGAGGCCCCAAAAGTAATCATGATTTATGCAGACCAAATCCAAACAACTAATCAACCTGTTAGCATTCCTCTATTCATATTGTAACAGGGTGGTCCCCAGGAAAGGGGGAGGTTCCAGGTTCCCTGCCCCACCCAAGGAAGGGTGGAGCTGAGCAGGAAGAGGAGAAGCTGCAGAAGAGACTGAGGAAGGAAGCAGGATGGAGCCAGGAGACCTGGAGGAGGCGCATGGAGCCTAGAGACACGTGAAGAAACTGCGCTTGTTTTTTGGTCGTGGACTGGGTGACACAGATGTGGGTGAGACCCGTGGGGAGGTGACAATGGCAGCTTTTATCTTGATGTTGATTTTGCTCTTTTCCTTCCGGGCTTGTCTGGTTGTTTGTGACCCTTTTCTGTGGGTCCCCACTGGAAGATGTTTTAGACTTGTGGCAGGCTTTGGGGCCTTGCTCTGGGCCGACCCCATATGGATGGAGTTTTACCCACGAGGGAATGGGTAACTTTGGGTGCTTCATTTAGAAACTAGACTCTTTGCCTTACCTGTATTGTTTTCTAGTTTTTATTAAAGTTCCTTCCCATTAAAGTGTCATATGTTTTGTGTTGATGCGGCGGATGGCAGAACCCATTTAGAATAGGCAGGTTTGCGGGGTTTGGGCTTCCCCTCTCCCTGTCCTATAACAATATTTGCTAATAAATCTTTTCCTATTTTCATATTGTTCTTATAAGACACCATAATACATGCTATGTCTACTATTATAAGATTTTAGGGTTTTCTTATTCTCATATTTTCTTTATATATTGTCTTCTGTTATGTGGACTGTGATTTTTGTTTTTAAAGATTTGCATTATTATCTAAGAATTTTGATGGTTTTAAAAACCTCTTTGGCAGATTGTGTTTTTCAAAAGTATGAATTTTTGGTTCTCGATGTCAAGTATCTTTTGATGTTATCAATATAAACCTATGTGTTTAAAACATATTTATATTCCTTTGTGGTTTCCTCATATTCCTTTTATTATGATGATATGGATTTTTTTTTAACATTTTACAAGGAATGTTCCTGGTAATTAAACCTTTCATCTTAATAACTTCAATATCCAAGTCATTTCTTCTATGGCTCTGAATTTTTACTCTGGGTTCCTCTGTCTCTTATCTACAATGTGCCTTAAAGTAGTTTTCTTGGCATGAAAACATGCCTTACCTTTGCCTCAAAATCTAAAGCTGCTGGAAATAGACGGGTGGTACAAATTCATTCCTTCCAGACCTGAAGCTCTAGAGTTTTATTTTCCCTTGATAGATCAAAGTTTAGGGAAATACAAAACCCATCTGATTTTTGCTCCTTTGTAGGAATTTTGTCTAGATGTTTTTACTACATGATTACTTTTCCTTTTTTTAATTATTTATTTACTTATTTACTTATTTATTTATTTATTTATTTATTTATTTATTTATTTATTTATTTATTTATTTATTTATACAAGCACTGGGTACAGTCAGAAACACGGGAGGGTGAGAGAATTCACCAGAGCCGGAGTGGGGAACAGAACAAGAAGACTTACGAAATACACTGCTGCGGGGAGCAGTGGGCCTGGATGGAGAGGTCTGTCATGCCATGTGGGACCCTCGCCGGCGGCTGGGGATCAAACTGATGCTGCAGAGGCTGCGGGCAGCTTCGCAGCCCAGTGCTCAACCGCTGCGCCACTAGGGGAGGCCCACTTTTCCTTTATGATTAACAAAAAAGATCATAATATGTTGAGGCATATGTCTTTTTTTTTTTCATTACTCTTACCAACTGCACTGAATATTTTTAATGAGTATATTCATTCTCTTTCACCCAGAAATATTTCTCTTTCATTATACCTATTGTTTCTTTTTTCCTATTTATTTAAATTTATTCTGGTTTGGAGTTTCAAACATTCTCAAAGAATACAGAATAAATACAAATAGGTAAGTAGAGGTAGTCAGAGATCACAGATCAGTTCAGAATAACAATATACAAATCTTGTTGCCACTATAAAGATGTACTTATCCCCAAAACTGGTGGCCTGTTTGTCACGGTACAAATACTTTGAATGTCTTTGGCTAATACTTTGTATTATCTCTGGCTGGATTCTTGTTTGCACCCAAGTTCCTTACGGGCTGCCAACTGACCCCATAAATGGTCTTTCCCTTAGAGTCTATGGAAATTGTTGTCAGGTGTCCTGACTGCTATCATATCTACAAGCAACCATTCTTTCTTTGTTCTGCACACTAATTCTCAATTTCTCTTTCTTCCAGATGTTTTCATTTTTTTGTTTTTATCCTTCAACCTTAACTTGTTATAAAATTGTCAACCCCCAAATCATTTAAAAAATAAGGAATCATACATAAATTGCCTCTACAATTCAGCTGATCATTGATTACATTATAAATTATGAGAGAAAAAGTGAGTAGCCAAAGCAGATATATTTTATTACATGTTGCATTGTGTGTTGTATTGGTCTCATTGCACTCCTGTGACTGAACACCAAGTTGTAAGTTTCAGGTATGCTAGCTGATGTTTTATGATGATATGTCAAAATAGATAAATTTCAAATCATCCCTATTTTATCCACCTTCTTGCAATCATTTGGTGATAAGAAGCTGAAGCTCTGTTGTGAATCATATCTCCTGCTTCAGACAACAAAAGAATACCTGAAAACTTTAGAATCAATGAAATAAAACTCAATAAGTGTCACACCCTTAATCTGCAGGCTGTTCCATCAAATCTCTAGGAGTTGTGACAAACTCACCAATTTTTGCCATGAACTTTTTGCAATGACTCCCCATTTTAACCACCCTATACCTGAAAATAACAATCAAACTATTCTAGGAATCTTGTGTTTTGCCAACTATTCACTGTCAACTCCAAGTTGCAAATTTTGTAAACTCTTTGAGGACAAGTACTTTGTCTTTTATATTTCTTTTTGATTCCCCACACCCTTAATACAGATTCTTGAATATAGAATTTACTAATAGAGAGTAAATGATGAGTCAATGGAAAATGAATAAATAAATAAATGAATGAGAGAAAGAAAGCTTTAGTTTGGTGCCTCCCTAGTGGCACAAGGGGTTATGTCTCAGTACTAGGAAGCTATCTGCAGCCACTGCAGCACAAGTTGGATCCCAGGTCAGGGAGGTGACCCACATGGTACAGGAGACCTCTCCTGTTTTGCTTGCTGCTCCCCTCAGCAGTGTATTAATTTCAGTAGATCCACCTGTTCTGCTCCCCACTCTGTCTTTGGTGAATCCTCTCACCTCCCATACCTCTAGGCTGCACCCCAACTTTTGTATGCATAAATAAATAAATCTTTTTTTAAAGCTTCAATTTATGTCCATCTTTATTACTATATCAACTATAAATTCTTCAGTTGAAGTAAATTAGAGTTGAATCTATGGCACAAAGTTCTTTTCACTTAAACGAGTCTATAGTAGGTATATACATTTTCTTTTTGTAACTTTTCTTGATTCCTTGAAGAAATATCTCTTAAGACACACATCTGTCTCAAGTGTTTGAATAGACTTGGCACCATATCACTGAGCCAAGTATAGTAGGCTTAGACTATTGTGGTTGCCACTATCACCGTTAAGACAATAGCTGTTCTATTTTAACCTCAGTCCTTTCAAGTACTTTGGAATTTGAGATAACTACAGTTATTCAATGTATTGAAAACTGCACAAATTCTACTTTCTCTTTTGTTCTTCCTTCTTGGCTGACTGAGAACATTCTATCCAACCTGTCTCTTTGTTTCCCTCATGAGATTTGAGATGACTTGTCAAAGAAAAACAATAGCGAAGAGAATAATTAATGATCTTTTGATGTCTGCCAGTTCTGAAGAGATACTTACCTATGGGCTCTCAAGTGTGTGTGGCTTTCCACAATTACCTGACAATACTAACTGCTTGTCCCCCTAGCCAAGCTTTCAAAATACCTTCATATGATTGTAGATGGTATAAAAATCTGCCAGATCCCCACTACACTAGAGCTCAATTTATTCAGAGAAATCGTCCCTGTTAAAAATGATCATAGGGAAGTCCTAGCCAGGGCAATAAGACAAGAGAAAGACATCCAAGGAATCCAAATAGGAAAAGAAGAAGTCAAACTATCACTATTTGCAGACGATATGATATTATACATAGAGAACCCCAAAAACTCCACAGAAAAGCTAATTCAACTCATCAATCAGTTCAGTAAAGTGGCAGGATACAAAATCAACATGCAAAAGTCAGTAGCCTTCCTATACACAAACAATAAATCTGAAGAAGAAGAAATCAAAAAAACCATCCTTTTGTTATTGAAACAAAAAAAATCAAATATTTAGGAATAAATCTAACAAAAGAGATAAAGGACCTATACAAAGAAAACTATAAAACACTGTTAAAAGAAATAGAAGAAGACACAAAGAAATGGAGAGACATCCCCTGCTCGTGGATTGGAAGAATAAACATTATTAAAATGGCCATCCTTCCAAAAGCAATATACAGATTCAATGCTATTCCAATCAAAATTTCAATGTCATTCTTCAAAGAAATAGAACAATTATTGATGAAATTCATATGGAATCACAAAAAACCCCGAATAGCCAAAGCTCTCCTGAAAAAAAAAGAAGGGAATGGAGGCATTACACTCCCAGACTTCAAACTATACTACAAAGCCATAATCATCAAAACTGCATGGTATTGGAACAAGAACAGACATACAGACCAATGGAATCGAATAGAAAATCCAGAAATAAATCCACAGATTTATGGTCAACTAATCTTTGACAAAGGAGCAAAGACTATGCATTGGAGCAAAGAAAGTTTGTTCAATAAATGGTGCTGGGAAAACTGGGTCGCTACATGCAAAAGAATGAAGCTTGACCACTACCTCACACCATACACAAAAATCAACTCAAAATGGATTAAAGAACTAGACATAAGACCTGAAACCATAAAATATATAGAAGGAAATATAGGCGAAACACTACATGATATGCACATCAAAGACATCTTTACAGACACATCACCCAAAGCAGTGATAGTGAAGGCAAAGATAAACAGCTGGGACTACATCAAATTAAAGAGCTTCTGCACAGCAAAAGAGACAATAACAAAAACAAAGAGAAACCCCACCAACTGGGAGAACATTTTTGCACCCAACACTAATGATAAAGGACTGATCACAAAAATATGCAAAGAGCTGATGAGACTCAGCAACAACAAAGAAAATAATCCAGTCAAAAAATGGGCAGAAGAGCTAAAAAGAAACTTCTCTGAAGAGGAAATGAAAATGGCCAACAGGCATATGAAAAAATGTTCAACATCACTTGCCATCAGGGAAATGCAAATCAAAACTACCATGAGATACCATCTTACACCAGTGAGAATGGCACATATTAAAAAAACTAGCAACAACAAATGCTGGCGAGGGTGTGGAGAAAAAGGAACTCTTCTGCACTGTTGGTGGGAGTGCAAACTGGTCCAACCACTGTGGAGAGCTGTGTGGAGATTTTTGGACCTACTAAACATAGAGCTTCCATATGATCCAGCAATTCCACTCCTAGGTATTTACCCAAAGGACACAGAAACATCAATTCCAAAGAGCACCTGCACCCCTATGTTTATAGCAGCACTGTTTACAATAGCTAAGCTTTGGAAACAACCCAAATGCCCAAAAATAGATGACTGGATCAAGAAGATGTGGTACATATATACCATGGAATATTACTCAGCATTCAAAAAAGATAAACACATGCAATTTGCAGCAACATGGATGGCGCTGGAAGGGATCATGCTCAGCGAAATAAGCCAAAAAGAAAAAGAAAAATACCGGATGGTCTCACTCATAGCAGGAATATAGAAAACTTAAATAAGGGACCAGGAAAATGAATAACTATAAGAAAGTGAAAATCAAAATCAACAAAAAACTATGAACCAGAGACACTTTTAGGGGGGGGGGGGGGGGGGAGGGATTGGGGTCAGAATGGGGGGGCTGCAATTGTATGGGGAATATAACAAAAAAATTTATAAAAAAAAAAAAAAAAATTGTCATGTAAGAAAGGGATTGTTAGATTCTCATGAGATATGTCGTAGCTACCATGTCCATTCATGTTCACCAAGACAATAAATGTTTTCTAATTTTCAAAAAAAAAAAAATGATCATAGTATATGTACAGTATTCTTCAGAAGTCTGTAATGTCTGTAATTTTGGTGGTATGCAAAATGCTTTCTCTGAAAAGTTTGAAATAACCATAGACTTCTGTGGGACCTGTTTTCCTTTCTTCTACTTGAACACATGAAAGCATTTAGAAAACTTCACCATTGGGCAAACTTCAGCTTTTCTTTCAAATAAACTCATAATTCTTCTCCCCATCTTCATGTGGGCTGCCATGAAGAAGGAAATACATTATTTTGTGTTCTACAAAAATTGGCTATTAATTTTTTAAAAGAAAAATAATATATGATATGAAGAAGTACATATGGGTTCAATAGGGCTAAGTATGAACTGGTATGAGTGTCTTAGGACCTCCCTAGACTGCTTTAGATGTTTTTCATACAAGTCTGATTGACTTATGAATAAAGCTTCATTAACATCAATAAAACAGAGATAAAGTAGAGGGGCAAGCAGGTTGAGAGAAGAGCATCTTTTATTCTCAAGTGATTATTATTTATTTGGGCAAATTAAAAGGTCATTCAAATACATCTCTATGACATATTGTTTTATCTTAAAAAATGATAAATTTCTTCCAATGAAACCAACCATTTTCTCAATTTTCATATCTAAAGAAAGATGTTGCCAAGTATGTTTTATTTCCTTACAATACCATTTTTAGGATCATTGAAATTTTTATCAGAAATTCTATCTTGGGAAATTTCACATGCTTCGGACAAACTTTCCAACACTTGTGCACTAAACATCGCACATTACAAAATCTCAATGTAGGATGGATGAATAAAATGTTCAAGAGTTTATTTTGGGATAAATCACCCCAGAAAGATGTTTTCCAATTTCTAAAACCCTTTGAGGGAAATTATGTCCCAAAGTATTATCATTTGTGGAAGGCCATCATATGTCATTGTATAATTATATTGGACACAATTCTAAGAAACTTCCACTATGTAGATGGAAGCAAGGTATCCCATGCCATACAAATGGTGTATCTGCTCTGACCCCATATCCATTTTTATCATTTTAGAAACCCAAAAGAATTAGTTTTCATTATAGGAAAATTAAAACTTTTTTTTAAAAAATGCAAAATCTTACTCAGAACACTAACACATCACTAGATAAAGGCACAACTGCTCTGTTGGAAGTATTGGTGGGAATTTCATAGACTGACCTCTTCATTGGTCCCTAGAAGGGCTTGTTTCTGGGGGAAAGAAAAGACCAAAAGTGCTGCTTTAGAGCAACAAGTTTGTATAAGAAAGGATATATTTTCCAAGATTAGTTGAAGTCATGAAAAATACACCATCAATAAACCACTTCCAATGTGCTACAGGTGAGCCACAAGTTCTGGACAAGTCACAACTGGTCTCGGAAGCTGTACTAGACAAATGAGAGGTCTATGAGTCCCTTTTGAACCATGGGTTCTTTGGGAATCTGGAAAATGTTGTAGATCATCTATCTACAAAGCCACATTGTAGTACCAGCAAGGCACGGAGCAGGTTCTATATGGATGCAGGCAGACGGGTAAAGGAGAGTCCTGGAACCCTCAGTGGCTTTTTCAGGCTATTAATGATCTTTCTACACCATTTGTAGTGAGGCAACCAGGTGCAGGAGAGGTGGGGGCCAAGGGTCCAGGAGGCTGGGAGGCCTCCTAGCCCCCAGAAAATCTTTACTTTCTCTGATGTTCTCTTGTGGTCTCTTCTCTGATCTCTACTGCATTCTGCTGCACGGTCCTCTGCTGCCACCGCTGTCCTCTGTGCCCCCACCCTTATGTGCCCAGTCTCTCGGCTCAGGTGTGTCCACTTATACATGCCCCCCCACCCTATTCCAGGTGCATACCATCAGGCACACATGTAAGACCACAGGTGTTGATCATAGGTGCTAAAGGCAGGAGGGTGGAAAAAACCTGGTAACTTCCACTTATTCTACACAAACATACTCACAATTATGCTTTTAATGTAAGGGGGTCACTGGTCACTTGGGTCTTCTGGTGTTCCATGGGAACCTAGGCTAGATAACTATAAGGTCATTTCAGAACTCAATGTTGTTCTACATGTTTTCACATATTCATTAACTTTAAAGTCTGACAAAGAAAGTAATCTCTCTATTCTGTTTCCTTCCTCAACTATCAGTTGGCATTTTTCTGCTCCATAGATTAAAAAAAAATAGCATGATTCCTAGCTTTAAACATGTTTAGTGCAAAGTTTTTTACCTTGGGGAAAAAAAAGACAGATTGAAGTGGGTAAAGTTCAATGCGCTCCTGCCCCTCTCTAGAAATATGCTTTACAAAGCAAGTCCTTCTGAAGTAAAGATACTAGATCACATTATACATGGAGATAGTGCTGTCCATCAGGGAGGCATTACCAGCTGGTCTGTAGCTGGTAGAAGTCCTGCTAGGTCTAGGACCGACAGTAAGGTTGATGAAGGCACCTGACCATTTCAAGTCAGAAAATGCCAGTGTCTGCACATACTAGGCATGTACTATTTCTCACCAGAAAAGCTAAAATGAGTGGAAAAAAATGCACCCCCTTTCCATTCTCACTTCCAAACTATATTATTGATTATAACTAGATCATTGACAGTGATTAAAAGTTATTTCTCACCCTGGAAGTGTGCAAGTCTCAGTCTGAAAAGAATTTACTTTTCCTGAAACTTCCTATTGCTGACACCTTATTTTTCCTTTTCTAAGACGCTGATGACTCTCTAACTTGTGTGTAAATTTCTGTATTTTTGTGTGGAAAATGCATTTCTTAGGAAACAAAACTGGATTCCAAATGAGTCTCCTATTTTGTCAACTACTTTTTATGGACTGAGTGAGGCTGCCTAGATCAGCGTTAGAAGGATTAAAGCAGAGTTAGAAGAACCATTCCAAGTTTGGCGAACAGAAGGTTAAAGACCCTAAACTATGTTCTCACCAACCTATTTCTCAGAACCCCTGGCAAAGCCCCTCCACAGTCACAGAACAAGAGAATTCCAGGAAGCAGCAACAGTTGAACAAAATAGATGGTGCAAATTAGGCAAAACAACATACTTAGAATCTCCACAAAATCTATTTCTTTGCCATTGAGTTTAAGAAAATGCAAATATTTTGTCTATTATTTTTAAATTGTAAGAAAAATATGTTACCTACATATTTCAATATGCCTGGAAATTTTCTAGGATATACCAAGAAGCACTTAGCAGTTGCCTCTTGGCAATGAGATGGCAACAGATTGAGGTAAGTCCTTTGCTCTGAGCATAATTCTATAGGAGGGTTCAGAACATTGAGCACTTTGGTAAAGCATGAGTTCTGAGAGAGTTAATGCTGCTATCATATATAATCCCTAGAGTGTAACTGCTTTGAGAGGAGGGTTCTTTTGTCACATTCAGGTCCTGACCATTTTCTGGAGTAAAATAGCTACTCAATATAAATTCATTGAATGAATGAAACAACCAACCAATTAACCAATCAATCAAAGTACCTTAGACATGGTTCATAAACTGTAACTACAGGCAAGTTTCACCTAAACCATTTTCTTCCTTCATGACAAGGTAAATAAGAATTCTCATTTTGTCTGTGTACTAACCGTAGGATTTGGGACAAATTCCTAAGTTTTTTGAATTTCAACTTTCTTTTTAAAATAGTGATGATTCTTCTTTTGCATAACAGTTCCCAAGACCAACTAGACTATACAGAGCGCCCATCTAGTTCAGGACCTGTAACTGAATGTTATATGCAATCATAGATAATTCCTTAGAGGCGCCCCCTAATTTTGCAAGGCTTTCTTTTATTCTTTTTATTTAAATGATGAGAGAGGAAATTAACCCAAAAAAAATTCTGCGAAGATGTTATTATTCAGCTCCTGCTGGGTGATAAAATGTCCCAGACATGGATTGTGCTCCCCTTGAGCACTTTACAGAAGAGGGTGACAATGATTTAAAAGACAACACAGCTGAACTGATCAATTGTTTAATGCCCTACACTGAATCACATGTCTCCTTGGCTTCCCTAAGGTGCTTGTATATTTCTTGAATGCCCTTCATGTGACACTTAATAATACAATGCCATGATTAGCCTTCAGTGGGCAATTTCATTCAGTTATTGTATTTTGAGAGGCACAAAAATAATGTGATATATTCAGAATGAATGCCATCCTCATATATATAGATTTAATTTCTTATTGCCCCTTATTTTTGGACACATGAACCCCAAGTGAATTTTAGTTTATAAATACCTGCCTCTTAGTTTGGAAAAAAAAAACCTCATCATAGTTTCTAAAATGACATTTACCTTCTTTTACATGTTACCCATTTTTCTATGTTTCTCAAAAAAATTAAGAAAAATATTGATAAAAGTGGAAAATTTTTTAGTCTATTCCTAAAATCCTATGGTATATGGACCAGTATTTTTCTAAATACTGACTCAGTTCTAGTATTTCTTACTTCTGATTATTACTGCCGCATATTTTCTTTATTCTGTTGCTTTTGGTGTCATTTTTATTTTTTATTTTATTTTTAATTTTTTAAATTTTATGTATTTTTTACATCATTTTTTATTATTGCACAATGTATGCATTTTCATCTTGGTTATAGTCCCTGTAAAATTTCCACCTCCCTTGTTTTGATCTTAATCCTTCCTGCCCCCGACCACCACCCCGCCTCCCCCCACCCCATAGTGTGTCTCTGGTTTATAGTTGCTTGTAGATTTTGATTTTTACTTTATTATAATTAGTCTTTTTCCTGACGCCTTATTTGGGTTTTCTGAATTCCTGCTATGAGTGAGACCATCCGGTATTTTTCTTTTTCTTTCTGGCTTATTTCACTGAGCATCGTCCCTAAAGGACCGTAAGCATTGTCACAACCGTTACTTACCTTGAACTCCTCTTCAGGCCTGTTCTGCAGGTCTGCTGCGTTGAAATGCCTCTCAGGGATTTTTTTCTTCAGCATTTATTTATAGCATGTTCTTCTGTCTCTTCATTTTTACTTTTTCTGCATTGTAATAGGGAGAAACTTTGAGAGTGTTGCCCTTCAAGGTGTAGTAGGTAAAAAAGGCCATGGCAGCAGGGCTGCAGAGGGCCAAGCTTCCCACTGTGCCGTGGGCACCAGCGCGCTGTGTGCTGGGGTCCACAGTGATCCCTCCTCAATGGCAGCTTCTCAGTCAGTGTCGTTTATAGTCTCATGTCCATTTCTCTCAATACCTCTAGGCTATGTTTGATCACTACTGAGCACAGTCGTAGCTGATAAAGGGACACAGGTTGGGAATTGTTCTGTTTTCCAGCAGGGCCTTTTCCTGGGATGTTTGTTTCTGTATTAACAGGTGTTAATTATCTGTGGTGTATGCAAGTGTTCATCTGATGCTTTGGTTTTTGCCCAGGCAGGGATGAACAAGGTGGCAGGTATTCTGACTATCTCAGCTTTGGCTTTGAGGAGACACAGGTGATCTGACCTGTTTCTCCCACCAATTCCTACTCCAGCTGATCTCTATCTGGAGCTGCAGTAATCCTCACCCAGCACTTTCACCCCTAATGCTTTCCAGCAGATATTTTTGTCCTGGGCATCAGCTCAGTGTACCCCCTAATCCAGTACAATGCCAGCTCTCCATATTCCTGAGCACTGGCATGTGCCCCATAGCCCCAACTGCATGGCGTCCTGAACAGCAGCAGCTCCTCCCCCTTTGGGAATGCATAGACCTGCTACCTCTATAAAGACAGTTAATTTAAATTTTTCCTACCCCTTATTCTGGACTGTTGCTCTGAGTGTGTGCTGACATTGTCTGTTTTTCCTTCAGCAAGCTAGCCTTGTTCTGTGTAATCCAGTTGTGAATGTGTCAAAGAGGTGAGTTCAGCATCTTCTCTTTGTTGCCATCTTTTTTTTTAAGATTTATTTATTTATACAAGAACTGGGGTACAGGCCAGATGTGCAGGAGGGTGAGAGGATTCACCAGAGACAGAGTGGGGAGCAGAACAGGCAGACTGACTGGAATACAGTGCTGAGGGGAGCAGCGGGTGAGACAGGAGAGGTCTGCCGCGCCATGTGGGTTCTCACCAGCCGGCCGGGATCGAACCTATTGCTACAGAGGCTGTAGACAGCTTCACAGCACTGTGCTCAACTGCCTGCAACTCCAGGGGAGGCCCTCTACTGCCATCTTGCCAGACTCTCCTCTGGTGCAAATATTGAATGTTCTTCAGTTGTTTTTAAAATCTAATCATCCAAAGTCTGGATAGACATCTCAGTGATTATGTAAACTATTCAGTCAATTCAGTTAAAAAAATTAGATATGACTAACCCATTTTGATATCCTCTAACTAAACTTACTGCCTTGTCCAAATATAGTAGGCCCTAATAAATATTTATCGATTTGAGTTGTTTGTTCTTTGACGTGAAATGTACTTAGGTTGAAACTAGAGCAAGTAATTTTGATAATGCATGTGAAATGCCTAATAGCTCCTATTAAGTTCTTTTCCAATTCATGTGCACCTCTCTCTGATTAGTGAGTTTCATTTGTTCCCGTTATGTTATTGAGTTTGGATTTAGATGCAGATTGGCAAATTGCTTTCCCAATATTTATCATCTATTTTGTTCTAATAACTGTTCATTGGAGTTTAAGTCATCTCCCCCATGTCTTTGTTCTAAGCACCCCTCTGTTATGAATGAGAATTACATATTATTTATAAATGACTTTAGAAATACAACAAAGAAGAAACACTGTAGATGCCAATGAGAGAATGCTTCTTACCAGCAGGTGCAATTCATTAATAAGTGAGTTCACTTTGAAGGGAAAATCATTAATGTTTTCACTCCTGTGAGACAATAACTCTGTAAGAGTTAGATCTGATCAAATAATGATTAGATGAACTGTAGGAAGATTCAGATTAACTGTGAAATTATTACTTCTGGGATTCTGATTTAGTACTTTTTAATTTTTAAATATGAGTGCATGATATCTAGGAAATCAATAAGTCTAAGGAAAAAGCAAGATGAAGCTATCACCCAGTGTGTTCTATTAGCAAGGAAGAAGGTTGTTATACAAACCATAATTATACAATTGTGAAATTTATTAAAATAGCTACATGTTTGGACTATCTCTCATGATCTTTATATTTTGAACTCTAGTAAATCACCACCACTAAATTACTAAAAGGAATATATTTCTGTCACATAATCGACATTTTGTCATTCTAATCACAACAAAATGTAAAATGTTGGGTATTTTTCCTGTATAGTATAAATAAATAATTGCTATCCAGAAACTGAGGTTAGAGTTCTCTTTATTGAACTCAGCTCCAAGGTAGGAAAATATATGTTGATGTACTTTAATAACAGATTTTCTTACCCTAGCTTTCAGAAGAATTATAAATAATACCACATGCATCTTCCCAGGTGTCTCTGATAACTTTACTCTTACATGTAGATAGAGAATTGAGCCACAGAATTCTATAAGCTTCTACACCTTGACCCAAGTAACTGGATCCCTGCCCATTTAATGACCTCTCAGGAACCTGGGGTGCATCAGTCTTCAGTATCACCTGGTTGGAGTACCCCAAGCCTGGACAAGGGCCCACATTGTCCTCAGTGCAGTTTCTAGGATATTTTCTGGACATCTCCACCCCTGACCTCCACACATGGGGTTGACCAGATGTCCTGAGCAACTCTGCACTCCACACCCATTGGATGATGCCAGTCTCACCCACCAGGGGATAAGTTGGCAAGCAGATCATTCTGCCTCTCTGGCATCATAATTCTTTCACATGAAATTGGGCCTTCCCAATGGTGCCAACAAACTTATTTGGAGGAATTTTAATCATGTCAGAATTAAACTAAAACTTGAGCCATGATGCAGGGGCACATGTGACAGTGGCTATCTATATACTCATGACAACATTTCTCTGCTCTTTAGTACTTAAGATGGTGATGTGGGCCTCATCTCCAAAAAATCATCATACCTGGAGTTATGGTTTCAACATGTGAAGTTGTTGGTTGCGGGGGGGACCCAGTTTATCCATAACAAATCATTTCTCAGAAGAACTTTGTGGTATCAGGCATACTTTATCCCATTGCTCCTAGCTTCTGGCACCCAGGGCAGCACCACCCCTTTAGAGCCTCAATACTAAGATTTGGTTGTCCTGGAGGTGACTACACATATCCCTTCCCAGGGCTTTTGAGGCCATTGTTAATGCTAACAGTCCTTCCCAATACATGTCTTCTTTTGTTTCCCTCCCATCATTGCAGTTGTTGTATTTCTCTATGGATTGCTCTAAATTGTGATTGAGAAAGGAGGGACATCACTTGTAGAATTGAGATTGCTCTTCTTATTCTGTCCCCTGACCTGTGGTTCCTGGTGGTGGTGGTGAGTAAACAGCAGTTTACATTGTAGGAATTCAGTGTTTACAACATAAAGAGTGAGTTAAAGATATGTTGTTCTGTTTATACTATTAAGATTCTGGCTGGTGAGCATTATACAATCAGAAAAATAAATTATTGCTTACATTGTAGTAGTCTGTTAATGAAAACACATCTTGGCATTAACTCTTTACTTCTAGAAGAAACTCTCTTCCCTCAGTGATATGGGTAGGACACCTATTAAGTGGACAAGGAGTGTGGAGATCTCTTTCTGCATCTCTTTATTCTCACTTGCCTTTAGCTCAAAATAAACCTTATGTAAAAGTATCATATTGTGGGTGGCATATTCTGATTCCCTTCATATACAATGGTGGTTCTCAACTCTCACTGTGCATTGCAGTCACCTAAAGAAATTTCAAAGTTTTGATGACCAGGTTCATCCTCAGTGATTTAGTTTCACCCAGACATGGATTTTTTCTAGAAAGTTCTATTGTTGATCCTAATGTGCAGACAAAGTCCTATTATTTCTCAGTACTGACCACAAATAAGATCATCAGAGGGTGATGTATCAATGCCCACAACCAATCAAGACTAATTACATCAGAATTTCAAGAGATGGGATTCCCAATTTGGTGATTTAATATGTTATAGTCTCAGATACAGGTTTCCCCCACATATGGTGTAATTTTGTAGGTTATTTTTGAGGTCTTAGGAATGCTCAAAAAATTTCCAAATAAAGTAATCAATATCCAAATAAAGTAATCAAATAAAGTAATCAATATCATACTTCCAAATAAAGTAATCAATATCATTCTCAAATCATAATATAGGAAGTTATACTATTGGATAGCAGGGGAAACCTATAACTCTAATCTGCAAAGAATGTTGAAAACAGCTATTCTAGTCCAATTTCAGCTCACTCTTAAAATTTCTATATAGTGAGAAAGCATAACCTCTTTTATCCAAATCATCTGATTTCTTTGAAGCCATAGAAACACAAACCTATTCATAAATCTCAATAAATACCAAAATTTATTGTATTTTAACCTATAAAATGTTACAGTTTGTATAATGTTCATCCACAAGTTTCATTGAATTTGAATTAAGTTGGTTCACTATTTGTGTAGCCCTGACTACACTCTCCTGAAAGCAGTTTTTCTAATGATGCCAACAAACATAATTTTATTTATCTATATTTTAAAAAGACTCTAAGTATCTGGAAATACCTCTAGAACTGTATTAAAAGGACACAGGGTTTTGCCAAGCAAATTTCTGCGACCTCTTCCCTACCTGCCTTTACAATGCAGGATCAGAGACTCAAAATTACCTTCTAGCTGGTGGGAGGCAAACCAGACTGGTTGACAGATAAGCAAAAATGAGAACTGGCAGGCTTAGGAGGAACACAACCAAATCTCAAGCCTGTGTTTATCCAATCGATAAATGCTATGGTTCTTGAATAACTGTTGTTTAAATTCATTTCTCAGTGGCAGAACAAAAGGAGTGTAATGAAAGCAAGGCAGTTAGAGAAGGCATTAGGGTCAGTAAGGAGAATGCAGCCTTTAAGATAATCACTCTTAGAGAGACAACAATCCAGACCATCTTTTGGTTCACAATAATATCAGTAGGCCGTGCAGTGGTTAGGCAAAGCCATTTGCTTTGTCTGTAGACAGATTACAGACAGGAGAACAATCAATAGCTTTAGGGCAGAAAATCTCCCTGGTTTGTGCAACCCTTTCGTTGAATCTTTTGTTGTTAATTCATTTTGGTAATATGAATCTCCTCCAGTGCCTTTCAGTGCTAGCATTCTAGGAGCAGTTAGCCAAGCAGAAAGGCCACAGATCAAGCCTATTGTCTATTGGCAAAGGCTCCATTGAACCCTAATGGACATAGGAATCTAGCAAGACAAAGAATCCTCAGTGCCTTGCTCAAATGAAGCCTACATCAGAGGCCAAGGGAGTCGTTTTGATTATCTGAAGAGGTAGTGATTAGAAGGTGCATCTATTATGAACCAAAAGAAAAAAACAAAACAGAACAAAAACAAAGGAAGGAAGGAAAGAAGGGAGTAGAATGGAGAGGACATAAAACTCAAGAGAAAGAAAGAATGAAATTTTTCTATTTGCATGTTTCCTCCAGTGTCTATTGGCAAAAATTTGAAAGAAAGTTTGAAATCCCAAAGTAGTATGGTCTGTAGTAGACTTTGTCCACTGCAGAAATTTGCTTTTTATTATCTTTAGTGAGGCTGGTCATTTTAGTCTTTGAACCTTTGCACTAAGGCTTAGTTGTTATCTTTTAATTTATGTCACTTCTAGAAATCAAATTCTCTTTTCTCTCAAATCTTAAGCATTCTTTTTTTTTTCTTTTCTTTTTAGCTTGAATTTGCAATCCCTGCTTTGTTTCTTTCCTTATTTCCTCCTCTAAGGTGAAAACACTCTTTATTGATTGGGACACGTCAAAGATATGTGTGTTTTGATTTTGGGGGGGTCAGTGTGCAGACTAAGAACAGACTTCTGTGGCTTAGAAAATGATAAAGTAAAAGACACTTTAACCTCTGAAATTAAGAAAAGCAAATATAAGCAAAAGTTACCTCAACCTGGAGAAAAGGAAGTTGACCATCACAAGAAAGCTATTGCTCATTTTGCTACAGTTACCAACAAAAAAAAAAAAAGAAATCACAGCCTACATCATTTACTGAGTACTTACCATAGGCCAGGGAAGAGTTAAAATAATTTGATATTCACAAATATTCCAAAGGATAGATAGGAAAAGCTATTTTTACAAGTGCCAAAATTGAGGCTAAGAGAACTTATATTACTTGACTTAAAAGCAACTTGCCTATAGGCACATAGCAACTAAGTAGAAGAGGGGCTGCCTACCTAAAAGATCTTTCCTCAAAAACAAAACAAAAACACAACTAGCAGACAGAATATAAATTGGAGACACTCAGCATGGGAGGGGGAGGGAGAGGGATTAGTACAAGGGAGAGAAAAGCACAAGTGACTATGGTGATGGTTCATGGGTGACTTGGTGGGATTCTATGGGGATTATACCTGAGAGCAACAATGATGTAAAAAAATACATATTAAAAAAGAGAGAGAGAGATCTGGGCCTCCACTGGTGGCGCAGGTGGTTGAGCACAGCGTTGTGAAGCTGTTCGCAACCTTTGTAGCGCCGGTTTGATCCCGGCCAGCCAGCGAGGGTCCCACATGGTGTGACAGATCTCTCCTGTCTCTCCCGCTGCTCCCTTCAGGAGTGTACTTCATCAGTCTGCCTGTTCTGTTCCCCGCTCTGTCTCTGGGGAATCCTCTCACCCTCCCGCGCATCTGGCCTGTACCCTGGTTCTTGTATGTATAAATAAATAAATAAATAAATAAATAAATAAATAAATAAACAAACAAACAAACACATCTTAAAAAAAAAAGATCTTTCACTACAGGTGAATCTTCCTTACAATTCCTTTTCCGTATTTGTCTTTTCCACTTCCTTTTCGACAGACATTGTCTTCCAAACCATCCGCTTCTGAATCTCTGACTGAGAAAAGTTTTGCTTATTCCTCCCAGATTATGAAATTGGGGGTTGTAGTTAGGAAAAATATATTTATATATATATATATATATATCTTATATATATATATATATTTTTTTTTTTTTTTTGTGGGACTCTCGCCAGCGGCTGGGAAACGAACCAGCACTTGCAGAGGCTGCGGGCAGCTTCACAGCCCTGTGCTCAACCACTGTGCCACCAGGGGAGGCCCGACATATATATTTATCTAGAAACTCTGGTTCTTTCTCACTCACTCCATTTAAAATAACATCCTATAAGGACCTATAGTAAGAAAAGTGCAGTGAGGCAGAAACACCTCTATCTGTTATTGCAGAGCTCTCTGTTCCCCTGCTCTCATCCTCAAGGATTCTGCAAGAGCCACGGTTAAGTCAGTTCTGCTTAAAGATTTGCCCACATCGATGCAGCTCACGAAGAAGTGGAACCCTTAAAAGTATGAGTCTTATATTACTTTCCCCAGGAAAAGCATACATCAAACACACTTAAATGTTTGGTCAGATGTAAGCAGGCAAGGAATGTTACATTGCTCTATCTGTGGCCAAAGGATTCTGTTTTATCCTCCTTTGATTTTTAGTCACAACTAAGGCTGCCAGCAAGTAAGAATACAAGATGCACAATTAAGTTTGAATTTTGGCTAATAATGAATAGTTTTCTAGTATATATTTAAAATTCAGATAATAATATAATATATACCAATATTATTAGTATAAATGTTTTTAATATAATTGTGATCCACACAATATTTAGGAAATACTTATACTAAAACTTATTGAGTTTTAGTAAAACTTACATAAAGTGTATCTGAAATTTAGATTTAATTGGGTATTATCTGGCAAACATAGGACTCACTATTGAGTCTACACATGATTATGAAATCTGGTGTGGGCTATTTGTGTAAATAGACCTTGTCTGTAAAAAAATAATTTTTAAGAAAACATACAGATGGGGCCTCCCCTGGTGGTGCAGGCGGCTGAGCGCAGTGCTGTGAAGCTGTCCGCAGCCTCTGCAGTGCTGGGTCGATCCTGGCCTGCCGGCGAGGGTCCCTCATGACACAGCAGAACTCTCCTGTCTCACCCACTGCTCCCCTCAGCAGTGTATTTCGTCAGTCTGCCTGTTCTGTTCCCTGCTCTGTCTCTGGTGAATCCTCTCACCCTCCCGTGCATCTGGCCTGTACCCCGGTTCTTGTATAAAATAAATAAATAAATCTTAAAAAAAAAAGAAAACATACAGATGGCCAACAGGCATATGAAAAAATTCTCATCATTATTTATCATCAGGGAAATGCAAATCAAAACCACAAGGAGATACCATCTCACACCCATGAGAACAGCCCGTATCATAGGACCAGAAACAAATATTGATACTTGAAGTTTCCCAAGAGTTAAAAAAATATGAGAACTGTCATATGCAACTCAGCCAGCCACCACAAATTCCTCAGATTGCTGGTCGTGAGGAGAGGCTATTGGCCAGACATTTCAGCCCAAGCAAAAGAGACTTCCCGAATGTGTAAGGCTGCTGTTGTTTGCACTTTATCTGTGGGTTTTGAAGCTTTGCCTCCTCTCAATTATTGGGTTTACACTGTGTGAACCGGGGCTGCAGAGAGAAATTGCTGCTCTTCTCATTATTGCATGTCTGGCTTTGGGCTCCAGATGAAGTATTTGGTTTGTTGACTTCTACATCAGGATTCATTTCCTCCTGTTCTCTCCAATTATTGCTAGTGCCTTTGGTATATACAGTTCCAAGGGACTCAAAGTATGCCTGTGTCACTAATTCTCTCAACATCCTTCCCTAATAAAAAAGATTATTCCATGAATATCAAGAACAGTCAGACAATGTTCATCAGCCTTAGCATTTATCCTTCATTTTAGCCATCAGTGTTTTCATACAAAACAAATCCCTACACCCTCGGGGTAGGCTAACAGGCAAACTGTCACAGAAGAGCATTCAGAGAGGTCGATAGTCATTTATTTCAAAATATCATTTCCCTAGCAAGGACAATTCATCTCAAGGGTGAGTGCACATTTCCCTGGAAATCAGGGGGACAATTTCAGTTATTACACCTCCTCCATGTGACATTATTCTTATTATCCATCAAAAATGTGTCAAACTCATATTTGACAATGAACATGATTTTAGCCTTTTCTCTTATGCTTCAGTATTATCGTGAAATTGAAAGTGTGATTATTGTGCTGAGGGGATTGTCAGTGTTTTCATTCCAATTAACTAATGAAGCCCCTTGGATTTTCACTGTAACGTGTGTGGGACCTTGGAGGGAAAACCATCTTTGGATGGCAAGTTTCTTATGGTCGCTCAGTGACAGTTGGGATTACCTTGTGTGCCAGTACAATTGCAACTGAGAAATGTGTAACATTTAATTGACAGTTTAGTGTTATAATTATATATTAAGTGTATTTACTCTAGTTGAGCATTAAGGTAAGTAAACACTTGACTTTTTTTCCCCAAAGAATTAGGGAAATGTATGCTAAATATTTTCCTTATCTCCTTACAGATAGGTTGACTATAACCACATCACTCTGACTGTCTTTTGGGAATGGCATCTTAAGTTTTATGGATGGGATCAGTGTCATGGGCGCAGTGTAGATTGCCACTTGGGATCCATCAAAGCAGGGCAAACTCCAAGCCCTTTCTCTGCATAAGAACAGAGCTTGATCTTGATCCTTATAACATCTGTTTAGGATTACTTAACATGTTTAAATGTTCCACTTTTGGAATGTGATCTTTTGCATAATAGTATCCAATTCTTATCTTCTAAGGGTGCCACTCTTTCTTAGAATGAGATAAAATGTCTGCCTGAACAGAGATACATGCCTGAGAATTGTGAATTCTTCCTTGTAAAAGTATGGATTCTTTTTTTCCTCAGCATTTCCATTGAGTGTTAGACAAAAAGACAGGGAAGAAAGGAAAGGAATATAGTGATTTTTTTTTCCCCTATTGTCTTTCTATTATTTTCACTTTCTATTTTTAAAATTGTATCTTTCCCCCTGGGAAAAAAGTAAAAGCCTCCTTTGCATGACTGAGTGTGGTTATATGGGGGTCAGACTTGAGTCAGAAGTTGTAGCTTTTGTAAAGTGGGTGAAAGTCACTGCAGAGCACCAGATTTTAATATTGTTTCTTACTGTACCAAGATTTAAAAAAAAAAAAAACTTACCTTATATCTGTGAGTGAATAAAGAGGATTGGGGGGGTCTTACTCATGGACTCCCATCTCAAAAACATTTCAACTATTGGAAAGAGGTAGATTTCATTTTTTGCAGCTGTTACTACAGATATAGTTAATGAAATGAGGTGATGATGCACAGGAATTGTGGAAAGTTAAAAATCATCATGGTGCAATTATTTTTAATAATAATAATAATTATTATTATAATTATTATTACTATCATCATCAAAGGAAAAAAAACCCTACAACTTTAAGAAAAGGTGAGATGTTTGGTGCCTATAAACAACATCTATGGGCAAGACCAAACTTGCAAAGAAGCAGATAAACATAGAGAATGAAAGATTTCTAAAAGACCCCCCAGAGGCTTCTCTCCATCCCTTTCCTGTCTTCATCTCCTAACTCAAATACATTCACACTAATCATTCATGCTTACAATAATCCTGATTTGCTCTGTCGAAGCTAATCAAAATGCAAATACCATTGAGAAGAATAAGACTTTGCATAAACCACCACCTAGCAACTCAAATTTGTTGACAATATCTGGAGAACTAAGTAAATGTGAGCAGAGGTGCTCTGACACCCTAAATGGACCTAATTGACTCTCAATTCAGGGTAAGGCTATGGGAGATTTTCTGCTTAAGAAACTGGGTATCCATTCAGATGCTATTTGGGGGCAACTGGAATCACAGATTATTTCTGAGCCCAGAGTGCATGAAGGGAAACTGAGGGAGGATTGAAAGGATTGGGCAAGGGGTGGGGGATAAATGAATTTTTAAGGGAAATACAACTGAAGTAAACTGTTTATTCATAGGTAATGCTGACAATGAGTGTCTCTGAGCATCTCAGGATAAGAATCAACAGACCAGTGCCAAAATGTGCAACTATATCCTTCACATTTATGAGGCCACCTAAATAGTCAACTGTGATATAAATATTTCTGTAAAAATTCACTGTAAAAAATATTACTGTATATCATTTGGCGATCTAACTGTTAGAACAGGGAATTAATCAGTGGGAAATAATCACCTCTGAAAGTCTTTTCTGCTGACTAAATAAATGTAAGATAAAATTAGTACAAATGTGTAACAAGAAATGATTTCCATATTTTACTGACAAGTAATGTTAGGAATCATTATCCTAATGGCTTATGAACTTCCTGTATTATCAAATGACATTCTAGAGTAATATTATGATCAGGAGCAGAATTTTTCATGCCTGAGTGGCATAAGCAAGGAGGTTCTATAGTGTTTTTAAAGCCTAGAACAGTTTTACCTCTCAGACAACCATCATTTTCTTTGTTGGAAAAGAGGAAAGGGAAATTTAAACTTACTGATGGACTCTGCATATTCTACTATGGCCCTGGGAGACCAAACTCATCACTGTAAATTCTTTGCTCTTCCCAATAAGTTTCTTTAAGTTGAGAAAATTGTCCTTCAGACTTAAAGAGCTGTCTGCAGCTGATACTCTGAGTGGTGATAGGGTAGGAGTTGGTAGAGAAGAAGAGTGAAATAATTCCTTCCTCATCCAGGACTACCCCTTGTGTAACAACTAGACATAATTCCTATATTGTGTCCTGAAAGGGCATCAAATGATTTAGAGCCTGTCCAACAGCTGTCTGAGGAAACAGTGGGTCACCAAGACATAACATTGAGCCAAGGAAGATGCAATGAAATGTACCACTCTATTCTGTCTTCATCAGGGTGTATAAGTTGATTTCAGGCTCCTCCAACATCTGGAAAGAAAGATCTGGGACAAAATGCTCTCATCCAGAGCCAAAATGGTGCTCTGGATAGAGATGGATCAAAACAACTAGTTTGCTGGAGAGAAGTTGAGCAAGACCATCTTAGCATGAAACACTACCATCAGCTCAAATGGAGGAGGTGCTGGTCTTCCCAACCCCAAGATCTGTGTGTGAATGCATTTTCTTTAATCTCTGAGCCTGAGAGGAAGTAGCCCTGGCAACAGAGAACTCATGGAAGGCAGTGGGGCCTCTTTCAGTGGCTGCAAAGTGGTGACAATGAGCAGGTCCACACCTTTCACGGCCCAGTGTGTGGCCACAATCTGGCAACTTACAGCAGCTGGATCCAAAGCCCCAGTGGAAAATAAAATAGCTGTAAGATATGCACAAAGATGTGACCCCCCCACACTCAAAAATAAAAAAAAAAACTAATGCGAACCTAAAGGGATACTATGAAAGCACCTAAAATTTCTCTGCATCTTAACAAATAGTATTTATGAATTTAAAAATTCAGTAGAGAAATAGGGGAACATAAGTCACTCAATAAAGAATGGAATAATTCAATTTATAAACTCAATTTAGTAGATAGATGTATGCTTAATTTTCCCATCAAATAGTGACTATGTTTTCATAAAGCAAGGAAACATTTACAAAAAAAAGTTCATATACTGGTCTATGGAAACTGTAACTAATTTTTCACAACAGATTTATTTTTTACTGAAACATTTTATCTGATCAAAATGTGGAAATCAAAATCTGGAAATCAATCATTTGGCTCAAAGCACAGTTGTTCCTGAAAATTAGTGCACCGTCTCCCAATTTACACTTAGAATAAAGAGGACTCTATAAATGAGAAAAGGGCTTTATGTCAGCATTATTAAATTGGACTTTTCTCTTGGCCCTACCTGTGAAAGCAATAGACAAATGAAAAACATCATGTGGAGACCCAAAGGACTCTAAAATTGAAGCTCCCTTCTAAGTGAAGTAGCTTTTAGACCTATTTTCCTAGGAAGCAAAAATGGAAAATACAAGTCATTCAAGTCTGAGGACTCTATCTTTGCTAGCATCAGAAATTATTTTCTCGTGTGTGTGTGTGTGTGTGTGTGTGTGTGTGTTTTAATGTGTTCTCCTTCAGAGTTTGGGATTAGTCACACACAACACTCACTCGTGCATACCTGCATGCATATGACTCTGAGATGCATTAATGGTGCTTTGAAGTATTAGAAGCAGCTATAAACCAACCACTGAAAGAGGATAGCCCTAAATATTTGAGATCCCCTTGTCAGTGAGGATGAAAAGATGACCTTTGTTGAAAGGTCACAGGGCTTGATTCAAGAGTCACACCACTTCTCCTTGGAGTTTATTTCCTGGGCCCAAAATCTTGCAAGTGTCTTCTTGTACTAGGAGTCTATGCATGTCTAAAACTCAAGAAGAACCTTCATGTAGAGTCCTGGTGCTCTGTTCTTGAAGTTTTCCCTCACATTGAGTTCCTGATGTTGCTACTTGTTCTCTTCTTAATTTCTCCAGTCTTCATTTGAAACATTGTCTCTGTGGCTACCCTGCTTGCTTTAGAAAAAGAACCAAAGTTTTTGGCCATTACAGAAATTACTATTCCATCATCTCTGCAGTTTTCAAATGTAGCCACCTGCCTCCTATGACACAGATTTCCTAGGAAATCACTGTCATGTTATCTGTAAGTGTATCACCTGAATGATGAAGCTTGCAAACTGGCCAAAACCAGAGCAGCTGGATACTAAAAAAAGTTTCCCTCTATAGCATGTTAACAACAAGTCTGCATCAGTAGGCAAAACTGCCCAAAAGAAACCTTTTGCTTTGTTCTTATGGCGCTCCACATTACGGCACATATCCTTGAGAAATGCAGGATAATGGAAAAATTTACAGGCATTATGTGGATAGTTTTCAAATGTTCAGGTCACTGTGACCTAGCAGTCACAGTGTAAGATGCATTGCCATTAAGGACTCAAGTCAGTTTGCATAGATCAGGGAAGAAAAACATTTCACTGATGTGCTATTCTGTGTCTTCTTATTTGATTAAATTTTAATTTTCACCATTGTGGAGTAGCTATGTAATATTCTAGACAGTGTTACTCAGCATAGGACTCAGTGCCTAAGATGCAGAGAAACCAATTATTCGTATGACTCCAGGGTCTAAGAAAGCAAAGAGCTTTATTATAAGTTGTCTAAGAGGGCAAGAGGAAAACCGCAAATTTGCCTTTCAAAGAATGGGGTTTGGGACAATATTTAAGAGGTTAGGGAACAAAGAAATATTAAGAATGTAAATTGGTAGTCTGATCGGTTGCTTTTTGCTGAATTAAGTTGAAACTTGAATAAGGGTCCATAAACTGCAACAAAACAGAGCCCTTCTCCCTTCTGAATGTTGTTCCTTTAAACCATTTTAGTTCTGTTTTCCAGGGTTATTTTTCAGTTCAATGGTGAAAGCTCACCATGAAAGGCCCACTTTTCTGGGCCTGAGCTCTGAAATTCAGGTATCAATTAATGAAAAATCTGTTTTTTCCTCATTTAAAAATGGGTAGGAGTATTTTTGTCCCGTTGTTTCACTCTTTCAAGCCTGATCAGCTGTTCTTTTTTTTATATTTGGTTTTTTAATTTTATATATTTTTTACATCATTTTTCATTTTTTGTACACTGTATGCATTTTCATCTTGGCTATAGTCCCCGTAAAATTCCCACCACCCTTGTTTTGCTCCTACTCCCTTCTCCCCCTGCCCCTCCCCATAGTGTGTCTCTGGTTTATAGTTGCTTGTTAATTTTGATTTTTACTTTATTATAATTAGTCTTTTTTCCTGATCCCTTATTTAGGTTTTCTAAATTCCTGCTATGAGTGAGACCATCCGGTATTTTTCTTTTTCTTTCTGGCTTACTTCACTGAGCATGATCCCTTCCAGTTCCATCCATGTTGCTGCAAATCGCATGAGTTTATCTTTTTTGAATGCTGAGTAATATTCCATTGTGTATCTGTAGCACATCTTCTTGATCCAGTCATCTATTTTGGGGCATTTGGGTTGCTTACCTATTGTAAATAGTGCTGCAATTAGCATAGGGATGCAGGGGCCCTTTTGAATTAATGTTTCTGTGTCCTTTGGGTAAATACTTAGGAGTGAAATTGCTGGATCATATGGAAGCTCCATCTTTAGCATGACCTGATGTTCTTGCTAGAGAAGCAGAAACAGGAGACTACCACCACTCCAGAGTTTCAGTAGTGCTCCTGATTGGCACCAATTGAGACAACGCTGCCAGGATCATTTGTATTAGTTAAGGCAGGTATTAGTACAACTTGTATTAGTGAGGTAGCTGCCACAGACTCCAAATTGCATAAAAGTCCAAACCTGGTAGGAACTTATTTCTTCCTTACCCAAAGTCTAGACAGGATATTCCTTATCAATGGACAGCATGTTTCAAAGTGATGATCCGCAGGGATCTGGTCACCATCCAAATTGTGGCTTCCAAGTTTGCTTTGGGGGATGATCTCTTTTTCAGCCAATAAGAAGGAAACAAAAGCTTAGAGCTTCTTTTGAGGGAGCTAACTGTGGGCCTGACTGGAAGGTGACATGCCATATTTACATCCCTGTTGCATTAATTGAAAGCCATGGCTACAGGTGGGAGGCTGGCAAATGCAAATAAGTATAAGCTCAGGGAAAAAAAGAAATTGTGGTGGTAAATATCCAGTAGACTCTCCTACTCTAGTCCTCTCAAGTCAGTTTGGTTGCCATTTTCTTCTGAACTGGGAATTTCCTGAAAATTCAATGCTATTTGCCACTTACATGAAATGTACTCTGTGGGCAATTCTACCACCCTTAAATTACCACTAATGTGGTATGCTGTATTAAATGACCTATTCTGAACCGTTTTTCATGTTTCTTTCTTAACTGGGCATCCTTCTCCTAAGACTTTGTCTTTTCCCTTTCTGCTTGAAGATTTGATTTTATCCTTTGGCTTCTACACAGCCCATCTCCAGAAGTGCACTAACTGTGGAGTTCATCCGGCTAAGCTCACCGGGGAACAGGATAAACCCACAGCAATTTCTCCCTTAGCTAGGGGCTTTAGCTCACCAAATGGTCCACATCCTCCACTTCGCAACCCCAAATTGCTGCTGCCCTCTCATGAACCAAGAGAAGGTGGTGGGTCAGAGAGCTACCTCTTTGTCCCCAGTCCAAATGCTGATACCAAACCCTCATCTAGGCAGAAGTAAAAGCAGGGGAGGATGCAGGACGTGTGAGTCTAGCTGTCACTAGGCACCACTTGACCTTTGTGAAGACTGACATGGAGAAATGCTCCCAAGAAATCCCTCTTCGGCAGTGCAGCAGCAGTTTTCATCTCCACCCTAATATCACTTACTGAGCTATTTGCACTCTGCCACAAAAGTTTCCATCACCAGAAAGGACAGCTGGACTCTGGGTATGAAAATGCCGCTTTGGATTGTGTTTGTTAAGACCCAGAGAAAGGGAATTTCACAGTCTTTCTGGCAGTTTCTAGAAGGATCTTAATGAGACACTTCTTTTGAAAAAGAAGAAAAGCAAATTCAGAAAACAGAAGCTTAGATGCCAAAGTGATGGATGCCTAATAGAAATGTTTAGATAGTTTGGGTACAGAAATGATGTTTCTAGGACAGTCTGATATGCATCCAGATACCAGGAGGGTAACTACAGCAGTGTGTGTGGCCTGATAGTCTCCATCATGATCTGCCAGCTGAAGCACAGGGGCCAATTATAACTGCTTGAGCCCTTTACTGCCCTCCTTAGTTGGGCAGGTATCAATAAATGAATCACTCAATCCTGTCTGGTACTTGGAACAATGCATCTAGCCTTGACCTGATGGTCCAACTTACCCCTTAATTTCTTCATTCTTCAAACAGTAATTGTTTACAACACTGAATATGACCTAGGCATATAGATTCACATCTCTTCAGAATGTTATTATCACACCCACCACCAAGGAACCCATAATTCTCCACCATAATCCAATGGGTCACCACCCTCTTACTCCCCACCCCTCTGGAAGCCTCAATTCTCAGATTTCCAGGTTTTCTTTTTTTGGTAGTTCTAGTTATGTCTTTTTCTTTGCTTTGTGTCTCTATATTATGAGTATGAGTAAAATAATATGTAATTTGTCTTTCTCCCACTGACTTATTTCATTTAAATAATCCCTTCCAATTCCATCCCTATCATCACAAACAGTAAGGTTTCATCTTATTTTTTTTAAATAGCTGGATAGTATTTGATTGTGTCTATATACCATGTTTTCTTAACCCACTCATCTTTGCTTATGTCTAGGATCATAACTATCTCATAATTTTTCTTAAAAAAAAACCTTAAAGAACTTTGTCAGACAGTAGGTACTATTGCATTTACAGGTGTTGAATAAACTGACATAATGGTATTTAACTATGCTTTTAATTCAGTGCTTTATGTAATTACAAAAGGTTAAAGAGACAAAGTTTAATTAACCATCAGTATGATTAAGAAATGCACGTGTATATCTATGTATCTTCTCAATTTATTTGACTTTACTTCATAGATAGCAGAAGGCAAAAACAATAGTAGATGAATTAAGATCAACTAAGTAGTGGAGAAAAAATCTTTAGAGGTGAAAATAGCAATAATTGCACCTGTATAAACAAGCAATTGAAGAGTAAGAGAATTGCAAACTCTGTAAGAATTAATAGAAGAGTCAATAGAAGTCAATAGAAAAGCTCAAGGTAGGAATGGATAATAAAGAATAGTAAATACATAAACCTGATGCAATGTTAACAACAGGAGAGTCGATCCCAGGAATTTAGGCCAACTTGCATCCAACTCTAATAATTAATATGCCTTCACAATGGCATTCAGTGAAAACTGATAGGCATAATAATGGCTATAATCACTGAAAGATCCTGAATGCCTCTGAATTACCAAAAATCTAATTGTACTTAGTATAATTTTAAGGATACATTTATTTCTGAATACTAAGACAAAAAGTATTTCCTTTTATAAGGAGCTATTTCACTATGAATCTTAAAATTTTAAAGTTACAATTTGCCCTGTTGCAATGACAAAGTTGAGTTGTTAATTCAGCCGGAGACATCAAACCAGAGAGTAGAGAGTTATCAGGAAGATTGGGAAACTGGGGGGAATTGAAGACCTACGCTGCATAGGAAGGAGTCCTAGGGGATAGAGCCTCAGGGTGACATACAGAGCTGAAGACCTAGAGTAATAAATGTGATTTGCATTTTCCAAATAGGGTAAATCCATAGTGCTGAATCCATGTGGGATGTATGGATGAATATCTATGGATGAACCACCAAAGTATGGGAACTAGAAAGGGTGGTCAGTAGGCTGATATGGTATCTTATTATATTTGTTAGAATTTTCTTGGTTCTTAGTGATTGGTTGTCAAAACCAGCAACTCCTGTGCATTCTCTCTCACCCCATTTTGCCAGGGGAGAAAAATGAAGCTTAACTAACATGAATTGTCCCAGGTCACACATTTGGAAGTAGCAGCATTGGGACTTACATTCAACTTTTATATTTTCTGTGCAATATTTTATTTAATCTAAAAACCAACCCCCAGGCAGACATACTTGAGAGCTCAAAGCATCCAGTGATTTATGTATGTATGTATGTATGTATGTATGTATGTATTTATTTATTTATTTATATTTAAAGATTTATTTATTGTTATACAAGAACCGGGGTATGGGCCAGATGTGCGGGAGGATGAGAGGATTCACTAGAGACAGAATGGGGGACAGAACAGGTAGACTGAAAAAATACACTGCTGAGGGGAGCAGCAGGCGAGACAGGAGGGGTCTGCTTCACCATGAGGGATTTTTGCCAGCCAGCCGGGATCAAACCCGCAGTGCAGAGGCTGCAGACAATTTCAGAGTGTGACGCTCAACCACTTGTGCTACCGGGGAGGCCCTCAGTGATACATTTAGTTGTTTTCCTGCTTGGGCATACAAGTAACCCAATGCCTAGAGAAAAATACTCAAGGCAATCTCTGTTTGTTTTTTTTTTTTTTTAATTCACTCTATAACACAGATGTCTCATACTAGATGGTCTATCCTTGAGCCATTCTTCCTTCTGAAAGGAAAAGGGGAATGTTTCCCTATGGTAC
This sequence comes from Talpa occidentalis, assembly GCF_014898055.3. Taxonomy (NCBI): domain Eukaryota; kingdom Metazoa; phylum Chordata; class Mammalia; order Eulipotyphla; family Talpidae; genus Talpa; species Talpa occidentalis. The sequence continues at coordinate 35,369,972 of NW_023601322.1, read as the reverse complement.
TATAAATTATATCAACTCACTAATGGCTCCACTCCTATTGTTCTCTCAGTAGAAGAACTGATCTGTTAGCCCAAATCAATTTGAAAAACAAACAGGCATAGCCGAGCTTGTTATCCTGAATTCACTCTAAAAACTGTTGTTTCATGGCTATTATGTATCTGATAATGGAGAAGAAACTACCTAAGATACCATCTTGACTTCAAGGAGGTTACAGTTTAGGTTATTTCTACTTTAGATGAATCTAAGTAATGGTATTGTTCTAAATCACTTTTGTAAATAATCTTTTAAAATCACATCAAGAACCTATTCCCCTAAATCACGTACAGTGTTGTAAACCAACCTTACCTCAAGGAAGAAAGAAAAACAAATTACATCATGTAACAATAGAAACATGATTTTCTATACTGCAGGGCATGTGGTGATGTTACTGCTTTCCTGGGCCTGATTTTTCTTCCATTTTCAGATAAACTCTGATTTTTTTTTTCAATGCAAAATGGCATCATTTGATATCCTTGATATATTTATACAAACTATAAGTACTATATACATTGTGTGCTGTATTATGTAATACAGATAATTTGCTAAGTACAAATTTTGAACTGTTAGTTTTCTGTAAATTATGAGCAAGCAATCCTCTGCCTTCAAATGGTAAGTGTAAATACATAATTGAGTTTGACTTGCCTTGAATGTGACTCTGCACGCCAGTCTCAAGGTAACACTCTTCTCCTCAGTGCTCACTTACCTTTCTTTTCCTTAGCTGACCACCGCCACCTGGCCTTTTTCCTTGTGTTCTGTGATATATTGTTTTATTCTCAGGTTCATAATAATTAAATATAGTGATTTAAAACAATGGCTTTTTATTAGTATTTTTTCCCTAAGTGACAAATAAAATTTCATTGTGGTCTTTTTTCCTCTCTTCAGAAATTACTATTTATTACAGAGATGCTTCCTCAAATTTTCTTAACAAAAGTCATTAGAGAGATTTTACTTTGTAAATTATGTTGATAATTTTTCAATAAATAATACATTTACAATTATAAATCAAGAAGTACAGGGTCTCCCTGGTGGTGCGGAGGTTAATCGCAGTGCTGTGAAGCTGTCTGAGGCCTTTGTGGATCGAGTTCAATCCCCGGCCGGCCAGGAGCAACCCACATGGTGCAGCAGACCTCTCCTGTCTCGCCCGCTGCTCCCCTCAGCAGTGTGTTTCGGTACGACTGCCTTTTCTGCTCCCCACTCTCTCTGGTGAATCTTTTCATCCCACTCCACCCCCGACTCTGGCCTGTGCACCACTTCTTAAAAAATTAAAAAAAAAAAATTAAAAAATGGGGGCCTCCCTGGTGGCGCAGTGGTTGAGCGCTGCCCGCAGCCTCTGCAGCGCCGGTTCGATCCCTGGCTGCTCCCCGGCCACCAGAGGAGGGTCCTGCATGGCGCGCAGACCTCTCCTGCCGCCCGCTGCTCCCCTCAGCAGTGTACTTCGGTCCTTCTGCCTGCTCTGCTCCCCGCTCTGGCTCTGGTGAATTCTCTCACCCTCCTGTGCTTCTGACTGTATCCAGTGTTTGTATAAATAAAAATAATTAAAACTTTAAAAACAAATAAATAAATAATTGAAAAAAAAAAAGAAGTACAAAATGGCCTAAAGGAAAGGGTCCTTCTCCCAGTCTGTTTACAACCACCTATTTCTTACCATTTCTCTCCAGAGTAGTATTGTTCATCCATATATGTTCATTCATTGGGCTATTTTGTACTACACAAGAAGATAAAATTATGTATTCATAATTCCAATTCCCCCTTTATACCTTTTTATCACAAAAGGTAAAATTCTACAACTTGCTTATTTTTTGCTTTATTATATATCTTGAAGCACTTCCATAGTTTCTCAAATATAAATATCTCTAGATGTCTCAAATTTAACTGTGTTATGTGGGGAAATTAAAAAAAAATGTTCCATGCTCATTTATAACTTGTTGGAGGCAAAATAAGCCCCAATTCTCCAGCTCTAAAAAAAAATACACCACCCAATGCTCAAGGATAAACACCTAAGTTCTCCAATTTATAAACACATACATGAAATCTGTGAACTGATACTTTTTATTTAAGCTAATTTAATTATGTCAATAAAAATGATCAATTTGTTATTAACCCACCTATAATGGGTATATCCTACTTTATCAGTAAGCTTGAATAACTGGAGAGCCCAAACTTTCAAGTGTTGCTTCTGAAGTACTTCAGAGTGAGTAATAAATTGTCCTTTACAGTCATTAAAAAAAGACAACTTAAGAGTTAATATAGCTTTATAGTTTGGCAACTATCATATTGACCTCTTAGAAGAAATGTCTCACTATAAACCTCAAAATATTTGAAAATTATCATTCTGCTATTACCATCAAGAAAAGTGAAACAGAAGAGTGTAAGTACTTGATCACAGTCCACAATATTAAGTGATAAGACCAGTACTTGTAAACAGACCCTAGTTCTCAGCCCCTGTACTGACTGTACTGTCATCACCTTCCCCTCACTGTACTAACAAGCTACCCCCTACTAGCCCTCAGTCTACAGTTTCATCTAGCACAGTTTTCCAAACAATTGGGCTAGAGCTCATATTCTGGCTCCACATTAATTTAGTTAATTTAATTTAAATTACACAAAGCTTGAGACTTTCAAAAGTGATGTGAGCCACTTTTTAGCAGCTCTCTTGAGGTATAATTCAAACACCATACAATACCCATTTGAAGTATACATACAATGCAATGTTTTTTAATGTTTGCAGAGTTGTGAAAATATCACTACAATTCATTTTTGAAACTTTTCATCACCCTCAAAAGAAACCGTATCCATTAGCAATTACTTCCCAATCTCTGCATCTCCCCCCAGTTTCTAGTAACCACTAATCTATTTTCTGTCCCCATAGATTTGCCAACTTTGGACATTTCATATAAATTAAATCTTATAAAATGTTGTCTGTTGTGATTGGTTTCTTTCATTAGGATGAGGTTTTCAAGGTTCATTCTTGTTATAGCATATATCAGCACTTTGTTTTTTATTGCCACATGATATCCAACTGTGTCTGTGTGTATACATATATTTTATCTACTCATAGTTGATCAACATTTATATTGCTTCAACTTTTTGACTGTTATAAATGAAGCTGCTATGAACACTCATGAGCAAGTATATGTGTGGTATATGTTTTCATTTCTCCTGGGTATATACCTAAGAATCTTATGGTATAAGATAACTATGTGTAATCATTTGAGAAACTGTCAACACAGCTATACCATTTTACATCCCTATAAGTCAAGTCACTTTTAAAGTCTATATCCTGTGTTCACTCTTTAAAAAAATAATTAGTGACTTTGCTTTGACCTGTCATTTTTACATCTGTTCGAGTGGCTGGCCAAGTAGTAAGGATGTGGGAGGAAAATATTATGACACATTAAATCACCAAAATGTTTTATTTGTTTAACTTCTGTCACTTTTTTTTTCTGTTGACAATCCAGTCACACTTGTCATCTAATCCTTCCATTATCATCTATTTTTTCCTCTCTGAACCCTATCCAACAGTGTTCTCAGCATGGGAAAACAATTCACCATACCTGTGTATTAGCTACCCAATGCTAGTGCTTTTAGTCTTTGTATCAGTTGAACTGTTTTCCTGCTGCTTTTACAAATGTAACCTCTAGATTGACAATTGTAGTTTGACAAACTAATGAATAGGTGGTGCCAAATGAAATGGAACAAAAATTAATTATTGTGAAATCATGTTTCAATGTTATACGTCATCCAAGAAATTAAAAGGTAAAAAAAGAGCAATATTAATCCTAAGTGTAGTTGTACATGTGCTCGTTGTAATTTGTAATCTATAAAATTGTATCTCCTAATGATGTGGAAGATATGTTGTGAACTAATATTGCAAAAAGGTAATATAGTGTGTTCTTTAATATGATGATAACTTAAATGAATAAATATAATCGCCTTCCTATGACTCATATTAGAAAGCTCTCTATATACTTGATATAATATATTTACTTCTGGAATTCTTCTTTTTTGTGTAGTCTTGAGAATCTACACAGTGCATTCACTGTGGAATAAATATTTATTCCACAAATATTTATTGGGTGTCAACCATCTGCAAAGCACCGTCTAAACATTCTTTGAAAGGAATTTTAGAAGCTATTACTCTTTTGAATGTGCTCATTTGAGGCACATATTGCTCCATGGATGATGGATTTTATTTGGGGAATTGGTCAAAAGTTATTCAAAGTCAATTCTGATAGATGAGGTGGGTAAGATCCATCAAGCCTGATGACACTCTTAATGGTCAAAATTATGTGTGACTATAAATTTATGAGGCTGATTTTCTTCTGTGGTTCATTAACCAGATTTGAAGAAAATTGTGTAAGAGGAGTTCTAGCAATATTCAGAGAGGTGTTGGCAATGGCCAGGTGTGTGGTGCGAAAGTAACTGTCTTGATGCATGGCATACTTTGGATATTAGTACTGGTATATTTTTAAAAACATTCATTTCTTAAGGTCACACGTTACATAATGCCGCAAAATACAGAACCCAGTAAAAATTTAGTCACACCCATAGGTAGAATAGTGTTCTTTTGTATTAACTATGCTTTCATCTCTGATAAAGATAGAAGACAACTTACAGCACATGTGACTTGCTCTTTTCTACAGCCAGAAAGGAGTTGCAGCTTGAGAATTACCTGTTCTAAGAAAGGAATTGACTTGGTGGAAAATATCCCAGTAACAGGTTGTTTTTCAGATTTTGACTTACAGAAACTCCTCCAGGAGGCACGACTTGTAGAAGTAGTCACAGTAAGAGATCTTGACTTTTATCATTTGTTACAAGAGTGAAACTAGTTTAATAGTGTTTCAAGGAATAAATCATGGCTGCATGCTATGTCCTGACTACTTACTGCCTCTGTCTTCCCTAACTTCTTTGGAATATACTCAATCTGAAAGTTCTTCTTTTATAACCTAGTCCAATAATTGTAGATAAGGTATAGTATTAGTTTCCTAGAGGTATAGTAACAAGTTATCACAAACTGGGTGGCTTAAAACAACAGGAATTTATTGTCTGGAGGTCTGAAGTCTAAAATCAAGCTGTCAGCAGGGCAGGTTCCTTCTGGAAGCTTCAGAATATGTTCTATGCCTCTTTCCTAGCTTCTTATGTTTGCAGGTAATTCATGGTATTCTTAGGTTTATTGATGCACAAGTCATTGGATGAGGGTGAGTACAGTAGAACTAGGGACTTAAAATAAAATAGAACTAATTCTTTCCTGCTACTGCACAAAGGTAGTGAATCTGATCATTAATTTCTTTATCTACTTCAACTTCTAGCTGAGGAATGTATATACAATAGGCATTTAATAATTATTTCAGGAATGGGTGGAAACCAGCGGTAAGATTTTAAAAATGCTTTAAACTCAATCATGGGAAAGACTGTTATTACAAGTTATCTTTTCATACCTGGGTATTGGGGATAAAGGTGATCGAGAAGGGGTCACCATTGTCACAGAATTGACATCAACTCCACTGAATGGGGAACTATACCTGGGATGCTTCAGTTATTTCCCAGACTCTGATGCTATTAAAGGTCTTTAGATGCTTTGTTTCATCCTTCTGTGATAGCTGTGCTGGGGTGATGACATTTCATCTTGAATGTCTAGAGGCTTGTTAGCAGAGGCCCTGTCACCGCCAGGGATCACAGCATTTTTGTGCTCAGTACTTAGGGCACTGATCTCACTGTACAGCTGGACTCAGCAGCAGACACCACATGGTCTAACACGACAAGCAGCTGGATCTCCGGCCAACAGCAGAGAGTTATTTTTCTGAAATGAATGGTAGTTTGCAAAGCAGAGTGGGGGGGAGGGTGGCTTTTTCTTCCTTATGTTACTAAAATCAGCTCAACTTCAGCAACACAGAAATCCATAGAGAACAGAAGAAAAAAAGACAACTTATTTTTGCAACATAGAACTAATATGTTTAGAGTAGGTAGAGATGAACAACATAACCTGCCTGATCTATTTTGCAAAATCCACCCTAGGTGGGATTAAGTATAAAGAAAATAACAGGGCACTGCAGACCTCTCCTGTCTCGCCCACTGTTCCCCTCAGCAGTGTCTTCCCTCCGTCTGCCTGCTCCGTCTGCCTGTTCTGCTCCCTGCTCTGTCTCTGGCGAATCCTCTCATCCTCCTGTGGTGGCTCTGGCCTGTACACACCTCATGTATAAATAAATAAATTTAAAAAAGAAAAAGAAAAAGAAAATACACAGAAAAGCAAAACACCCCCATGTGCAAGTAAACTTTTTGCATTCAAAAGTATTTTTATGCATGCTCTCTATAAGCAAAATTATCTACATAGCATGCCTTTCACTTTCTTAGCCATCTGTCTTTGTTGCAGGACAATCCTTGTGTCCCAGAAAGCTGTAAATCAGTAAGTGAGCAATAAAATGTCTGCAGGCTTTAGCCCAATGTTTGCTCTGAGACTTGGAACTATCAAGGAAATGGCAACTCGGTTTCGAACCAAAATAACTGCCTGCCTTTCAATCTGAGCAGTGCCACTGGAGTTGTAGGGACATCTTCCCCTTTACGTGGCAGAAAAGTAAAATGTTAGCTAGTCAGGAAGCATATTTTCCATTTTTTGTTAGTCAGTGGCTTGTAGCACTTTAAGCCACCAAGGGAAAATTAGAGCATGCTTTAGCTTTATGTCTGAGTGAATGATTTGAAACATTGTTTTACAAAAGTGTCTCAACCTTCACTTCTCTCACTCTAGTGAGGAATGAATGGGCTCTAGTGAGATTTGAATGAGCAAACATGTTAGGAGGATTGTTTAAGTTAAATATTTTACATTTAAAAGTTTGTTTATATAAAGCCATTCAAATGTGATGCACTGGGTCAAGAAGACAAGCAAATAGCACATGAAATGCTTGCTTTATAGCTATGGATATAGAGTAATTACTTGTAGTCCTGAATTGTTTGAGATCTCTGATATTTGGAATGCCAAATAACACATAGAAACAACATAATTATAATTCTAACCAAGCTATGACAACTTCAGTGGACAATAGACTACTGGGTTTGGATAATTCTATTTAATTATTGAAGGATGGAAGGGAGAAGCCAATAGCAAAGACCTGCCATTAATGAAATTATGATCTGGTGTCATGGGATTAGGCTCTTGCCAGAGATTTAAAGCTCCCAAAGGCTGAAAAAGTTACATATGGAACTTTCACACACTTTTAAACAGAGTCTATTTTAAGGTAAATTTAGCAAAATAATAGAAGATCTCTTGCTTGTAGTAAGTTCATTGGAACTGTTCCAAATGGAACTATTAAAAATATCCATAAATCATTTTAGAAAGTATACAAATTAAATATATTTGTGTGGGTGTGTTATTAAACAGGAAAAAGTCATAGGATGAGTCATTAAAAAACAAATTCTGGATCATTGAAAAGACAACATTACTCAATATAAGATTAACTTTAGTGAGTCTGACCAATAAGAGGAAAGCTAAGGTATATCAATATGATTACAAATAAAAGTTATTAGGGCCTCCCCGGGGGTGCAGCGGATTCAGCGCAGCGCTGTGAAGCTGTCCACAGCCTCGATTCCTGCCCGGCTAGGGAGATTCCCACATGTTGCGACAGACCTTTCCTATCTCTCCCGCTGCTCCCCTCAGCAGTGTATTTCCATCCTTCTGCCTGCTCTGCTCCCTGCTCTGTCTCTGGTGGATTCTCTCACACTCTGGCACCTCTGGCCTGTACCCCAGTGCTTGTATAAATAAATAAATCTTTAAAAAGAAAAAGATATGGCCATTTGAAAAAAGTTTTTAACTATTATTATATAGTTATATATAGATATTATGATATCTAATATATAAAGATTAAAATAATATATGATTATATCAATAAAAGTAAAAACCTCAAAAAAAAATCCTGCTTCCTCCATCTTCCCAAGAAAATGTACATTACCAAAATTGACTCAAGAAAAGCTCATAAAAAGAGAATATTGCTGAACTGTTGGCAGGAAAGTAAACTGGTACAACCCCTATAAAAATAACGAGGTTCCTTTAAAAATTAAAAATAGGACTACCCTATGATCCAACAGGTGTTTGTCTGGTTATTTATCCAAAAGAAACAAAAACACTAATTCAAAAAGATATATGCGCTTCCATGTTCATTGCCGCATCATTTACATAGTCAAGATATGGAAACTATGCACCCATTGATACGTAATGAATAAAGAAAATATTATACCAGATCTACAGATACATGGATATACATGTGTGTGCATGTGTATATATACACACTTACATATATGTATATAGACATATATATATATGTATACACACATAATGGAATATTATTCAACCATGAGAATGAATGAAATCTTGCCATTTGTGACATGGATGAACATTATGCTGAGAAAGACAAATGCCATATGACCTCACTAATCTGTGAAACAAAAAAGGTCATAGATACAGAGATTTGAGGTTGCCAGAGTTAGAGGGCAGAGGGTAGACAAATGGTAAAACATGTTAAAATGTACAAAATTTCAATTAGAAAGTAAGTCATAGAAACATAATGTACAGAACGGTAATCATACTTAATTTGTAATGCATATTGGAAAGTTGCTAAAAGAATATATCTTAAGAGTTTAAATTATAAGGAAATAATTATAGCTATGCAGAGTGATAGATGTTATCTAGAATTATTGTGGTGGTGATTTGCAATATATACAAATATAGAATAATATGGTCTACATGAAACTAACACAGTGTTATATCACTTATACTTCAATAACAAGTTCATAAACCTAAAACGATCTTTTTAAATTAATAGTAAATGTTGATAGATGTACATCTAAGAGAGAAAAATTAATTTTGTAGGTAAGTTCTTCAAAGCCATTAAGGGAAAGATATTTCTTATTTTTTTTCTTTTTTTGGTACAAAAATCTTCAACTTTATTTTTTTTTGTATTTATTTCATTAACTTATTGCTGTTTATTTTTTTAATTTCAATTTTATTTTTATATTCCCCATACAATTACAACCACCTTATTTTGACCCCAATCACTCCTTTTCCTACCCCCCACCCCCCCATAGAGTGTCTCTGGTTCATAGTTGTTTGTTGATTTTGATATTTTCTTTCTTATAGTTATTCTTTACTTCTCAAATTTTGGGCCTAGTTTTGGAAGATTGGAAATTTGAAACTTAACACATTTGAATTACATGGGGTCTGGTATGTTTTCAATGTGATTTGATATATAAATATAACCATGAAAGTCATTGAAGACTTTTGTTCAGTAAACTTGAGTTACCAAATTCACTAATTTTACAATAAAGAGAATGATGATAAATATTCTTTGAAACTCTATATGGATAAAATGGAATATGTATTAGTAACATCTTAAGGGGAAATAAAGAAAATTTTAAAACATTCTTTTAGTCAAAACTGAACGAGCCTTTAAGATCAAGCAAATATTTTTCTTTTTCCTGCTGGCTTATTTCACTGAGCATAACTCCTTCTAGTTCCATTCCCATTGCTGCAAATGGCATGGGTTTATTTTTTGATTGCAGAGTAATATTCCATTGTGTACATGTACCTCATTTTCTTGATCCAGTCATCTCTTTTTGGGCATTTGGGTTGTTTCCAGGTTTTACCTATTGTAAATAGTGATGCAATAAACATAGGATGGCTTCACTTGTAGCAGGAATATAGAGGAACCAAATAAAACATCAGTGTAAAAAAATAATAACAGTACAAAACACAACAAAGCAAAAATGGACAATTATAAATCAGAGACATCCTGCAGGGGAGGAAGAGAGAGAGGGATCAGAGGGAGGGAGGGACGGGCACGGAGGACTGAGCTGATGGTGTACGGGTGAATTGGTGAAGGAAACTATGGGGACTACACCTGAGGGGGTGGGGGGAAGCAAATGTTTTTTAAAAAATGAACAATGATATGTGCCATTCTCACTGGTGTAAGATGGTATCTCATTGTAGTTTTGATTTGCATTTCCCTAATTACAAGTGATGCTGAACATTTTTTCATATGCCTGTTGGCCATTTGTATTTCCTCTTTGGAGAAGTTTCTTTTTAGCTTTTCTGCCCATTTTTTGACTGGATTATTTTCTTTGTTTTTGTTGAGTCTCATCAGCTCTTTGTAGATTTTTGTGATCAGTCCTTTATCATTAGTGTTGTGTGCAAAAATGTTCTCCCAATCGGTGGGGTTTCTCTTTGTTTTGGTTATTGTCTCTCTTGCTGTGCAGATGCTCTTTAATTTGATGTAGTCCCAGCTGTTTACCTTTGCCTTCACTATCACTGCTTTGGGGTGTTGGCGAGGTGGTGGAGAAAAAGGAACTCTGCAAACTGGTGGGAGTGCAAACTGGTCCAACCACTATGGAGAGCTGTGTGGAGATTTCTTGACTTACTAAACATAGAGTGTCCATATGATCCAGCAATTCCACTCCTAGGTATTTACCCAAAGGACACAGAAACATTAATTCCAAAGGGTACCTGCACCCCTATGTTTATAGCAACACTATTTACAATAGCTAAGCTATGGAAACAACCCAAATGCCCAAAAATAGATGACTGAATCAAGCAGATGTGCTACATATACACAATGGAATATTACTCAGCAATCAAAAAGATAAACACATGCAGTTTGCAGCAACATGGATGGAGCTAGAAGGGATCATGCTCAGAGAAATAAGTCAGAAAGAAAAAGAAAAAAACTGGATGGTCTCACCCATAGCAGGAACTTAGAAAACCTAAATAAGGGACCAGGAAAAAGACTAATCAATACAAAGTAAAAATCAAAATCAACAAGCAACTATGAACCAGAGACACACTGCAGGGGGAGGGGGGGGCGGGGAGAGGAAGGATTAGGGTCAAAATAAGGAGGGGATGCAATTGTATGGGGAATATAACCAAAATGAAAATGCATACATTGTGCAAAAATGAAAAATGATGTAAGGATTATATAAAATAAAATATTAAAAAAATAAACAATGATGTAAAAATTAATGTAAAAATAATAAAATAAAAATATGTATAAAATACTCATAAGTAAAAAAAAATGGTTAAAAAAGATCAAGCAAATAGAGAAAACCACACAAACAAAATTTTTTTTTTAAAAAAGTTGAAGATCATTTATGAATTCTGGAAGCTGGTATTGCCCCAAGAGTTATCTATAAATTCAGGGTTTATTTAGGACAAGTCTAGTATAAATGCCAGGATTTCACATCATAAAGAATCCCTTGGGCTCCCCCTTTGGGGTCTACTTGAATTTGCCAAGAATTTCTACCAAGAGTTTTTGCAAAATTAATGTTCATCAGAACACTGAACCACTAAGTATCTCCATGAAAGGAAAAAGTATTTCACATTCAGATGAGTTTGGAAATTACTAAATACTGGGAAATGCTCCTCATGAAGTTTCAAATGCACATTATCCATCAAGGACTCTGAAAACCCCTCCAGGGAAGAATTCTATTTGATTTATACAGCCCAACATGTCCCCAAATTTATATTACCATGGAGCCCTCTTTAAATGTAATTTATATTAAATATTCCTGTAACTCATGTTCTATAGAACACATTTTCAGAAATATTGACCCAGCATAAGAATCTGCCTCTTGGATCCACCCTCAGCTTGGAGGATGCAGCTGACTCCTCCAGATAATACTCTGTTCTAAGTAGCCCTGTGAGTACCCTTCACCTCACCCTATTTCTCCTGCCTCTGCTTGCCTGCTAAGGCCCCTCAGTGTCAATAGAGTTCTCCTGCTCTCAATGGTGTTCCGCTAGTCATTTCTACCTTAATTTCTTGCAGAATTATAACATTTCATACAAAAGCAATTTGAGTGGTGATTGAATACTCAGGCAAAATGCCTAAGAATCATAGAATTTTAAACCTGGATAGAATCTAACTCCTAAAGTAGGAAATCTAGACCCAGCGCCTTTGCAACTTGCCAAAAGTCATACAACCAATTAAAGACTTTATGGGGAAGTAGAATTTAATAGAAAGCTCAATCCAGCAATGTGCCGTATTTGAGTCTGATTATGGTACTCTTAAAGTAGAAAGTCAATTCCAACCCCAAGTGGTTTTAGTTCCAAAATGGACGAGGAAAGAAAAAAATGTCAACTGTGATAGAAAACAAAGATGCTGTTTAGAAAGATGCTGTGATAGAAAACAAAGACAGCAAATCCATAACCCAAGTTGCCCTGCTGTGTATAATTTTGTGGATGGTAGTAGCAAAGCATATCATTGAAATCTTCAGGCCACCATGATAATATCTCAGGGTTTACACTGCCATTAATTAATCAGATGCCAAGTGAATTGCTTGCCATGGGCACTCTGGCACTGCCTCAAGTTTTCTTATGTGACTGTTAGAAAAAGAATTGAAAGTAAATTCATTAATTCATTTGCTTGTGACCTCAGGGTAGAGTTTTCACATCTGCTGATTGTTACACTAGATGTTCAGTCTTAATGGATAGTCCTTACTCAGAATTCTATCAATTACTTTATGTAAAAATTGTCATCCCTTCCTCCTCTTTAAGTTTCTTTCTTGTTATGAACCACTGTTAAGATCTCCTATTTATTTCCATGTGATCAAAATATAAATTTGACTAAATTGAAATAAAGATGGATCTGTTCTTCAACATTTGCCTTCTTCCTTAGATATTACCATCACTTTTCCATTTATACCACATTATTAGCACTAATAAAATTCCATCAACACTTATTTCTCATTTAGCTCCCTTTGGCTACTTACCATTTGTTCATTCCAGATGATCATCATTATCATGATCATTATTATCATCTTCAACAAATAAGCATTGATCACCCACAGGGAGCAAGCCACGAGAGGAAGATTGCTTCGTTAGAACAAGGATATCACATGGTAAAATAGATGAAGCCCAAAGTGGGAGCTTGAAAAAGACAAACTTTGTTTATGGTCCTGCCCATAACTTGATGCCTGGAATTGCTCCAAACATGTCACTTCTTGAGGTGCTAGTTCCTACTTCTCTAAAATGTAGGTAATGCTAAACTTGCCCCTTCTCTGTCCCATTTTATGGGAAATTATACAAGGAAGTATAAAAGGCTTTAGAAACAGTCACTGTATCAGCAGGAGCTATTGTAGGTTTATCTTTTTTGTTATAATCCTCAACCACTGTTCACATTTTAAAAGCCCTTCTTTCATTTCCATTCTAGGCCTCAAGAGCTATGCCTCTCAATGCCAATATTACAAATAGAAAAGTGGAAAGTCCAGCCAAACAGCTGGGGCTTGGAGCATGCATTTTGAAACATTACTCTTCTGAAAGCTTTGTTTTCCTCCTGAAATGACCGGCTGGTTGACTAAATTAACTAAATTAACTGCCTGTTTTGGCAACAAAAAGATAACGGCTTAAATAGTTGAGAATAACAAAACCATAGAGATGGGCTCATTTTTCTTTTTTTCAGAATAACTGTGGTTGTTTAGATGTGTGTCTAATGATGTGCTGAAGGAGATTTAGTCAGTTCAATTTTTTTAAAAAAATAACAAACCATTTGAGGTGTTGAAGTATTAAGTTATTTATGTAACAACTCATTTCCTTTCAGTCCTTTTCAAGTAATTCCTCCAGTTATTTGGAATGAGCCCTCTCCTTTCCTTTCCTTTCCTTTCCTTTCCTTTCCTTTCCTTTCCTTTCCTTTCCTTTCCTTTCCTTTCCTTTCCTTTCCTTTCCTTTCCTTTCCTTTCCTTTCCTTTCCTTTCCTTTCCTTTCCTTTCCTTTCCTTTCCTTTCCTTTCCTTTCCTTTCCTTTCCTTTCCTTTCCTTTCCTTTCCTTTCCTTTCCTTTCCTTTCCTTTCCTTTCCTTTCCTTTCCTTTCCTTTCCTTTCCTTTCCTTTCCTTTCCTTTCCTTTCCTTTCCTTTCCTTTCCTTTCCTTTCCTTTCCTTTCCTTTGTCTTGGGTCAGCTCTTTTCCAGTACCATACTTTCCTCACTCCCAGGCACTTCTCTCCTATTCTCACAACCATTACTGGGTGGGGTCAGATTACCTGTCCTAAGGACAGAGCAGAGGACTTCACCTTCCCCAAACTTCCTTTTTTTTAAAGATTTATTTATGCATACAAGCACTGGGGTACAGGCCAGAGGTGTAGGGAGTGAGAGGATTCACCAGAGACAGAGTGGGGAGAAGAACAGGTGGATTGACCAAAACACACAGGTGAGGGGAGCAGCCGGAGAGACAGGAGAGGTCTGCTGCACCATGTGGGTAGCTCCCTGGCCAGGGATTGAACTCGTGCTGCAATGGCTGCATATAGCTTCATAGGTTGCATTTTAACCCCTTGTGCCACCAAGTAGGCCCTTTCCCCATACTTCTAAGGATAATTTAAATCTCCCATAATTGCTACATTGCTTTGTCCTCTACTCTGATCCCATTCTGCTCTGCCTCACTTCTCTTACAAAGTGTTCATGACAGCCACCTGCAAACGATCTTCTGATGTAGACCTTTATTTTGATGCATTGCGTAGAGATCCCTACTGTGAACACAACTGCAAGGCTCCTCACTGCTTTTCCATTTTTGCATTTGTAGCATGTCAATTCCTGGCATTGGACATTCAGGCATCGGACACGCCACCTTTTGTAAGCTTTCCCAGTGGGTTCTTTTTTTTATAATTCTTTTTTTTTAAGATTTATATATTTTATTTATACAAGCACTGGGTATAGTCAGAAGCATGGGAGGGTGAGAGAATTCACCAGAGCCAGAGCGGGAAACAGAACAGGCAGACTGACAAAATACACTGCTGAGGGGAGCAGCGGGCGGCAGGAGAGGTCTGTCGCGCCATGTGGGACCCTCGCCCGGCGGTCGGGGATTGAACCGGCGCTGCAGAGGCTGCAGGCAGCTTCGCAGTCCAGTGCTCAACCGCTGTACCACCAGGGGAGGCCCCGCAGTGGGTTCTTGACACAACTTTTCCTCCTCTCTCTGCCAAAACCTTTTCTATCTTCTCTGCTCTCCTTTTGCTCTTCCTCCTCTCCCCTTTTGTGTTGGTACTCCCTAAATAATGGTCCTTTCTTTACAGCTTCTTATTCTGCAGTCTTGCAGATGTCCTGTTCACTGCTTCCTCCTGATAGAGAAGTCTAAAAAGCATTTAAAAGTCTGTGCTATCTGAAGAAACTCTCCCAAAATAACTCCACTAAACCATGGTGCTTAGGCAAGGTTAACTTGATCATTCCATGGTCCCAAGGCCACCATTAACTCTGTTTGGATTGTCACACATGTAAAACTGTAAAAAAATACAAAAGGCTTGTACCCCTCACACTCGGGGCCCAGAGGCTTGGAGACTACTCCCCTGGGCCCACGGGTATTAATAAATCTCCTGAGTTTCTCAGTTCTCTGAGTGCTGATTGGTTCTTCCTTGGGTAAGGGCTGAGATTCCATAACACTCTTAAGTCCAAGACTAATGTAAACCATATATATATATATATATATATATATATATATGTATGCCTAGAAGGAAGAGCAAGTCGTGGGAGAGACACTGGAAAGGATATGCTTCACTTTGTTAAATAAATAAAAGGCATGGGGGCCTCCCTGATGGCCTAGGGGTTACATCTCAGCTCTATTACCATCACAGCCTTCATTCGATACCCAGCCAGGAAGCTGACCCACATGGCGCAGCAGACCTCTCCTGTCTTGCTTGCTGCTTCCCTCAGCAGTGTATTTCAGTCAGTCTGCCTGTTCTGCTCCCCACTCTGTCTCTGGTGAATCTTCTCAGAACTAGCACTTCTGGCCTACACCCCAGTTCTTCTCCACATCAAAAAAATAAAAATAAAAAAATAAGTAAAAGGTATGTGGGGGGTTGTGTAGAAGCACCTTGGGGGTGGGGGGTGCTATCTGTATTTGTGTGACTGAATAAACCTCTCCTGCTTGCTCTGACACACAACAAATGAGGGGTGAGTCCATGTATAAAAGAAGCAGAGATTTTCCAGTGAAAGAAAACAGGCTTCTGACATATTCCCTACAATACTGAAAACTGGAAAGTATGTTGGGATGCCCAGGTCAATGACAAATGTCAAGGAATTACAACTCTCCTGGAATAAAAATTTCCGCTGGGGTGTGCCTTAATCACTTAACACTGCTACAACAAATGCCAGAGTTGGGTGGCTCAAGTAACAAGCATTCACTTCTCTGGAGGCTAAGATTACTAGCTTGCCAGTGGGCCTGGTATTGCTGGGTTGCATCTTGGATGGATTCCTTTCTTTATATCCTCACATGGCAGAGAGCAGTGTAAGAGGTAGTCTCCTCTTCCCTTAACAAGGGCATCAGTTTCGTGGTGGGGAGAATCACCCTCATGCAATAATCTAACTCTAATTAACTCCTAAAGGCCCCAGCCTCAAATTCTGTAGGGTTAGGGGTGTGATTTCAATATGAAATGGAGTGGGTGAGAGGAGACATTAAAATTCTGTCTATAACAGAATGAAGACTAAAAACCATTGGACTGGCTTCTGCCCTGTATTTGCATGTAGATAGTGTGGATGATATTCTGATTCTTTGAATTTCTTGAAACACAGCATTCCTAGGAAGGGAGGAAGAGGGAATATGGAGAGGGAGCATATTGCACCCTCAAGGAGGTGACTATAGGAGAAGAGTATCTATTAGAACTTAATGGCTCTGGCCTATTTGTCATGAGTTGCTCCTGACTGAGCATCTACTGGAGTGTGAGGTCACCCTCCTTCCATGAATCCATAGAATCAGAGCAGGTAGCTGTTTGATAGCACCTGCATCTACAGTGAAGGACTTAGGAGCAGGCAACTTGGTTATAGTACTTCAGATGTAAACCTCAATCCATGTAAACCTCAACACAACACTATTTAACTCTAGGCCCTGGTCCTCATCATACACAGAACATCTCCACAGGAGAAATACCTTCTTCAATAGACAATACTCTGTTCACAGAAAGAGTTTTCTGCAGGAAGTGGTTGGAGCATGTATGAAAGAGCTCTAAGTTGCTAAGGGAAACCAGGCCAGTTTTTGTCTTACTTGACTAATGACAGCACTATAAAGTAACTGCCATCTAAGGCAGTTGCAGCAAATGGAAAGTCCCAGTCCAACTTTTAGACTTACTCTTTGACAATTGTGTCCCTAATTCCCTGCTGATGTCCTTTGAGTTCATCCTAAACAGTGCAGCTCAATGGCAGCCCTGTTTGCTCTGGTTTCCAGGATTCCACTAAGGGCACCAAATTGAATGAGTTTATCTCAGTGAGTCAGGTATAATTAAGAAGAGACTTCCCCTCCCATTCACTCATTAACTTAAACACAGGCACTAGTCACTAATAACAAGGGATTTCTGAACATATTATAGGAGGGAAAGAGGATGCTTTTAAAGAGAAAAAAAAGTCATTTCCTAGTAACTGGGCAAGGTATGAGTTCTAGTATTACCACTGTGAAGCTATAATCAACAACTCACACTGTAAAATCATATTATCCAGATATATCTTGGTCCATCTTACCTACAGGCTGCAGGCACATGGATGAGCAAGAGATAGTACTTGTGCCAGAAACTCATAATATCCCTAATGAAATTCATCCTTCTCTCCAAATCTTTCCCCCCACCTCAATTTTCTTTCTCAGAGAATGACACCAGCTAGATATTCAAGTCAAATTGGAATTTCAATGACTCCTTCTTATCCTTACCCGGATTTTAGTTTTGCTATGAATCCTTTACTCCCCACATCCTCATGACCATTTTTATTCATTGTTTATCCCCACTGCCACTGTTCCACTACTCACTTTACTTTTGCATTTATTCCTGTGAGAGGGAATTTTTCATTTCTTCTTTCTGCAGATGCACCCCGTGCAATCCCTTCCTTACCATGTTACTCCCTGGCCTAGAACTCCTGGGTGGTTCTCTGATGCCTTCAGAATTAAGTCCAGATAACTGAGTATGACAAAAAATACCTTTTCCATCCTGTTCCTTTCTTAACTCTCCTGGTGTCATTTGTCCTACCCTCCTGCTCCTGTAAATACTGAGATCTCATGTCATTTCCTAAATCAGATATGGGGTTTCAGGCTCCCAAGGCTGCAATGCTCTTAGCTCACATCTCCTATCTTTATTCATTTTTAGAATTCAGCTTATCTTCTTCTCCGGAAAGACTTTTCTGATACTTCCTCCCTGCTCATAATAGGTGAAGTTGTTTCTGGAAATTTATCCTATAGTCCCCATTGCAACGAACACACAATATAGTTACAATTTTATTGTCTCTCATTTGCTTTCTGTTCCCTAAGGACAGAGCCACACATTATTCATCTCCGCCTCTCCAGCACCACAGAAGTTTCCTATACTTAATATATATTACTGATTGCTGACTGGCTGGCTGGATGAACCCAAGAAAGAGAAGTCATGCATTCCCAGTCTGGTCTTATTTGTTACTAACTTAAAAACATCTTTTTAAATTCAAATTCCATTGGTTTAAATTTTTATTGGTATATTTTAAGTCCTAGGCCCTCTTCAGGTGTAGTTATTGTACCACACCCACCACCAGCATCCATAGTCGTCCACCATAGTCCACTGTGCTCTTCCTCCACTCTGTTCTCCTGACCCTCAGTTTTATGTCAGCTTTCAAGGATTATTTTTTAAAGCTTGATTTTATCTGGTCTTTTATTTGGTTTCTCTATGTTCCACATGTAAATGACATCATCTGATATTTGTATTTCTCCTTCTGCCTTATTTCACTCAGCATAATCCCGTCTAGCTTTATCCATGTTGCCACAAATGGCATGAGTTTATCCTTTTGATTCCTGAGTTGTATTCCATTCTGTATATATACCACATCTTCTTGATCCACTCATCTGTTTTTTCATTAGGTTGTTTTCATAGCTTGATTATTCTACACAGTGCTTCAATAAACATGGAAAAGCAAGTCTCCTTTCAAACTGTTGTTTTTATATTCTTCTGGTAGAGCCTTACAGTGGAGTTACTGGGTCTCATTGCAGATCCATATTTAGTCTTTTGAAAAACTTCCATACTGTTTTGCATAGAAACTGAACCAGCCTACATTCCTACTAACAGTGTAAAAGAGTTTCTTTTCCTCTACACCATCACTGCCACTTGTTTCTGGTCTTTTCATATGAACCATTTTCACAGGTGTGTGGTGGTATCTCATGGTTTTCATTTGCATTTCCTTGACTATAAGTGATGTTGAACATTTTTTTTCAAATGCCTGTTGATCATTGGGAAAATACCTGTTCATCTGTTTTTTTTGCTATGGGTTATTTGTTTCTCTTTTGTTAAGATATACGGGCTCTTTGTGGATCTTTTATATCAATTGCTTGTCAGATGTAGATGTGCAAATATTTCCCCCCATTAAGTAGGGTGTCTCTTCATTTTAGTTACTATTTCTTTTGATGTACAGAAGATTTTTTGTTTGATGTTGTCCCAATTATTTATACTCTCTTGTTTTCCTTGCTGCCAGAGACACTTTTCAAATATTTCACTGAAGCTTATGTCATAAAATGTGTCTACCATATATTTTTGTATGGATTTTTATAGTTTCAAGTCCTACATTCAAGTCTTTTATCCATTTTGAGTTGATTTTTTTGAATAGCATGGGATAGTGCTCTCTCTAGTTTCCCCAAAACCACTTATTAAACATAATTTCCTTGTTTCAATGTATATTCTTGCCTCCACTGTCATGTATTAACATCCATGAAGGTGTGGGTTTAATTCTGGGCCTCTGAATTCTATTCCATTGTTCCGTGTGTCTTTTTTGATTCCAGTACCATGTTGTTTTGAATATTATGGCTTTATAGTATAGTTGGAAATCTGAACATATGATGCCATCATTCTACTTCTTTTTTGTCATATTTGCTTTAGCTATTTGGGGTCTTCTATGGTTCCACGTGAATTTCATTAACAAATTTTAAAAGACCTGTAAACCTGAAAGATGATGGATCTGAGTCTGTGCTTAGTTCCATGTAAAGCAAGGGAGAGACAGGACTCAGTCAAAAATAATCAAAGAAAAATGTAACTTTGCTGTTCAATCACAGTGTAATAGCCAGGCTACATTAATGTTATTTACATAAGAGAGCCAGAAGAAATTAGATGATTAAAAATATAAAAAACTTGACTTTATTATGTCTATGTTCCTTATAGCTTAGCTCCTTTGAAAATCTTATACTTACAGGCTAGGTAGAAAAAAATTTAAAAATTAATATTAATAATCCAATATGAGGGCCTCCCCGGTGGCACAGCGGTTGAGCGCTGGGTTGCGAAGCTGCCCGCAGCCTCTGCGGCGCCGGTTCGATCCCCGGCTGCTCCCCGGCCACCGGAGGAGGGTCCCACATGGCGCGCAGACTTCTCCTGCCGCCCGCTGCTCCCCTCAGCAGTGTACTTCGGTCCTTCTGCCTGCTCTGCTCCCTGCTCTGGCTCTGGTGGATTCTCTCACCCTCCCGTGCTTCTGACTGTACCCAGTGCTTGTATAAATAAATAAAAAAAAAATAATAAATCTAAAAAAAAAAAAAAAATCCAATATGAAAAATAATAAGATGACTACAAACTTTCATTTATACTTTCACGGTAATAGCAAACATTTCACTATGCACCTAATCTGTTGCTTCAGTAATATTTAAATAAAACATGACACAGCTCCTGTGTTATTTTTATTTATCTTCACAATGATAGTTTTAGTCAAATATTTAGTATATGAGTTATGGAGAAAGTTCCTACTAGATTTTAATGTATTATAAAAATAGTATTAATTGTCACTCAGTATCACTTCTCATTTGCCTGCTCATTTTTACTCCTTATGTTTTCTCAACTCTTCTAAATTGCATACATGTATATTTTTTTATCCTTTACCTTTTGCTCTATGAGAAACCCTTTATTGATTTTCATCAAAATTGAAGTCCCATGCCAAGTAGGAAGGAAGTTGGCAAGACTGGAAACATATTTTTCTTATATGAGTTCAGAGAATCTTGAAACTCAAGGTCACTTTTTGAGATAATCTGAATATGAAATTTTTAGCTACAGAAAAACTAAGAGAACTGACCTGTAAGTCAGGTTGGGATGTCTAATTTTAAGTCCATCTACAATTCATTTTGGGCTTTGGGCAGGTCTCCCTGGGCCTTAGTCAGAGAATTTTTATCAAGAGATCAGTAGAGTCTTTCTATTCATATACCACAGGGACATCTAAGCTTCAAAAAATTGACCCTCGTAATGGAACCGGAATAACTGTTTTAAGTTTGCATAAAGTTGTAATATGTAGAGTGTAGTTATTTCTGTTGGAGATAAGATTTAAATGTATGAGGAATTATCACTACAAAGCCAAGCTATTATAAATCTCCAAAGGGAACCCTCTCTATTCATTAACCACAGTCATAGTTGAGGAACATGACCTTTCTTTCCAGTGACACAAACCTATAAGGAAATGAAAGAGGATTTTAGTCATGAGAAGTGATATGACACCAAAAGCATCCAACCATCCATTCGTTCTAAATATTTAATCAACACCTCCTTATAGACCAGAATGTTTATAAGCCCTTAGAAATGAAAAATTTACCAAGACATGATGCCTGACCCAAAGTACACAAAATGAATAAAACTGAGTAAATATAAGGATGGGTAAATACAATTAAAAAAGAATTTAAAATAGTGAAAAAATTACTGTGTTATGTATATCAACATTTCCAAAAGAAACTCAACTCTTTCCCTGTGCTGGACTACTTTCTAAGTGGCTTATATGCACTGACTCTTTTAGTCAATGACTCAGTTACCTAATTCTCTGGGAGAAAGATCACTATTACCATCCCACTTTATAGATGAAGAAATTGAACCTTAAAGGGACTAAGGAATTTGTGCAAGGTCACTAAGCTAGAGAATGGAGGAGCCAGTGTTTGAACCAAAGCAGTCTGGCTTAACATTGTGCTAATAATGGTAACACTATATTGATTCTCAACGTTCATGACTAAGGAAGAATTTGTAATGAAATTACATGTGGACTTTCTATAATCCAGCAAGAGGCAGACATTGCAAATGAGGAAATATGCAAATTGTATGACCAGAAATTTCTTACCAGGTGACCCTACAATAACAAAAGAGCATTTAAATTGATGCTTAATCTGGCAGTGTTGAATGAAATTAGGATCTTATATTCTTCAACTAGGTCATCCTATTTCTATGTATACATGTCCATAAACTTTCACATAGATACACAAAGGGGTATATTAAAGATGTTCATCATAGCTTTGTCAGGAAAAGCAAAAGTCTTGATCAACCTAAATGAACATCATAGAGAGAACATAAGCTACGTGCATTTGAGGGAACATAGAATTCAAAAGAAATTAATTAGGTTCACTTATACATGTATATTAAACTCAAAAACATAATGAGCTTCAAAGGTAAGCAAATGAGAATGTATAGTATAATAAAATGTATATAAATTATGTAAAACCACACCAAATAACTGTCCATATGGTCCACAGATAAACAAATGAAAACAAAGATATGGTGGGGAGCTGAAAGGACATATTAAATACACAGAATGTTCAGATACTTGTGAAAATCCTGATAAACCATCATTCTAAAATATGATAAACAGTAATAATGATAGTTAGCACTGAGTACTTATAACTTCAAAGTGTTATTTCTAAGAATTTTAAAAGTACTAGTTCACAAAAATGAGTTAGTTACCCTAGTTTCACAAAGGAGAAAAACTGAATCTTGGAGGATTAACTCTATGCTTCTCCTGATCATAGAAATTTTAGATGTTGAATATAGGATTTCAATCCAGATATATAACTGATTAATGCTAGTAACTATGAGATTCTTAAAGATTCTTAAAGGTCATCATGACAAAATTGGTGAACAGCTCCTCTGCTTCTATAGACATAAGATAAAATAAATTCTACTGTGAAATGAGAGAGTTGAGTAAACATAGAGATGTTAAAAATGGATCATGTTTTTGAGTTTCCACTATGTGCTCTGTGTTGTGTTTATATATACATACATATATACCCTATATATGCTTAATCTTATACATACTTAATCTTCAACTTGGAGGTATGTATTAATATTACCAATCTGAGTTTAGACATGGAACCCAAAACACAGCAGGATTTAATGCTTTCTCACTGTCACACATGTATGACAGGTAGTCGAGTCATCTAATTCCAAGGCCAATGGTCTTTGCATTGCTTCATCATCTCCAGCATCTCTCAGAGGATCCGCCCATCTCATGGTCCATGTATGTAGTATTTCTATCTAGTTCAAAATGTGCCAATCAGTTCCATTCATTCACCTAAAAGAATCAGTCCAGAGACATCAGGATCCATTACTACATACACAAGGAAATGAATTCTATACCTTGTAATTGCTGCTTTTAGGTGTTTTTTTTTTTTTAACACAAAAACTATGTATTTTGGTCATCAGACAAGTTTTGGTGCCTATTTGAGTTTGGAAGAGTTTTGATGACATATAGAGTCTTTCATTATTTTGACAAGATATTAAATTTGCTTGAAAATGACTGATTTTCCATTTATTCTTGCTTCTACTTTCTCACTGGTCTATAAATGAGTAGATTTCTAAACATGGTGACACATACTCCAACACTTCACCTTCCATTTCTGGATTCCTTCTTTTCTACCAGAAAAGCTGTCTTCTAAATCTGAACAAATGGATACTTTCTCTATTTCTCCAGTATTAATCTGTCTTGGCATAAAAAGCACACATTTTTTTATGATACTTGAGTAAAAGAGGAGAGGAAAATAGATGGTCATGACTACTTCTTCATATTTATCAAAACTCACTAGGTTTGTTCTTTTTTTTTATCAGCTGTGAGAATGTAGAATAACCTAATTAAAACAGAAGAGATGTTGAAGTTATACAAACCTAAGTGTGAATCCTAGATCAGCTGTTTGCAATCTGTGTCAGTTGGTGCAGATAATTTTCTCAACTTAGCTTTTACAAATTTAAAATTGACTTAATGCAGGCTTCCCCTGCTATCTGAAAGTAGAACATTTCTATTTAGTATAGTTGGATAGGTTTTGGGGGATTTGGGAACACTCAAAACTTTTCCAAATAAATTAATAGTAATAGCATTTCCAGACCATATAATCTCATACAAAATTATACCAAAATGGAACATTCCACTTTTGGATAGTGGGGGAATCATGGAAGACATAACTTTTTGGATCATTTTGAGAATTCTAGAAAACACACAAAGTGCCTAACACATGCATATAGTGGGCAGGGATATAATAATTTCTCAGTGAATATTCATCATAGTCATGGTCTTAGCAGACTCATTATACCTGCACATTTTATAAAATTAAAACTTCAGCAAGAGGGGCAAAGTAATTGGTCCATGGTCACATAGACAATTGCAATGGAGCTGAAACTAAGAAACACTCTCCTAACTCTTCTCTGTGCTCAGAGAAGAGTTACTTTTCATGCCTTTCATTCTTGTTGTTTCTAGTCTCTCAAGAGTCTTTTTCTGGTTTCTAACTTTTTTCTCACACAAGTATTTTTATTCTACCAGTGACAATTTTTTTTATGGTAGTACCCATGATATGTGAGATCCATTTGGAATCTGAAAATATGCTGATAAGTGTTTGCTCTTTCATGCTGTGTTTCTGTCATATATGAACATGCACATGATATCTGGAAGTTAAAAAAAAAGTTCTTAGGATTATTTTTAGCTCATCATCTCATGACAACTTTGAATTCGTCATGCTTTATGTAATTAATTTATCATAAGAATGGTAATGCTGAAAGAAATTTCTTCTGAGCACAGAAGCTGAAAAATTGTTGCAAGAAGTCTCAGCAGTAATAAGACTATTGCTGAGCATAGGTTTATTAGAAAGCAAAATAAACAGCATGCTACATGCTGACTTCATCTTCATTAAACATTCATACTGGAATTGCTTACCTTGTCTATAGCCAAGATGTTATCCTTTGCAGAAGGGGGGAAAAAAGGAATCACTAAGCCAACTTTCTGCAAGTGTTCCAGGGCTTTGGAAAGCAGTGTTATGTAAAATTTTCAAATATGTTGGTCTCAGCAGTTTGGCCTTCAAACAATTTCAACCACCTTGGGGCAGGGCATGATGGTGGGGAAGGCATTTCAGAGGAGAATGAATTGACTTGCATTCTACCATGCAGAGAAATGTAAATAAAAATTGAAGAGACCTTTATGCCACTGCCCTTGTGGTATGTGAGTCACTTGGCCTAATATGTTAAGAGGATTAGTGCTAAAGCTGCATGAACTTTGAAATAGCCCAATGAAGCTTATGTGCTTTCCAGTTTAAATTGGTCCTCAGCAAGACCTCTCTGATCATCAGGAATTTGGCAGCCTTCATATTCTGCCACAATTCCCCAAGCAAGGTCAAGCCCCCTGGGTGTCCACACCAGAGCCTCTCTATTTATTTGAGGTGGAGTTAGAATGCCAAGGTGCAGGGATCACCAAGGAGGTCGCAGTGAAAGTCAAAATTTAAAATATTGCTCCTTCATGCTTTCACAAAGATCATAAGGCTTAACTAAATTAAATTTTAAAAAAACAACCCACCCAGCTGTTGCATTCTGCTATGGCTTAAAGGATCCAAAGAAGAGTCATTTCTCTCCCATTCAAAGTAGAGGAGGCTTCAGTGGGCAAAGCATGGATCCGCCCTAGAGAAGTAAAGGCATTGCGCTCTGTGGTTCTTGTGGAAAATAAGTTTGGTAAATGAATGGGGACTCATAGGAAAATGCATTTTCCTTTAAGAAGACCCTAATATGAAGACCTTTGTGCTTCAGCTTAGTGAAAATGGAACTTATCGCCAAGAATCTTCTCACTAATGTTGATCAGTACATGTGGTGAATAGCGCAGAATGTCCAGGATGCAGAGGACATGCATATGTCTGGGCATTTCAGTGTCCCTATGGGTATTTGGCATCTCAAAGGCATAAGCTGTAGGATCAGCCTAAAACACATACTCTCAGCAAACTCAGGCTAAAAAAAAAATCTCCTTTAAGGCATGCCACCTCCAGATACAGATTTCACAAGGCCTTTTGCTGGGGATGCCAGTGGCTTTGGAATGAGTTGACAAGAAATGCTCCACTCAGGAAGCAGCTGGGGAACCTGTCCCTGTGACTCTCCTGGGTCTCCTTTGAAGCTTCTGCCTGTGCTTCAAGGATATCGAATGACACAGACCCTTCTTGTCACCAGAGGGGGAAAAATAGGAGGACTTCTTAAATGCCTCTTCCCGTGTAATCTTACCATCACAAAGATAGTGGCTGATGATAGCAGCCTGTCCAGCGAAAGAAATTTTAAAAAATCAATAAACTTGCCAATAGAGAAGAAGGCTCATGGATTCAGAAGTTTTTTCCTCAAAGTAAAAATGATCTAGATCATTTGAGGACACAAAGCAGTTGCAGGGGGAGTGAGGGAGAAAGCAAGTGCTTGCTACTTGATAACTGCAGTATGAATCCGGAAACAATAAGACTGCTCTTATTTCTTTTCTGTCTTTGCCACAGTCAGTGCGTATGTGTAATAACTCTGTCATTTTCTCTTTCTACCATCCTGTGTCCACTGGTACTAAGTGAATTCATGAGGCACCCAAGAACTTGTTTGACAAAATAGAAAATCAGTTGTAGAAGCAATGAATTTTTTAACGGAAAATATATTGTATTTTTAACAAACCATGACTCCTCAGCTGACAGAGACATAATGCAAGGTCAATTGCTTGCATGGAAATGCTCACCACAGATGTATTTTCATTTATAATTATGTCATGCAAAAAGCATTGCTGGGGCCATATTCTGACAGACACCCACCAAAACATATGATATGATTGCATGCTAACATGGTTAACTTTCCTTTGGGGACTTTTTTGCAACACATGTTTTAAAACTCCAAGCCAACAAGAGACAAATGTATATAACATTGCTCAAAGTTATTGCAACTCTGCAAACCACTCAAAATATAATTCTGGGGCAAAAACCACTTATCTGAAAAATAGTCAACTTGTGTAGCTATTAAAATTCACTTTCCACATTTTCATGCATCTTATTTCAGAATTTGAGCTCAAGATAGAAGGTACAAGACTAGTCAATTTTGGATTTCTGGCATTTGGATGAAATATCAAATCTGTCCCTTAATATCAACCCTCGCTATACTGTGTGGTTCATGACCTGATTCAAAATGCTTAACAGATTCAAAACAGCTGGTGTTCCTTTTAACCCAAGCTTGGAGCCTTGGTCTAGATCCAATGATTTCCCAAGTTCAGCAGGAAATGGAGGATTCCACAAAATCATTAACCCTGAGAGAATAAATATGTAAATGGACAATGGCCAGGTCAGATATAAAAATAAAACCTGACCCCCAACCAGCAACAACTTGCTCAGAAAATGAACACTGTCTACAATAATCAATCCATATTAAATTAGCCTTATAGGAAGTTAGAACACTATCTCACGAAACACTCTGGAAAGTCAGACAACAACTTATGTGACAATTAGTTCAAAATAGCAGAACCTAATCATTCAAATCTTCCCTATTTTTTGACCCTCTTTTCATTTAGAACAAGTCAGAGAAAGATGAATATTCATTTATAACCAATCACAAGATATCCCACTTCTAGCTAGTTGTTGACATAAAGGTTCTCTGTGCAATCCCCTTGTTGCAGAGACAAACCATATTGTTATGATCTATGCACTTGGGAAAGAAAGGAAAAACCACATTAACATGGTGCATCAAATAGTGAATCACCATCTAGTCAGGAAAAGAGAATCACTTTTTGTGCATCAGGTCCTGGAATGACATCATTTTATTAAACATTTCCTTATGTTGATAAAGAAAATTGAATCAATTCTCAACCAAGTTTGCATATTCTCCCCACGTCTGCATGGGTTTTCTCAGCTACCTTGGTTTCCTCCCACATTCCAAACATGTGTATGTTATGTTAATTGGCATGATGCCTATGTTGTCCCAGTCTGAGCACGTGTGTGTGTATGTGTGTGTGTGTATGTTAATGTGGGTGCCCTGAAGTGGAAGGGCATCCTGTTCAGAGCTGGGTTCTGCTTTGTA
This sequence comes from Talpa occidentalis, assembly GCF_014898055.3. Classification (NCBI taxonomy): domain Eukaryota; kingdom Metazoa; phylum Chordata; class Mammalia; order Eulipotyphla; family Talpidae; genus Talpa; species Talpa occidentalis. The sequence continues at coordinate 35,341,927 of NW_023601322.1, read as the reverse complement.
TCCTGAGTTGCTGAGAGAGGCTCCACCCACCCAACACCCTGAACTGGAATAACTATGTTGAAAAAATGAATGAATGCATGAATGAATGAATGCAAAGTGTTTTTAAAATGTCTGATATTGGACATTAGTCAATGTTGTTTAATACTAGACATTATATGTTATTAGTATTTTGGGGTCCTCATTTAGATGCTTGTTGATTATATTTGTAACTAAAAATATAACATAACTCTTGTTTATGTTATTCAGCCTATAGTAAATACCTCAGTTTGCTTAAAGTTGCAGTTTCTAAGACCTATCCAATGACATTAAGTAAAGACTTACTGTATTTTAAAAAGGTACATTAAGAAAAGACTTTGACTGTAGAAGAGTTTGAATGACTGACTTGAAGGGAGTGGCGCTAGAACAAAAGAGAGAGAATGGTCTTTTCCGAGGATCAGGAAGCCCCAACTACTCCTGAAATGTATCCTACAAACATACAATCAGATGCTAGATAGCCAGACTGCTTTTTAGATGGAACCACACCACTCCCAAGGAAAAAAATGGAGCTATTCTTAATAAGCTGCTATATTTCTGGTAACAGTGGTACTCACTGGCAGGCCCTCAGCTGCCAGTCATGGCTGTTAGCTGGCACAGGGTTCTTCTCAGACTGAACAGGTAACCAAAACAGTACCAGACAGGTTAGCAAAGGCAAAATCAACTTCATAACGTGGTTTCATGGTTATATATTCTATAGTAAAATGGAATGCACTAGGGATATTTATCATGTGTTTAAGGATTTAGATTATCAAGGAAGGAAGAGGTAGAGATTTCACATGACAGATGAGTTTCTCATACAGGGAGGGCATGTTCACTGATGAAACTATATACTTTGATGATACCCCCCCCAGTACATTCTTCTAGGTCATAAAAAAGGGAGCAGTGATTGTTTCATCCATTAGGAAGAGGGCAAACAACCAAGACAAAGACAAAGTCTCTCTTAGACTCTAGAGCCATCACAGCTCTTAACTTAATCTATATTCTTTAAGTAATGTAATAGATTTCCTGTAATAGATTTCATGGGGCCTTTATTAACCTTTAGTTTCCTGTACCAAGGTGACATGCATAGGAGGAGGCCACACTAGGCATATGTATCTGACACTGTGGGGGAGACTAAGGACTACAGGATCACAGGCAGAGGCTACTATCTGCAGCATTCATTATTTCTTATTTTTAATTTTATTTATTTATGTATACAAGAACTGGGGTACAGGCCGGAGGTAGGGGGAGTGGGAGGATTCACATGAGACAGAGCGGGGAGCAGAACAGGCAAATCTACTGAAATACACTGCTGAGGGGAGCAGAGGGTGAGACAGGAGAGGTCTGCTGTGCCATGTGGGTCAGCTCCCTGGCTGGGGATCAAATTCATGCTGCAGTGGCTGCAGATAGCTTCATAGTGCTGCGTTTTAACCCTTTGTGCCACCAGCAAGGCCCCCTATCTGAAGCATTCTAATGAGGTTGCTTCTCCTTTTACTTTGTGGTCTCTACTCAATGACTTTCATTGGGAGGGCACCAGGGAGACAGTACAAAGAGGGTATGGGAAGTGTCCTTTGCTGTCTTCCAATCCCAAGTGAAGAGATGGGCAAGTGAAGAACTGAGAGAACAGACACTATCTAGCACAAGTATGTTTTGCCCTAAACTGAATCATAAATACAAATCAGAAGAATGTTTTAGATTTGTTCTTTAAATAAGATTAAAAGGTTGAGTACATACCATTTTGGTCACAAGGACCCTGAACGTTGCTAGGAGGAGATGAGTGACAGAGCTAGGCCTCACGCTCCCTACCTCCGATTACAAGCATACAGATGAGCCCAAGGTGAGGTAAGGAGGCAAGGTGGTGAGGGAAAGAAAATTTTGGAGAAGGAGTTTTTTGGAGCCCCAATTATAGATGGAAGTTATATTCATCCCATACATGTGGCGCTCTGACAGCCTACTCTGTTTTTGACTAGCCCTAGGTCTGGAAAGATGAATCCTTATAATTCCCTACAATAGCTTTCACAGCACGCCCACTGAAAGGTGCATTTTTACAGAGAGAATTGGGCCCAGAATTTGCAGAACAATATTCTGGGGCCATCAATGGGCTGACTATATGGATGAATATAAACATTTTTCTTCTCGTTTACAGATTCCCTTTATTTTTTAATCTAAACATTACTATTAAATGCTGACTCTGCATAGGCGCCCTTCCAGGCACAGAAAATACACTACAGGGAAAAAAAAAAAAAAAAAAAAAGCAAACAAAAAAAAAAAAATCCCTGCTCTGAAACAGTATATATTCTACAAGAAAGAGACAGTCATGTAGCAAGTTTTATGAAAATAGCAGAGGCCAGGGAAGGATGAGAGGCAATGCAGAGGCAGATTTTGTCTTTCTAAGTAGGTTAGTGGGGACAGATTTATTGGGGGTTAATATTTGAATAAATATCTCACAAAGTGAGTGAGAAGTCGTGTGAACACCTAAGAACAATTACACCTGGCAGAAAAAATTTCAAAGTCAAAGACGCTAATGTTACAATGTAATCTCCATAAAAAGGGGAGGTTCTATGTCCTCTACCCCATTGAATGCAATCGTGGTGCTGAGCAGGGAAGCTAGAGAGGACCTGGAAGATTTTAGAAGAGTCACATGGAACAGAGAGACATATGAAAAAGAAGTAGCACTTGCTTCTTAGCTTTGAACTTGCACCAGGACATGGGTGACATGGAAAGAGACACACGGAGTCAAGACATGTAGAGACACTTGAAAGGGACCTGGGGTGAGCGACACATGGGGGGGCTGACAATAGCAGCTGTTATCTTGATTTGCAATTTAAGTTTGCTAATTTCATTCCTGACTCACCTGCCCCTCGCCCCTTTTCTATGGTTCCCTGCCAGAAGATGCTTTTGATTTGTGGCAAGCTTTTGGACCTAAACAACCACATTTTGAGCCAACCGTAGGCATTTACCCAGGAGGGGATGGATAACTTTAGGTATTTTACTGGAAAACTATTATCCTTTCTTCCCTTATCTCCCTCTGCACACTCTTCTATTAAAGCTCTTTCACACTAAGAGAATGCTTTGTCTTCATGCAGAAGATGGCAGAACCCATTTAGAGTGTGCAAGTTTGGGGGTCTTGGGTTGCCCCTCAATCTTCCTGCTAACACCAAGACAGGATATGTTTGCTGCATTTATGAAATGATTGTGTGGCTGGAAGAGAGAAGCAGGAATGAGGCCAGAAAAAAGAATGAAGATCATGTCACAGAGAGCCCTGGAAAGCCCCAGTGTAGAATGGCTCTTCCTCACTATGAGATGGATGGCAGTGGAGGATTTAGGGTTGAACAGGATCTCTATGGAGGCTCTGGAAATGGGTGGAGGTGGTTATATGGGGTTGTGGTTGGCAAGGGTAGAGGTATGGAGGCCATTTTGGGGGCTACTACCAGATGAGAGATGACCTATAATGGTGGCAGTGGAGGTGTTGATTAGTTTATTTACATAACTAGAAATGGAAAATTACTCAAGCAAGTCAGAATTGTGTCTGCAACACTCCATTGGAAAATCCATTCTAAATATAGTCTCTCCATGATGTCATATCAGCAGTATCATCTTTAGCCCTGAATATTATATCAAAATTCACTTTATCTTTGCAGCCTTTGTACTCCAACTGCTTCATTTTGGCTGAAAATGTGTTGTCTTGGATCAAAATTAATAAGACAAATAACTAAATGTATTTCACATAGAACACCTATCCTTTTATTTTGCTTATAGTGCATTTTCCAAATGAGGACCCTTTTAACAGAGAACGATTTTATGGATACTTACATTTAGCTGTATTTTAGCACCCACAGATGAAAATAATACATAATGACAAAAAGCTACAATAAAATCAGTAATGCTTGAAAATGCAATATTTTATAAGTATAACAGCATCTCCACTCAGCTGAAAAGTAATTGCAGGTATATGAACAAAACCAAATACTTATAATTCACAGACCACATGTAGGGTGGATAAGGTTTCACAGACTTCTTGTCATTGTCATGGAAATGGCCTCTGTAGAAAGTGCAGCCTAACTCAGACAGTTTTGCCATACACTGAATTCAACCAGAAGTCATTTAAATATGGAAAACAGTTGTCACCAGGATTAGAAAAGCAAGAAAAGATTTCAGAATAGAAGGAAGTAATAAGTTAACAAAGCTAAGCAAATGGTTTATAGAGTCTGTGGACTGTGAATTTCCCTTGAAAATCAAGGACTGAGCTATTTCACACCCAATCTGGGGAGCTACACTTCCCCTCATTGAGTTGTGGGGCTTAGGTTATGATGACCAAAAAGGGAAGCTCACCTTAAATGCCTCCAGCTTCAGAAAGCATACCCAACCCAAATCTTTGGCTAATTGGCCAACTCCTGGAACCAACAATGTCATTTAAGATTTCATTCCCTAGGTAGGCAAAATCACAATTGTTTCCTCAGAGGGTCAATTCTTCAAGAAGAAGTTTAAGTAAATCATACCTCTTGATATTCATATTTCTCATGTTAGCTTTAGAAAGAACCTCTATATATGAGATATTTTAGGTACTGAGGTGTAAGAGGATTTGACACAGAATGTATTAATGCAGAGGTCTTATGATTTTGATGGAAATCTGTAATTACGGGATTTAGACTTGTGATATTAACTCAAAATTTTAGATCTGCATATCATATTAGCACATATAAAGCATTGGTTTGAAAACCTTAGCATGCATCAGAATCTCCTGAGAGCTTATGAAAACACAGCTTGTTGTTCCTGATCCCCAGTTTCTTATTCAGTAGGTCTGAGAACTTGCATTTCTAACAATTCCCAGGTGATGCTGATACTGCTGGCCCAGAGTCCACACTTTGAAAACCACAGACTTACAGGATCTTAAAATTCACATTATTCACAAGGTGAATTCATTAGATTTATAGGAGTTACCTGAGAACTTGGGAAAGAGTTAAATAAGATAGATTATGTAAAAAAGGAGGTCAGTAATATTAAATTTATAAATGCAACTAAAATATTTAAAGGAGGTTAATGGTCTAAGTTTGGAAATGGTACCAAACATTAATAAAATGACCTACAAAAATTTACCAGTATATACATAAAATGTAAAATTTATAAATTAAAGGAAAAATTCAGGTCTTGAATGAGTAACTTTGTTGAATAGAATATTAATATTTAAAACTAGAGTCATCCTTCAATAATCTCTTTTGTGCACAAAACTCACTCTTGAGGACATAAAAAAAAAATCCAGCATTGATAGAAGTCACTCTACTTCCCAGGGTTTCTAAGCCTGTGGATGGGGAAACCTTTGGCATAAAGGACTACCTCAATGTTCACCCTGCTCCTAAACCATTTGACACCTCTTCAAATGGTCTTACTCCTCTGCTCACAGAGTTGGGACTTGCTTGAAGTCAGTGGACTGAACAAAGAGTCCACATCTTGATCGACTTTGTCTGCCACACGAATGTGTCTCCTGCAAGTGCTCTGGGAACTTTTCTCTCCAGCTCCCCTGCTAACTGTCATTGTCTTCATGCACTGTCAGAGGACACCAGAGAAAGAAGAATGGCATGTCAAGATCAATCTTCCTCCAGAGACACTCCTTGAAATAATGTTGAATAGCAGCACATTTGGAAACCTTTACTTCTGAGACCAATTATCTCCCTGCTACAATGTATTCAGCCTTCACCAGCTTGGCTTCTGGACCCAGCTGTTTTCTGTAAGGCCTGATGTATTTTGAATCACAGATGTGATCATTTAAATTAACTAAAATTTCTATGTTTTTAAAAAGGTAGATTTATTAGCCTTTAGGGAATACTGTTCTTGGTTTAGTTTTCGTATTAGAATTGTGGTCTCTCATTTCCCTTTTAGACCTAAAAGCAATAATATATCATCAATAAAATTATAATGGAAGCACCTACAGCTGCCCTCTCATTCAGGAAGGAAATAAAGCTAGTGAAGGTTCTATATTTCCATAGGTTCCATATTCCATTTATACCCTTCTCATTTGAATGCTAAATGTCAATCAATTATTTGGGAACAGATTCTTAACTATAGGTAACCTTAGAATTAGACATGTTTTCTTTGAGTTACAACGCAAGTCCTTATTTTCTGGGAACTTTAAATTTAAGTGACAATTTATGGAAAGTTCTTGCAGAAAAAAATATCTGCAGTCAATTTCCTTTGATCCTCAAAACACAATAGTCTGAACAACTAGTCTTAGATAAACACTTCATTTTAAAACTGTGATGAGAAAACTGGACAGTCATATGTACATAGAAAGCATTGGTTTAGATCACTTGCACCAAACACAAAAATTATTTCAAAATGTAATAAAGCTTCAGATTTAAGATCTAAAACCATAAATGCATAGAAGAAAACAGGAGATATACTCCTTAATATCAGACTTAGAGATACCTTTAAGGGCTCAATTCAAATGGCAAAGAAATCAAAAGCAAAAATAAAAAGCTAAAAAGCTTTTCTCCACAAAAGGAAGGAGAAAAATTAATGTTTTCATCAAAACAAAAAAATTCCTACTGAATGGGTGAAGGTATTTGCACACCATGTGTCCAACAAGAGCTTAATAGTCAAAATATGAAAAGAACTAATGAAATTCAACAATAGCAACGATAACCAAAAAAAAAGTAAAAAATGGCTAGAAGATCTGAACAGACACTAGTCCAAGGAAGACATACAGATGGCCAAGAGGCACACGAAAAGATGTCCATCATCTCTTTTCCATTAGGAAAATGCAAATCAAAACTACAATGAGCCATCACCTCCCACCAGTGAGAATGCCTATTATCCAAAACTAAGAAGCAACAAGTATTTGAGAGGCTATGTAAAGAAGGAAGTCATTGGTGGGCTTGCGAATTAGTTCAGCCTTTATAGAAAACAATATGCAGATTCCTCAAAAAATCAAAAATAGAAACTATAATTATCCCACTTCTTTTTTTTTAATAAAGATTTATTTATTTATACAAGAACTGGGGTACAGGTCAGAGGCACGCGAGGGTGAGAGAATTCACCAGAGACAGAATGGGGAGCAGAACAGGGAGACAGACTAAAGACACTGCTGAGGGGAACAGCTGGGGAGGCAGGAGAGGTCTGCCACTCCATGTGGGTTGCTCCCTGGCTGGCCAAGAATTAAACGCATGCTGCAGAGGCTGTGGACAGCTTCACAGCACAGCACTCAACCAGCTGCGCCACCAGGGAGGCCCAATCCTACTTCTTTTTTCAGGTATTTACTAGCAAAACATAAAAACCCTAGTTCAAACAGATATATGCACCTTCTTGTTTATTGCAGCATTATTTACAATAGCCAAGAACTGAAAACAACCGAAGTGCTCATTCAAATATGATTAGATAAAGATGTGGTATATCTGCACAGTGAAATAATACACAGCTATAAAACAAACAAACAAAAAAACAAAAAACATGAAATCGGGCCTCCCTGGTGGCACAAGGGGTTAAGACACAACCTATGAAGCTGTTTGCAACCATTGCAGCACAAGTTGGATCCCCTGGACAGCCAGGGAGCAATCCACATGGTGCAACAGACCTCTCCTGACTCACCCACTGCTCCCCTTAGCAGTGTATTTCAGTCATTCTGCCTGTTCTTCTCCCCATTCTGTCTCTAGTGAATCCTCTCACTCCCCACACCTCTGGCCTGTACCCAGCTCTTGTATGCATAAATAAATAAATCTTAAAAAAAAAAAAAGCACCATGAAATCTTGCCATTGCAACGTGGATGACCTAGAGGATATTATGTTCAGTGAAATAAGTGAGACAGATACAGAAAGACAAGTGCTATATGATTTTACTTATATATAGTGTATAGAAAAACCTAACAAATGGATGAAATTTTTAAAAATGATCTGCTAGATTATGAGACCAATTAGTATTTGCCAGAAAGGGAGGAAAGGTAAATTGGGTAATAGGTGTTAATTGTGGAGTAAAGGCTAGAATTGGACTTTAGTGGTAAACAATATAGTATATACAGATGCTGATGTTTAATGGTGCATGCCTGAAAAATAAAATGTTGTAATGCAAGATGACTTCAATAAAATAATTTTTAAATTAAGTTTTTATGTGTGATTAGAGGATACATTGGCTAGAAAAACAGATGCTTCAAATTCTGGCTTTGCTGTGCGTAAGCCTGCTTTTTCATTTTAAAAAAAAGAAAATAATAGCTACTTCATTTAGTGTCTGGCATGCCCAATAAGTGTTCACTATGATTCTTTATAACCTAAATGCCTAGCAACCAGAAACTGGTTAATCCCTTTGTATGTCATTTCTAATTTATAAATTTTGATAATATTACTTAATTTTACAAAACATAGGTTGTAATAACCAAGTATTAAATGTACCTAGATAAAAGAAAAACCCACCAAACTATTTGTACATTGTCGTGCAACTATGGCACCTTAAAAATGATTTGTTCTATCTTTTTATATTTTAGGGATATTTTTATTTAGTCAGTAGAGACAATATGAACAAATGCAATAAATAGCCACTTTAAAATTGTGACTGAATTGCACTGGCATATTAAATTATTATAAATCACTAATTACTATTGTTATGGTACACAACAATTTTATCTTACACCCCCTCACAAATCATAATCACAAGCAAACAACTGCATTCTGAGCATGTTACATAGAGACAGGGAAGATGTCTGCAAAATTAAAGAAAAAAAACCCTGCATCTAAACCATTGTTTATCTTCAAGATATTGTTTAATCAATCTTTATAATAGACCAGGTAGTTATCTATCTTTTCATTTTACAAGTGAAAAAGAGTTCTGGAACTGGCATACACAGCTTCTTGTTTCTGGAACTGTTACAGATGCTGGTAACCACATGGATGATGCCAATTGGTCACTCTATTCATCAGCCCTAGATGAGCCCTCATTGATCTAGCTGGTGCCTAGGGATCAGTTCCCAGCCTGCTTGGTGAGCAACCCCACCTACAAAATGGGAATGCAGACATATGCCCCCAAGCCTCACAGGCTCATGGGAGAATCAGGCAACACAATGCAGGTGAAATTTTTTAAAATATGTAAATTTATGTTCTTTTCTTTTCTTCTTTTTAAAGAAGTTGAAAATTACCAGCACTAATTAAGAATAACCATGTGCTTCATGCTGTTTGAGAGGCAATTGCCATTTAGTAGATGTTGCAAAATATTGGTTCCCTTTCTTTACTCCCTTGAAAGTAAAAATATTAATAAAATTGTGGATCTATAGAATTTTGGCTTTCTCGGAAACCTTAATCATCATTTATTTGACCTCTCCACAACATCTCTGATAATATGTTATTCAGTCTCTGAACATTTCAGTTGAAAGAGAAACACTACCTCATGGGGACTCTCTGCTCTTGCCCTGTATGTGGAGAGTGTCCTTCTGTTTACAAGTCTAACTATATCAATCAGCTCCAAAGAAAAGAGAAAGAAAAGTGCCAACTTCCCTCCCCCCCCTTATCTTAAGAGGGTTATAATCAAATACTGTTTAGAAATTTATTCTCTTTGTATTTTCCTTTTCAACATTCTACTGTGCCTGAGTTGCTCATTGAATGTCTAATTAGCAAGTTTCATCTTTGCTAGGGTTCCATTGAGCATCGTTACTCCACAGGCAAGAATTCTCCTTTTTAAATTTTCATGACATCAACATAATTCATAAAACAGAGTGGAAAATATTAGCTTCTTGGGGTCAGTGCATTATGGGTAGCAATTTGCAGATATCTTACCTTGAACTTCAGAACTGGATCTATAATGAGCAAACCCCTGCAAGTAAGGATGGTGGCAAATCCTTTCTGGAACACTCTGTTTACGCAGGGGTAAGAAAAAAAGTTTAAGCCTTGAAAGCACAACCTCCACCTTGTTTAGCAGGAAAACTTCTCTTGCTGATGCTAATTTAGACACAGAAATATGTTGAAATCTAAATATGGAAAATGTGCCATTTTGCCCATCTTTACTTAGTTCAGTCATTCCAAGCACTGTGCTTGCTTTTCGGCCTTTGATGAAGAGCAGGGGAGCAAAGACGACATGCTATGTGGCTCCAATGGCATCTGCTCCTAGTATTCCATCTCACACAACAATGAATGTAAGACAGTTCTGAAAAATCTATCTTCCCACCCACCAAGGCACAAGTCTGCAAAAGTAGGTGTTCACATATAGGTTCATGTTTTATTTATAATAATAACGAAACGCTTTTGTGAAGAAAAATTGCATATGATTAATCTAGAGAAAGGAAACCGGATCAGACAAAGACAAACTGCAAGACTGACCCTTGAAAGCAGACAGCTCTCAGGAGGGGACGGGAATGAGGGAGAGAGAGCAGAGAACAGGCTGGAGGAGGTCTTGGTGGAGGGCAGTGGAGGACTATGGGCACTTTGGTGGTGGGAAAACTCTGGTGTGGGGAGAAATGCTATATTGTGAAAAAATAAACAAGAAAGTTTAAAAACAAAAATAATAAGATTTGCAAAAAAAATTTTAATTACACTCAAAATGTTCTTTGGCAATTGCAATGGCATTAGACTCCCTCAGCTGGTCTCATTTACTCAGGCCTCTGGGTACTCATAGTAGGAGGCATCCGGCCTAGGGGGAACTTCTCTTTCTCTTCATTGACCCAGAGAGTTAAGAGGGTTCTGCTGTTTGGAAGGAGCATTCTTTCCCAGAATGACAGGATTGAAGAGGATATTTCCCAAAGAAATTTTGGTCACCCATAGATACGGCTGCATCACAGTGAAGCTTGTTTTAGTCAGAGGTCACCTAGACAGCCTCCCCTAATATCTCAAGCACCTCCACCCTCACAACTCTCCCTGAGAGTTTTCAGGAGCATTTTACTCACCAACATATACGAACTTTCCTGCACCAAGTTCTTTGGTAAGTAAAAATACTGGGTTATAAAGCTATTTCCTTGTTCTCCGCAGCCAGATGAAACCTGTCACTGTGCAAAAATAAATGTTGATACTGTGCCCTGAATAAGGATGAGAGCCTGCATGCAGTCTGTGATGCTGACAGCCTGGCTGGCTACCTCTGCCTCCTCCCCTCTTGCACAAAGAAGTGAACAAAGAGGGAGGCTGGACATGGCCAAGGCCAGGTATGGTCGTGGTTATCGTGAATTCATCGCTTAATTTTACTTAGACATGATTATATAAGTATTCAATGAATGTCATAAAATTTTCTTTTCCTTTTTAAGTTTCATAGCATCCTCCAACATTAAAAAAAAAAAAAAAAACTGTGACACCGTGGGTTTAAAATCTAGCCTACATTATCTTTAATAACAAACCAGCTTCAAAATATCAAGCAGCCAAGAATGTTGAGACAAACAGAGACCATGGAGGATAAAAGTGTTTCTAACTTTAAAATGATTCCCTCTGTTCTATGGACCTGGAAGAAACTGACTTAAACAAGCTTAAAGTTTTAGGTAAGTGCAACTTTCCCATATGATCTTTTCTCATCTTTTCAGAATCTAATCTACAGAGATAAAACAGATTAGCCCAATATAGAAGTTTGGGGTATAGTTATGATAATTCTCCACTTCGTGGAAAGAAATGAGCCCAAGTAGACAGTAAAGCAGGTAATGAACAGAAATGGCAGATGGAGGTGATAATTGTGACTCATCTTGAAACCAAAGCAGTCAGAGGAAGGCACTGACACCCCAGCCCACGCTGACAAATGTATCAGATGCAGGAGCTGTGGACAGGAAGCCAGGAATACATCCCAAAGGTGTGAGCAGGAGGCTGGGCTCCTTTCTTGAGCGATGACAAAGGGGTGACTCAAAGGTCGGGAGAGCTGTCCTGTGAGCAGTAGGGAGATCTAGGGAGGGTCAAAGTGCTTACCCAGCTCAGCAGAGCTCCCATGCTGTTTTCTGCACTCGGCTTCTTCATTCTCTGGGCAGCTAATCATCATGGACATGGAGAGCTGGATGCCACGACCCTGCCAAAGCCAGGATGGTAAGTGGAGATGGCCAAGGTGTAGAACAAAGGAGAACAGTCACAGGGACAGAGTAGGGTGGCACCGAAGGGTGAAGTCACTCTGTCCTCACAGGAACAAAGTGACACTAGCAGCCCAGATTGTAAAATTCCTGCTTGAAGATGATACAGTGAAACAAGACAGGTGTCTCTTCCTGCCCCATCAGATAAGCATTCCTATCTATTGCATTTAACAAGTTTGTCTTCTTGCATTCTAAGGAAAAGGAAGGGTATGCCTAAGAGGATAATAAGAAAGTTAAACATCTAAGGAAGTTAAACATCAAGTGTGAACAACGCAAGCTGGTGCAAACCTGAAATCTCTGGTTGTCCGCATCAAAAGGACATGTTGACCCTTGTCCATCTCCCTTTTGTTTGACTCCTTTGTATAAATACCCCTGCTCTCTGTCAAAGAGCAGAATGGTGGTCTTTCAGAAACAAGTCTGCTGCCCTCCTCAGTTTATCGACAAATTAAACTACTTTCCTTCTCCTCAAACTCTGTTTCCTTTTATTGGCTGAGGGAAACTGAGGCAGGTGTTCGGTGTCAAAGAAACCCCTTAGTGAGTGCTCCTGGAATCTGATAGTCTCTTGGTGTCTCTTTGCCTATCACTCACTTGGTTTTTTCTAATGAGGAGTAGAGTATGATCACTAGTAACAGGAATGAGGGACCCTCTGTCTCATCATTCCCTCCTTCGTCCTGAGAAAAGTTCTTAGGTTTCCTATAACACTATTTGTAGGCCAAAATATTTTGAGTCCCACAGAACTGCTCCTCACCACCGTGCATTTCTATCACCTGGAGTTGGGGGTGGGGCATGAGCCTGGAGGGGTCCCTTGTCTCTAGGAGTCTCAATTTCCTCATGTATTAAGTCAGGGAAATGAGCTTAAACGTTTACTGCTCAATCTCCTATATTTTCTTTCTTTAGGGGAAATAGTCACTGATGTTGTTTTGGTTTGCTATTGTATTGTTGGTTTTATTGGGTTTTTTTTTTTTTGTTTGTTTTAAGATTTATTTATTTATACAAGAACCAGGGTACAGGCCAGATTCGCAGGAGGGTGAGAGGATTCACCAGAGACAGAGCAGGGAATAGAACAGGCAGAGTGAAGAGATACACTGCTGAGGGGAGCAGTGGGAGAGACAGGAGAGGTCTGCTGCACCATGTGGGATTCTCGCCAGCCCGACGGGATCAAACCCGCACTGCAGAGGCTGCAGACAGCTTCATAGCGCAGCGCTCAACCACCTGCACCACCAGGGAGGCCCAGTTTTATTGGCTTGATTTTTTTTTTCACAACTCATTGATTGAATATATAACTTTTTAGAATAGTTTGTTGTAAAGGCAGGAACAGGACACAGTGCAGGTTCTCTGATCCCATGCAGACCGGATAAAGGAGGAGTCAGAGTCCTCAGTGGTTTTTTGCAGGTTTTTATTGGGTTCAGCGGATACATGGCAGTCAGGGGTGCTGGGGGGCCAGGAGGCTGGCAGTCCTCCCAGCCCCCAGCAAATCTTCACTCTATCTGGGCTCTCTGGCGTTCTCTGCTTCTGCTTCGGGCTTCTTCTCTTTCGGCTTAAGCTTCTCGGCTTCTTGGCTTCTCTTCAGCTTCTTTCTCAGCTTCTGCTGGCGTCCCGGTGACTCCACCCTTAAAAGCCCAGTCTCAGCCCAGGTGAATCCCATCTACCTATGCCCACACTCTATTCCAGGTGCCCGCCATCAGGCATGCATTCAGGACCGCAAGGATCCATCATCTATCCTGATGGCGGGAGGGCAGAAAAGCCTGACATTTTCCTTACCCTACATTTGTACTTATGAAACACTTTCCATCTTTCCATTTTATTCATGGATTTTGAACTACAAGACTAATATCCTTCCACCCCAACCCCACTGAGTGGTAGTTTGTCCAATGCCTCCTGAATTGGAAAAAATGAACAAACACACACACACTTTGCATATTCTTATCCACATTAGGATAGTATACTATAAATGTCAAGATCTGATGTTCAGAGTAACTAAGGGTCAACCTTAGTTGGAATCCACAGATTCCACAAAAATCAAACTTCCAGTCACAGATGTCACCCCCAGTTGCTCGATATTCATAACAAAGGTATTAAAGTTGGTATTGGGGATGTAACCAGATGAAGACTTCTGTTAATATTCTGATGTAATAGCCAATGCGATCATGGTAAGACCGTATATGCTGGTGTAGTATGATGGCATCGTTTCTTTAAGGACTATATAATAACAATATTAACATACATTAGATCAAATAAATTACCGTTTCTGCTAAGATTATCTCAAGTGACAAGAAAAAGTTCATGAAAAATATAACTGATAGTAAATATACATTTTCTTAGTGTTTCATGAAGTGTTCTTCTCCTATATGTAAATCTATGTTTGTGTGAATGTCTTACTTTTCTTCCATTTGCTCTATCTCATCATTTCTCTGTGTGGGCCCGAGGCCATATCCACCATCTTCTTAATTATTGGGGCCCATTTGTGACCATAATCCACCTGCCCACAATTAGGAAATTATGCGATCAGTTCATAAGATTAGATCTGGTTTTCAGAGTTTTCTCTTTGTCATTTTGAGCTTTTCCTTTATTTCAAACTCAGCAATGTATTAATATGTGGGAGGTGGAATTATATTTTATCTATTATTTAGATGGTTTGGTAGTAGGAGGTAGACTATAATAACATGTTTTTTCAAGTTGCTTGAACCAGAAAGTCCTAAATAAGACTTCTAGGGGAAAAAATTAAAAATATCTGAAAGAGACTTCAGAAAGAATAATAGTGAGTCCCAAGCAGACAAACAAATCTTCACCTATACACATCGTCATGAAACTACTGAAACGAAAGTGGGGAAAATGTTACAAGTACCTCAATAGGTGATTTGTGCAACATATTAGACCAGAAATAATGGCAGTTATTGTCAAATACAGGGAAAAGTCATTATTGATAGTAGAATAATTAGACAATAAATTTATCATCATAAAAAACAGAGGCCAAAAACAGAATATCTTCAATTTGAAAAGGAAAATTAACTGGCAAAAATTTCATACCCAACAAAATTAAATGTAAGAATGAGAGCAACATAAAGACATTGCTGGTAAACAAAATTTGAGAACTTATTACTGACAGACTTACCCAAAGAAATACTAAGGAATATTTTTTAAGAAATATTGATAATGTTAGCAATATTGATATTCTTCAAGAAAAGAGAGTAACTTATAAAGATGGATTGGGGGGTGATTCAAGAAATGACAGTGAGTAAGAAAATGGCAAACAGGTAAATCTGATTAACAAGATCCTAAGTAAAACTTTTCCAGGAATATCATTATTTCAGCTAAAGAACAAAACTACTAAAAAGGTGCTTAGCATCTACCTACATTACAATGAAGTCACCAGTTTGGGAGACACCTTCTCCTCAGACAGGTGACCACACACCACCTGCAACCACCCATTCTTATCTTTACCTCAAGTCTCATTAAAATAAAATTGGAAAGAAGAAAAGGATTTCTATCAGCCATGTGGAGCACACAGTGTATGAGGAGAGACCATTTTTCTCCCTTTCATTTTGGAAAAAGAAAGAGAATGCTTCTTCCTCCTTCTCTCCCTCCCCACAAATCAAGGGAATAAGATTTCCAACAAGTTTCTCACAAAGATTGATAGCTGAGACAGGAATGGGAAATTAGAATGTGATTCATCACGGCTTTGCGTTGGCTGGTTGTGAATTGTCCCAGTACTGCCTGAGAAGAGAAAAGGAGACGTGAAGAGAGAGTCACTGATTTTGTAGATAGAAGGGAACCAGGAACAGCCATTAATTATTTATTCCCTGGAGTTACAGAGCGGCAGCAATTCCCAAATCTGGCCATACCGGGGAACTGAATGAGGAGAGAATGAGAGACACAGGCCGTCCTCACTGAAAGCACAAGACATGAATTAATACGGCATTTATGGTGAATAAAGAAAGACCCTCATCATCAGATAACTATGCAGAGCATCTAGTGCACTTCACGGAATTTTTTTTTTCCACCTTTATAGCGCAAGTACAAATTATAACAGAGAGAGTAGAATGTCATATCATTCCTCTCTCTACTTAATCTGTTAGGGCTTCAGACCGTGCCATAGTGCTACAGAAGGCTCAAGTAACTCAGAAAAAAAAAAATGTTTGCTATCAAAGGTTTATTTAAAAATGAGTAGAAATGCTATCATTCTAATATCCATATTTAGGTGGATATTTGTGGAATTTGATAAATACATTAACATAAACAAAGAGTACACAATTCATAACAATAAAATAAGCCCTGCAGTATGGGGCTAGGGGTTGGGATTTTAATATCAGGACAGAGATGTGAGACTGAGCCTTGGATCCATATTGAGTGAAGAACATAAAGAAGGGTGACTTCCTCACTTCTATGCAAACTTACCTTACTTGCCCAGGATGCAGATTTTAGTATTCATTTCCCATCACCATCACCCCTACTGTCCTGATTACAGTGTCTACCAACTGGATCTCAGGGCACGTCGCATGGAAGCTGTGTAACTGGCTGTTGGTCCCAGTTACTCCTCAGACTAACAAACCTATTCCTCCTTGTCCACACCTGACAGAATGGTCCAAATCTTCTGCAACTTATTGGTTCCATCATCCTCTGTGAGAACAATCTCTCGGTATTCTATCCACATGACCCTTTACACATCCTGGTCTTCCTCATTTTAAAGAGTTTAGTATGGGGAATGAGATGCTGGAAGAAGGTCAATTTTCCTTTCTAAATATCCTGTTAAGCTGCAGACAGGTGAGCAAGTATCAAGAGTCTTAAGTGAGGAAAAACGAGCTAGTTGGAGGGGAAATGTGAATCAAGGGCAAAACAGTGGAAAAGAGTCCATCAGAGCACCTCTGGTGGAGGTAATGGAAAGCCCTGGATTCCACGCAAACACTATATATATGAAAAAAAAAACTGTGCGTGGACAAATGAGAAAACAGGCACAGAAGTCTCAAGTACAAATAATTACCCCACTATCTTATCATCTTGCTTCTCCAGCTCCCACTAACTTAACTTTTTTTCTCACACATATTTAATCAAAGAGACACAGAAAATGAAACCAGTATGAATCAAATTCATCATAATCAGTCAATCTTGGCTTCAAAGATGTAAATAAATTGACTGTATCACTCACCCCACACACACTCACAAAAGAAAATCTGGCAGAGAATAAAAGGGATTCGGCAGCTCCTATCAGGGCTTGCTACAAAACCCCAGTGGGGGGAAAAATCAACACTCCATCAAAATAAATAGCAAAAAATTGGTGACTGAAAGAAGGAGGAATGAAAGAAAACATGTGAAGAAAAAAGTATCGTGAAGTTCTGCTAATGGATCCCACATCCACGAGTGCACTTCCCTACTGGTGATGTCGACTCAGTTAAGAATGCCAGAGATACAGGTGGAGGAGCCAGCACTCTTGCTGTCTCTGTGAACAGTCCAGGAGACTCAAAATGGATGGTAAGAAGTTTTTAGGAAGGTCAATGGAAAGTGTTTCAGAGAAATTACTACTTGGGTTATGGTTACAGAAAAGAAAGTTGGAAGATTACCAAATGCAAAGTAGAAGGTCTAGACCATGATAAAACCTACTAGATGCGTTTTCTTAAAATATTTGGGGCACAAGCAATATCTACCAGCATACAAAAGGGAAAGAGATATTCTATGCCACACCCAAGAGATGCCAATGCAGCTTCTCCAATATGAGGGTTCCATGACATCAGTGAAGGACCCCAACAAAAGTACTAATCATCCACGTCAATAGGAACTCAAGAAATTAGCCATAGCTATTGAGTTATTGAGCATATGACATGGCTTTTCTCCTCGAGTCTCTCACAAACAGCGTGGGTGGATGCAGCAATATACAGGGTAGGCACCTGAAGAAAGAAGAGACAAAATGCTTAGCTGATCATGTTTCCTGACCAAGTTTGTTTATGACAATATATGAGAAACCTCTGGAAAATCCTAGAAAAAGCATGATGGGGTGTGGGGGGGAACTTTGGGGCTAGAAGGTAACTGGTCCTAGCAAGTCCCAGTTAAACATGAATTATATGCAATTGCATATCCACCTTACAGGGACTTTGTGACTTAATATGAAATCACTTTGAGAGCTCCAAAGTACCAGTGAGGTGTGCTCATATTAACAGGTTGTAACAAATATTATTGTAGCAGGGTAGTCTCCAGGGAAAGAGGAGTTTCCAGTTACCTGCCCCACCTAAGGAAGGGTGGAGCTGAGCAGGGAGGAGGAGAAGCTGGAGAGGAAACTAGAGGAAGAAAAGAGGCAGGATGGAGAGCCAGGAGACCTGGAGGAGGCACATGGAGCAGACAGACATGGGAAGAAGCTGCACTTAATCCTTGGTCTTGACCTGATTGAAACAGATGTGGGTGAGAGACCCATGGGGAGATTAACAATGGCAGCATTTGTCTTGATCTTGATTTTGCTCCTTCTGTCCCAAACAAGGTGGGTTCCTTTCCTATGGGTCCCCACCAGGAGGTACCTTAAACTTGTGGCAGACTTTCAGGCCTCATTGGTCCTGTTTGGGTCACTGCTGTCTGGCTGGGCATTTACACACGAGGGTATAACTTTGGGTGTTTGATTTGGAAATTTTATTCTTTATCTTCTCTTTGTTGCACACTAATTGTATTAAAACTCCTTTCATTAATGGTCTTATGCACCAGAGTATGTTTTACCTTGAGGTGTCAGATGGCAGAGCCTATTTAGAAGGGGCAATTTTGGGGGCTCCTCAGATGCCCCTCACCCTGCCCTGTAACATTACCACCCTAAGTATCCCAGACTTTGAGGAAAAAAATACTGAGGGTTTCTTTCTAAAACATGGTCTTTGTATTATCAGCTAATTAATGCTTTGAGGTTCCAAAATGCTTTGAAAAATACAAGTTTTGTTCCAAATTTATTTGCAGGGATCCTACTATTACACCATCATAACAAGAAGTTTCAGGTGCTTTCTTGAAAGTCAATATTGATGACTGGCTGGGAAAAAGCAACATGTCAATAGTAAACTCATGATCTTATCCCTCCTTTCCAAAGTCACTTATCCTACAGTGTGCCCGATAATCAGCACCATCCAAACTAGTAACTGGGATATCATCTTTGAAGCCTCTGTCCCTCATTTTTGACATCTAATTGACTACTAAAATCTCTCATTTTTACCTCTCCAGTGTTTCTCAAATCCGCGCACTCTTTCTCTCCCCAGTACCATTACCTTAATTTAGGTCACTATGTTTTCTCCTTTGGAATACTTCAAGAGCTGTCTAACAGGTCATCAATTCTAAATGTCATCACATAGCACATATGACCTAACATATTGGCCCTTGCATAGCTCCCTCAATTTATTTCATATCTTCATCCTCATTTTTTAGTCTATAGACACTCCAACCATCTGCAGAACTATGAAAGTATCATGCTGGTCATTGCTTGTACAGGTTTTGCCTTTGATTTCCCTTTCTTTATTGTCCTAACGGCACCTGACAAATGTCTACTTGTCTTCGGGCATTCAGTTTAGATGCCACCTCCTCAGGGAAGTGTTTTCTGACTCTCCAAATTCTTATTTTCACTATCCTCATCCCAGCTTATTTATTGAAACATCAGATTGCCCTTGCCTGTTTACTGGTTTTATCCACCAGCCTAGCAGTTCTCAGTCTGTACTGTGGGGTTCCCTAAAACCCTTTCTTAGCCTCTACAAAATAAAAGCTCTCTGCATGGATAATGCTTATACTTGTTCACTGTTCTGATATTTGCACTGACGGTGCAAAGGCATGTGGCTGAAGTGCTGCTACCTTGGAGCTCAAAGCAAAGCAAAAGTGTCCACCTTGGCTATCAGCCACGTGGTCTGCCCTGCCACATTCTGTGAAAGCCACAGCAGTTCCACTTAAGAATTCCCAGATGAAACAGTAATAATTAGTATTTTAATTAAACTTTAGTCCTTGAGCACACATCTTTTCGATAGTCTCTGATGAAATGAGAAGTTAAGCATAAAGCACTTCAGTGTACACCAAACGATGAGGGTGTCTAAAGGAAAAGCACTTGTCTAGCAATCAAAGGCGTCACTTTTTCACAGAATTCTACTTTCACTTAAGAGAATGATTGAAAAAGTAATTATTCAGACATGAGTATCTGGAAGGTATTTTACAGAAAACAAACCAAGTAATTCTGTCAAATCAGGGGCAAAAAAATGGATAATATTAATTATCCATAAAATCCAACCTTTCTAAAAAATTAGAATTTCAAAAACTTATCTACATCACTATGAGCTTGTGTTTCTCAATACTTCAAGATTTTTCTGAGAATCAGTGATGATATTAACAAATATGACTTTTTTGATAAAGTATAATGAAACATGTTAACATTTAGGAAGTCTGCATAATGAAAGAAAAAAACAGTTCTTGGCAAATAACCAATACATGGGTAAAATATTCATTCAAAATATAAAATAAACCAATGGACTTTAATGTAAAACTACCAGTAATTTCACAGACTATGAAATGTGCATGTCTATGATTTCAAAATCCACACTGCAACTAATATTTGTTGAACAACCATTTATTGAGTTTGTTGTAGCATCAAAGATTATCTACAATTACCTGAAAAGCAATACTCATTCTTTTTCCTACTACTTATCTTCTTATTCTTGAACCTTAAAAGTAACATACCACAACAGGCTGAAAAGAAAGTAAGAGAATTTAGCTTTTATTCAACCATGCATTAAAAACATATTTGCAAAATATTAAACTATGTCACTCTTATCACTCAACTTATTTTGTCAAAAACTATAAATATTTTTCATTAAGATGTCTTTCTGTTAACATATGATGACTTTTAGTGCTACTTTTATTGATTTATTTTTTAAAGATTTATTTTATTTATGCATACAAGATCTGGCTTGTAGGCCAGAGGTGGGGGGATGAGAGGATTCACCAGAGACAGAGTGGGGAGCGAAACAGGCAGATCTCCCAAAATACACTGCTGACAAGAGCAGTGGGTGAGACAGGAGAGGTCTGCTAAGCCATGTGGGTCAGCTCCCTGGCTGGGGATCGAACACAGTGGCTGGTGATAGCTTGATAGTGCTGAGACTTTAACCTCTGTGCCACTAGGAAGGCCCTTTACTTTTGTGCTATTTTAAAATGAATTAATATTTTTGAATTTCCAGCGTTAATTCTAATATAAGAAATATAAAAAGAGGGCCTCCCTGGTGGTGCAAGGGGTTGAGACGCAACCTATGGAGCTGTCTGCAGCCACTGCAGCACGAGTTTGATCCCTGGCCAGGGAGCAATCCACATGGTGCAGCAGACCTCTCCTGACTTGCCCGCTGCTCCCCTCAGCAGTGTATTTTAGTCACCCTGCCTGTTCTGTTCCCCACTCTTTCTCTGGTGAATCCTCTCACCCCCCACCCCCCACACCTGTATCCCAGTTCTTGTGTGCATAGAAAAATCTTTAAAAATAAATAAATAAATAAATAAATAAATAAATAAATAAAGGATATTGAAGCAGAACAAAAGGGGAAAATTTTGAAATAAAAAAGAAAGAAATATAAAAAGATATACTCAACAACGGAAAGACAAAAGAATGTCTTTAACCATTTTTTAGAGAATAGGGTCCTGAAATCAAATCCTAAGAAGACTTGGGATTTGCTGCTCTGGACTAAAACTCTGTCTCCAGGTGTCTTATTATGTTCATTATCAGATCATCACTCCTAGTCCCAGTTGTAAGCTTACAGAAAACATTAAATATATTTCAAAAGAAATGAAATACAAATGGGGGATTATTCACGGGGGAGGATATGTGTGAGATTCAGAGGACGATTTGACTCCTCACCGGAGGACAATCCTGCAAAAAATCCTGACAGCCACACCTGAATCCAGAGTGGTTTGCCCTCCTCTCACCTACTCTACATAAACTGGAGATTTACCTCCATTCTGAGAGAATTAGCTCAAGAGTATCAGGAGATCATGGAGAGGTTTTTAGAAGAGACACAAGAATGATTCAGAGTTAAAATAAAACCAAAGTGAAAGATTATTTTGTTTATGGGATGAAATATACAGAGGAAACCTAATAATGCTTGTCAGGTAGATAAAGAGTTCTATCAATACAAAATACAATGACCAACTGTTCTTTGTATTCATGGAAGCAGAACAAGAGGAAGCAACTTAACATGAAGCCTGGGGGATTTAGAAGCAAAGAGCAATTGGTGATATTGAGGGTTATTAAGCATTATAATGGACATGTTAGGAGGTGCTGTGGGAGGTTTGAATTGTCTGAAGAGCTCTTCTGTTGAAGGAATGGGAGCAAAATAATATTCTCTGATTCTCTCGATTGGCTATATTAATTCCAAGAAACAGCTAGAGCCATACTATTTAGAAAAATACACAATTTCTATTAAAAAATTCAAGAAATACATAAACCATCATAAAAGTATTTCTATTATAACTCTTTAAATGATATTATTGTTTACTCTGGATAGATAATGTGTAAAGGGCTAACTATAAGGCTAAAAAATTACTTTAACTTAAAATAAATTGGCATTATTAATCAAGTTCCTTCCTGTTAAATGGAATTGTGTCCTTCCTTTTCCACTCATATGTTGAAGTCCTAAACCCCCCCAGTACCTCAGAATATGACCTTCTTTGAACATAGAGTCATTGTAAATGAGGTCAGACTAGAATAGGGTGGGTCCCAATGCAGTATGACTGGTGTCTTAACAAAAAAAGGAAACTTGACAACATATAGGTATAAGGCGAAGACGATGTGAACACACAGGCAGAACCTCATGTGAAGATGAAACAGAGTTCAAGATGATACTCCTGTAATCCAAAAATTGCTAACAAACTACCAGAAGCTTGGGAGAGGCACGTTACACATTCTCCTTCAGAGCTCTCAGGAGAAATCCAGATCTACCTCCCAAATAGACACTAAAACTGAGAGCAAACAACTGGTTTTAAGCCATTCAGTTTGTGGCACATTCAAATGGCAACCGTAGCAAACTAATTCACTACCTCTGACTGCAAAGACCTTTTAGTCTAATGGACAAGAGGAGTAAACAGATAAGTACATCCAATGTCATAAATGATACCACCAGGTGAGATATCTAGGATTAGTCTCAAGTGGGAAAAAAAAACCTATAGCAAGTTCAGTAAAGAGTCTTGGGATAGGGATATGATGGCCAAGCTACTCATCAACCTCTTCCTTCTCTCCTCCTTTAAAGTCACTCCTTATCATCACACATCATAGCTATACTTCTCATCCCAGATAACTGTGCTTGAATAGCTGGCATCACTGGAATGCATGAGGCCTTGCATTCACTACCCAGTTAGTGAATTCTAGTGGCATAGATCATGACAGTGTTGTATCGAGTAATGCAAAGGTATGATCTGCTTTAAACTCACAGTATATAACAATTTAATGGTTAAAAATAACAGTGTTGATTGAGAGTGGCAGTTGAGAATTACAGTGAGTCAAGTTGTGTGTGTGTGTGTGTGTGTGTGTGTGTAAGGCTCTGCCGTCTGTTTTCAAGTTTGTCAAGCTCCCTAAAGCACAGTTCAGCCAAAGCTGTTAGTACTTGAAAGAGTCAAAAATGATGTCAAAGTACATAGGAAAAAGTGAGAACATTGGTCTTGACTAACAGTAAGGTTGGTTGATTGAAAAGCTAATTCAGTGATACAAGCTTTCTTTCAATCTTTTGACTGTGTACTGAATATTTCTTTGACCTTTTTTATTTCCCTTGGTGGTATACACTGAAGCCTCTGGCACCCAATCAAATCTCCCCACCTCTTATTTACCACTTATTCCCACTCTGTAAAAAAGAAAGCAAAAATCTCACAGTATTCAGTGAGAGGAAGCTGCCTACATACTAATTAGCTGCAAACACTCTTAAGTTTAACTCAATTCTTATCATCCTTCTACATTTAAATTTTGTTTCTATTTTCAAACTCAGCATCCCTGAAATATTTCTGTCAAATCTTGCCTGAGCAGAAAGCAGAAGATCCTGGGAAATCAGAGAAAAGAGCAAGGAATTGGGAAAGATGTTGGCTCTGGTTGTTCACAGACTGAGCCAATTATCTCATTACCCCAGTTTCCGGTCCACTGGCTTGTGGAATGAGGGAGCTCGTGGGTCAGCACTCAGTTCTGGGACACTGACTGGGCTTTGTGCTCCACCCCTTCAGCTGTTGAAGTCCTTCCTAATCCTGAGACATTCTTTTATCTACTGAGATAGGTAAACCGGCAGGAAGTATTTCTGTGTGTAACACGCTACACTGTGTTTATCCTGTAACAACTAATTCATCAGGAAAGTCAAAGGAAGTTCTTTGATCCCAATGGATAAAACTTCCCTTTACCAATCCATCTTCATCTACTCTACTGTAATTATGGATTATTTACTCAATCTCATCTCCTTGGCAGCTTGCAGCTAAGATGTCTGTCACTAACAAACTAGCAAATGAGACAACATGCAAGGTGATTTGTCATTATTGCAGGTCATTAGTTCTGTATGTGTTTAAATCCATCCTTTCCATAATAGCTATCTGTGCTGCAGTTCTAGGTCACGGAAGATTTGATAATCTAGACTTTATGGAGGTGAAAATCTGTGTTTGCTTAGTTTTCCAAAGTACACATGCGCAGTCCCAGAGAGAAGAGAGGAAGGAGTAGGGGAGGGGGGTGGGGAGGGAGGGCGGAAGAACCCTAAGGGACAAATGATACTATAAAAGCTAAATCAGAAAGGTCAACTGTTGTTTGGATAAGACAGAAAAGGCTTCTAAAGTGATTTTCTATTTTGTATAAGGAATCATAGCTACACAACAGTTAAAGTACATTCCCTGTTTTGACAGTTCACTCATACAGCTTCATTTGTTACTCTGTGCTTCTACTATCAATCTGTCTTATAGGGGAAGTGGGGAAAGTCCTCTTGGCCCAGACTACAGCCTTCACCGGGGAGACCTCTGCAAAGAATATTTTTATCATTGGTTCCCTCTGGTTTCCTGCTAAGAAAATGTTGCTGTGCTGCCCTCTCATGGCTGTCACCTTACAGGTTTCAGGTGGCCAGAACTAAGCTGTTGAACTACCAGCTGTTGAACTACCATACACACAATACAGAACATAAACTCTAAGCGAGTCTCTTATCTTTCCTGAAAGGATCATATTCTTCAATCAGCATTGGAATCATCACCTTTTTTTACACTTTTCACTTCAGAAATTATGGAGCTCTCAAAAGTCACTACCATTTACCCTTTCATTAATACACCAGGGGATACCAGGATCTGTCTTTATATTGTAATATATTACTTTCTCACTGAAATCAAGAACGATATATCTCAGAAAGCAAGCAAGGCCTGGGTTTGCTGAAGAGCCTTTTAAATGTACTGATTATCCACCACATTCATATTTATTATATATCGATGTATTTCTCCTTCAAAGTTGTAAATTTATTAATCTGAGTCTCTTAGTCTGTCCAGGTATGCTTTCCTATGTCAGATTACGTATTGCCATTCACATACACAATGTTACTCTGTCAAAGCCAGAATTTTCTTCAAGGTTGAAAATTTGAGCTTCCAGATTCTCTGCTTTCAACCTATGTTTTAATTGACTCCAAATACCTGAAGGCAAAGTAGAGGAAGAATTTTGGATGGATGTGTTTAGCACAATTTTGAGCCAGGGGCATGACCTTCCTTTACCCCTGAAGTTTGCCAAAGAAAAGAATCAGCTTATAATTAGAGGCAAGTGAAAATAGGAAGGCTTCCTCCACACAGCCCAGGGAAGACCTGCATCTAAACTAGCTCATCAACTCACATAAATATTAATAACACTGTTTAAAGTAGCATGTGGTTCTATTGGCCACGCCTCAGTCAGAGCAGCTTCTATAGCCCAGCTGCTGGTTGCTGTCTCTGAGATCCATTTATAAATAATTGAAGTATTTAGTGTGAAATTACCACCCTGTATATGAAAGAGAGCATTGTGCAAGTGCCCATCAGATGGGGAATCCCAAATTAGTGTAAGGTTGAAGATGGGCAGGACATATTACATTGTGTGTGTGTGTGTGTGTGTGTGTGTGTGTCCCTGCATGTGGGCAATAGTACAACAGCAATCTCCTGCAGTGAAAGGAAAAGAAGATGCTACATCAATTGTCCCTTCATCTCCAAGTGAGTGGTCTAGGTCACAGCACTGACCTTAGCCCCAAATTCTTGAATTTTCCTCTAGCTGGGAAAACTGGATTACAGTAAATGAAAAAGTAAATTGAGAACTGTAAAAGAAAAATGTCAGGGTATGATAGCATTGCTGGTACAGCATCAAAGACATGTGTGTTAAGTAAAGAAAAATTCACCTCACACACATGAACAGAATTCTCACTAGCGTTGTTTTAAGAGGTACAAAGGAGAGGAAGCAGTAGCCAGCAGGAAAAAGAAGAAATGCGCTATAATCCTGTCATTCCAGAAACTATGATTTTAGGGGGAGGGGGAATCTACATTGAGAACTTTACAAAAGACATTTTATTCTTTACATAACAGTTTTTTAAAAAGCAATTGTACTCTAGGATGTAAGAACCTATATATACATATATGTATATATATATATATATATATATATATATATATATGAGACAAGTGCCAAATCCAGATTGAGTTTTCATTTTACCAATAGTAATATATCCTCATTCTTATCTTCCCCAAACAGATTAAACATAATTCTGAAGGGATGTTGGAGTCTGAATTTATTAGCAAAGAACTCCTTACAAATATTATTTTAATGCTGATGAAACTAATTTAAGAGGTCGGTGCAAGATTTTTTTAATTAAGTATTATATTTCATTCTTCTACAATTTCCTGAGATAGCTCATTCTCCAAAACAAGAAAATATTGCTTCAAAAGCACATGTGTCTTACCAGCAATTACATACTGTGAATCTTCTGTGCTTAAAGTATAGGGCTAGAAATGTGGGGGCTCAAAGATTTATAAAGCAGGGACTTTGCCTTCAAAGGATTCATTGCATATGGAGATGTTTCAGCAGAATAAATCCATGTAGCTACATTGATTTAGGGATCATGTCTAATTCAAAAGATTTCTAGACAACTCTTCACTGCAGAAGCTACTCAATTTCTATTGAATCACAAATACGCAAAATGCAAAAGGTTTTTGATATAAAATATTTCTAATAAGAAAGTGATACCACTAATGATTAAGGGTGACCCCAACTCTAAAAGCTTTACACTAAGATTACATTTGATCAACCTGGATAAACTATCGATAGTTTCTCAGAACAGCAAGAAATTCTGAGAAGGATGAGACAGAGTTCAATTGTTCCATTTAACCTCTCAAGCCTGGTTGTCAAAGGAAAGTCTTCTAACTGGACTAGGACTCAAGACAAGAGAAAATGAAAAGAATAGCCAGAGAAAATTACTGGTATGTTCAAAGGCTGTATTACCTGAAACTACTAAAATAGGCTGGTCGGAGACAACAGCTATAATTGAAGCAAATCTCATTTGCATCATCAGCTCTCATACTTTCAGCTGCGCTCAGTCATGGAGCTAAACATTTGTGCTATCCAGCCTCTCAGACAGTGTGTGCAGCCAGACTGTTTAGCTGACACATTTCTAGGTTTCTGCACGTCCCAGTGTCCTGTGGAACCATGGGGGTGGCACACATGCTCTTTTTTTTTTTTTCCAATTCAGCTTCCTTTGGGAATATGAGCTGCATATTTGGTACCATAATGTGGGAGGTGAAGGTGTTATATCCTCACAGACAGCTGTTCCATACTTAGATAAATGTTATATCTGTCAAGGGTGTTGGCAGAGGAGAGAGAGATTTTGAAAATGATGGGCAGCAAAGACTAGACAATAGAGAAAGTCTTTCTATCCATTGGTTCATCTATTGGTTCCATTAATACTGGATTGCCCTGATATCCTCTATTAGTGATTTTATCCATCATCTCATCTACTTCATCTTTAATCCTGGGACCTTGCACTGAGCCTATCTATCATCTATCTATCTATCTATGTATCTATCTATCTATCTATCTATATCAATGCTATGGAGATCACAACATATCACAGCAAGATTATTTAATTGGAATTGCTGCCAATTTATTCCATTAATCCCAGATTGCCCTGATATCCTCTATTAGTGTTTTTATCCATCATCTCATTTATTTCATCTTAACTCCTGGGACAGACTTCATCTTTACCCCTGTGGGGGACAGACCCATGGACATTAGTACATTGGATCCAACTACCCCAATCAATTCAATCCATCTTTCGCTTTATGTATACTGACTCAAACCATGTTCTTTCAAAAACAATGGAGCCAGATTTGAGAATGCGACTTTTTCTCTGTTCTTGGATTCTTATGTATCTCTCAAGGAAATGCCCTGCAGCACAAAGATATGAAGATGATTCACCAGCAAAGTAGAACTCATGAGTTAATCAATATGCCCATTTTCCTACTCTCTTTACATGAAGTTACATGTTTGGTTGAAGAGGGAAGATTTCCCAGATAAAGGATGATCTTTCTGGCCTTGGGGAGTTGAGCAACCAAAAAGTATCATTGAAGAATTCTCATGTGCTCCCTGAAAATTTCCATGTCCGCTTTCACATGTGCACAGCTTGTAAGGAATTGATGATTAAAGAACACTGAGGAAAGGCTAATGAGCCATATGCCATCAAGTTAGCTGTCAGGGTTTTTCTTAAATTCCATTTGTGATCCTCCTCTGACATTTATGTTTTTATGTCTGACGTTCCACTACCTTGTGAGATCTTTGAGAGCAGAAAATAGGTCATATTCCAAGAGAAAGACATCCAAGGAATCCAAATAGGAAAAGAAGAAGTCAAACTATCACTATTTGCAGGCGATATGATATTATACATAGAGAACCCCAAAAACTCCACAGAAAAGCTAATTCAACTCATCAATCAGTTCAGTAAAGTGGCAGGATACAAAATCAACACGCAAAAGTCAGTAGCCTTCCTATACACAAACAATAAATCTGAAGAAGAAGAAATCAAAAAAACCATCCCTTTTGTTATTGAAACAAAAAAAACCAAATATTTGGGAATCAATCTAACAAAAGAGGTAAAGGACCTATACAAAGAAAACTATAAAACACTGTTAAAAGAAATAGAAGAAGACACAAAGAAATGGAGAGACATCCCCTGCTCGTGGATTGGAAGAATAAACATTATTAAAATGGCCATCCTTCCAAAAGCAATATACAGATTCAATGCTATTCCAATAAAAATTTCAATGTCATTCTTCAAAGAAATAGAACAATTATTGATGAAATTCATATGGAATCACAAAAAACCCCGAATAGCCAAAGCTCTCCTGAAAAAAAAAGAAGGGAATGGAGGCATTACACTCCCAGACTTCAAACTCTACTACAAAGCCATAATCATCAAAACTGCATGGTATTGGAACAAGAACAGACATACAGACCAATGGAATCGAATAGAAAATCCAGAAATAAACCCACAGATTTATGGTCAACTAATCTTTGACAAAGGAGCAAAGACTATGCATTGGAGCAAAGAAAGTTTGTTCAATAAATGGTGCTGGGAAAACTGGGTCGCTACATGCAAAAGAATGAAGCTTGACCACTACCTCACACCATACACAAAAATCAACTCAAAATGGATTAAAGAACTAGACATAAGACCTGAAACCATAAAATATATAGAAGGAAATATAGGCGAAACACTACGTGATTTGCACATCAAAGACATCTTTACAAACACATCACCCAAAGCAGTGATAGTGAAGGCAAAGATAAACAGCTGGGACTACATCAAATTAAAGAGCTTCTGCACAGCAAAAGAGACAATAACAAAAACAAAGAGAAACCCCACCAACTGGGAGAACATTTTTGCACCCAACACTAATGATAAAGGACTGATCACAAAAATCTGCAAAGAGCTGATGAGACTCAACAACAACAAAGAAAATAATCCAGTCAAAAAATGGGCAGAAGAGCTAAAAAGAAACTTCTCTCAAGAGGAAATGCAAATGGCCAACAGGCATATGAAAAAATGTTCAACATCACTTGCCATCAGGGAAATGCAAATCAAAACTACCATGAGATACCATCTTACACCAGTGAGAATGGCACATATTAAAAAAACTAGCAACAACAAATGCTGGCGAGGGTGTGGAGAAAAAGGAACTCTTCTACACTGTTGGTGGGAGTGCAAACTGGTCCAACCACTGTGGAAAGCTGTGTGGAGATTTCTGGACCTAATAAACATAGAGCTTCCATATGATCCAGCAATTCCACTCCTAGGTATTTACCCAAAGGACACAGAAACATCAATTCCAAAGAACACCTGCACCCCTATGTTTATAGCAGCACTGTTTACAATAGCTAAGCTTTGGAAACAACCCAAATGCCCAAAAATAGATGACTGGATCAAGAAGATGTGGTCCATATATACCATGGAATATTACTCAGCATTCAAAAAAGATAAACACATGCAATTTGCAGCAACATGGATGGCGCTGGAAGGGATCATGCTCAGCGAAATAAGCCAAAAAAAAAAAGAAAAATACCGGATGGTCTCACTCATAGCAGGAATCTAGAAAACTTAAATAAGGGACCAGGAAAACGAATAACTATAAGAAAGTGAAAATCAAAATCAACAAAAAACTATGAACCAGAGACACTTTTAGGGGGGTGGGGGCGGGAGGGGAGGGATTGGGGTCAGAATGGGGGGGCTGCAATTGTATGGGGAATACAACAATAAAATTTATTATTAAAAAAAATAAATAAATAAAACTAAAAAAAAAAAATGATTTTTTAAAATAAGAAAAAAAAAAAAAAAAAAGAAAATAGGTCATATTCATTTTATTTATTTTTTTAAATTGTATATATTTTTACATCATTTTTCATTTTTGCACAATGTGTGCATTTTCATCTTGGTTATGTTCCATATACAATTCCCACCCCTCCTTATTTTGACCCTAATCCCTCCTCCCTTCCTCCCTGCCCCCCGCCCCAGTAGTGTGTCTCTGGTTTTTGTAAATCCAGCACAGAGCATAGAAACTGCAATATAGTGCTTCTCTCTGTTTACTGAAATGAGCTAACATACTAGGATCCTTCCCCAAATCACAGGGTTATTATAATCAACATAAATCTAAAAGATTTGCTACTTTATCCTTCACTGAAAAAACAATTAAATATTCAGCATATTATTGGTCTTTAAGGGACATTTTCATGTCTGAATATAGACACATGAACTAAAATTGCCTAAAAAGAACACTTTTAGTTTTGTTGGGAAGTAATTTTAAATTTCCAGGAAAAACAGTAACTCACACATGATAAGTACTCAGTCTTTAATTTTCATGTTGCTTAATATTTAGACCATTAAGTTAGCAATCTTAAATATAGCATAAGAGTCCAGAAGAAGATATTTTTATAGTTATTTTTTAGTTAAAAAGGAAGGGAGATTTCTGTTCTTAAGAAACATCATCCTGGGAAAAAAGAAAAATTTGTATCTATCCATTCAATTCCGTAATGTATAATGCAAGTTACCTTAGCTCTAAAAGACATAAGATCAGCATATTACATATTGAGGGTGAGTCTGGCCTTAGAAGAACTGGGATTCTATTCATGCAGATACACTCAGCCTCAGAATGTCCCAGAAGTCAAAACAGACAGCTTTGAAAAATAGGCTAGTTATATGTGTTGTTGTGAATACAGGGAGACAGGCACTGAGGAATTTTCTAAAACTCTTCAACAATACAATTCATAAAGTAAAAGAATTCCACTGGAATTAAATAAGCTATGGCCCTTGGTAATATTTCATAAACATCTAATCTACATATTACTATCAATGTAAAAAATTCATGAATTAATGCCTCTACTTTTTCAAGTTGGCCAGTGAACCAGGCAAAATACCAACTGTGAAAAAATAAACAAATTACTTAATTTTTTGAGCCTCAATTTCTTTATCTGTAAACAAAAAGTAAGCACCTAGCTCTAAGCATTGGATGTGTGACTTAAATTAGATGATCAGCATGACAGAAACATTTGGTATTCATTTGTTACAAGTTCTGCTTACTTATTTCTGTTGTTAAAAAGAGATGTATATACAAAACTTTTAAGGGCAAGAGAAAGTTTGTATTTGTGGGAGAAAATACAGAGACTCTTGCATAATATACAACATCAATGAACAAAATATGAACAAGAAATCTGAGCTCCACTTTGTCTTCTTCATATTGATATTAATTTAAATGCCACAACAAAGTGACAGATTAAAGAGTGTAGAGAAAACAGAAATACAAAAAGAACAAAGGGAATGAGGAGGAGTTATAACCTTGTCTGTTGTATATGTACTCTCTGGATGTGTTTTAAAGAATCTCTGTTGAAAATTTTGCTAATTTGTACAACTCAAAACAACCAATTTACCTTAGATTTCCTCCTTAAGATTTACCTACAGATAGAGATTAAGCAATAAAGATGTCAGTTTAATAATCCTAACAATAGGGAAAAACAAAGAGCTAATGACAAGTGTTTCTGAGTTCAGCAATGCTGTAGACGTCATAGTACCAGACTAGGAACTCAGAGAGCAACAAATGAGAAAATGAGTCTCACCCTGTCAAACCTACAATAAAGTAATTGAGTTTGCTTAGTCCATAAATTTATTCAATGTCTAAATGCATCAAACAAAATACAAATATTATTTTGATACAATATAGTTGTTCTAGATGGTATGGCCTGAGGAATATTTTAAAAAGGAACATACAGTTCAAACATTTATTTGTTTTATGTCTACTGTGTGCAAGGCATTGTATGAAGTTTTGTTTTTTTTTTAAGATTTATTTATTTATTCATACAAGCACTGGGTACAGTCAGGAACGCAGGAGGGTGACAGGATTTACCAGAGCCAGAGTGGGGAGCAGAACAGGCAGAGTGACAAAGTACACTGCTGAGGGGAGCAGCGGGCGGCAGGAGAGGTCTGAGCGCCATGTGGGACCCTCGCCCTGTGGCCGGGGATCGAACCGGTTCTGCTGAGGCTGCGCGCAACTTCGCAGTCCAGCACTCAACCTCTGCACCACCAGTGGAGGCCCCATTGTATGAAGTTTTAATAAAATAAATTTGGAACTCTTTTTCCGTTATATGCTTAATTACCAATCTTTTAAAATGCATATAGTCAGGAGTAAACTTAAAATCTAATCTGTCCTCACTTGAAATTTTGGGTTTAGAAACTCAGTTGACTAAAGTCCACAGAATGAAACAACAGAATTTTAAAACAGTTTCTAACATACAAAAGTTCAGCAGCCCAGATAATTTAAGAGCAATTTTTTTTAGTTACATAAAGAGACTATTTCAAACCTCTAATTGCTCCAAATTTATCTGCTGAAGAGTCATTATGATCCATTTTTAACCCCTCTCTGACATCAAGAACTAATGCTGTAATTGAACTATGTCATCATTGATCTCAATTCTAAACCATTAGAAGAGCTGGATTTTGCCTTTCATTGCAATTGTAC
This sequence comes from Talpa occidentalis, assembly GCF_014898055.3. Lineage (NCBI taxonomy): Eukaryota > Metazoa > Chordata > Mammalia > Eulipotyphla > Talpidae > Talpa > Talpa occidentalis. The sequence continues at coordinate 35,308,431 of NW_023601322.1, read as the reverse complement.
CACTTTCCTCCTAATCAGTCCAGTGCCTGCAGATACACATGGTGTAACCAAGACAGAGTTGTTTAAAGCTAAATGCAGTGAATGACTTATATACCTAGTAGACTATTATTTGCTATTTTCACAAATTTAGAGTAAGGATAAAAGTCAGACATCTCAAATGTGAAAGCCTGTTTTTCCCATTTTTTCCCTTTTTTCCCTTAAAGTTCTTTTATGGTAACAATTTAGTTTACTTACTCATATTTATAATGTAGATAAAAGAATCAAAGAATTTGAGATCTGCCCCACCGTTGTTATTAAAAATATCAAACATATTCTTTTCTTAAGGGTAGAAAACCCACATAAAAAAGAAATTTCATGAAAGAAAATGCATAAGTAATTGTGTTGGAATTAGAGCCTTGGAATTAGAGCTATGCTTTAAAAAAGCATAATACACTTTAATATTATTCTAATTTGAGGTATATCTTTGTTTCAGCCCTACAATGTAGACAAATGGAATATTTAATTCAGTGGACATTAGATAGATCAATTTGTTGCATTTCACTTAACTTAGAAAATCTCAAATTATTTTTTGTTATCTAGCATAAGAATGTCATGTTTCATAATGCCTACAATATTTTACACTTAAATTTGAAAAAATAAAAGCTTTTTTGGCTCAAAAGTTGCTAACACACCAATGCCATCCTTCCTTCTACCATAAAAAATGTTTTGTAGATAATGGAATTCTGCACCAAAACTAGGGACCTGGAAATGGGAAGAAGAGAGAAAGTTGGAAGCTCTGGCTGCTGATTGTAGCCCTCCATGGTCACTGGCCCATATTTCATTTGCTCTCAGTTTCAATGTCTTTATTGCAAAAGAGTTGAAATAAATGGGTCCCTACTGATTGACTATTCTAAGATTTTTAAGAAATAAAAAGCTAAAGATTATCATTATTAGTTTGTTTTAAATGAATCTAGTGTCAAAGATAAACAAAACTGGGCACTAGTTAAAAGTTAGAAGCTTAAAGACAGATTTTATACAGTAGTAAAGGTTATAGTAGAGGAGAGAAACCAGTGTAATTGGAACTCAAATCTACTGAAACAGGGGACTTTTTAAAGATGGGGTGTGCTAAAGGAAAGGAAGTGAAGGGCATTAAGGGCGCCAGGGGGGCCTCCATGTGACAAGGCAACTGGGTTTGCTTAGTGGTACTTACCCAAAGGAGAAACAACCTTCTTGTGTCTTAATGGTAGAAAGGATAATGGTGCAAGTTGGAGAAAGGTGTCCACAAAATTCAGTCCCTGTCCTCTTCAAGTACTGAAAAGGGAGCTTGTGGGTGTTCTCACTCCGTGTGTGCACATTTCTAGGAGACAGTTCCTAGGACCTTGAGGAGACCATTTTGGTAGTAGAAGAATTGGTAGTAAAAGAATTACCTCTCAAATGACAGCAAAAGGATTTGTAATGCAGGTTTTCCAGGTAAGCATTTTAAGGAGGGTGGGATGGGGTAAAAATCATCATGGCTTAAGCTTCTAGATGCTATGCAAGAATTTGGACAAAGGGACATTCATTATCATGGCAATGAACTAGTTAGGACCTTCATAGCCATTTAGTGACTTGGAGGAGACTAAAGCTCAGATGAAAATACTCTCTTTTTTTTTTCCCCCAAAGATTTATTTATTTATTTATACAAGCACTGGGTACAATCAGAAGCGCGGGAGGGTGAGAAAATTCACCAGAGCCAGAGCAGGTTGCAGAACAGGCAGACGGACGAAATACACTCCTGAGGGGAGTAGCGGGCAGCAGGAGAGGTCTGCGTGCCATGTGGGACTCTCGCCGGCAGTCGGGGATCAAACCTGCGCTGCCAGAGGCTGCGGGCAGCTTCGCAGGCCAGCGCTCAACTGCTGAGCCACCAGGGGAGGCCCAGATGAAAATACTTTCTACTGCAGAACAGAGCCAAATTTTTAGACAATACAAAAATATCCTATACATATAGCAGTTCTTGGTTCTGTCACCTATATGCAAGCTCTTAAAAAAGAAAAAAAAGGAGAGATAATTGATCCTGAATATATTAACCAATGACTCCATCTAGTTTTATTATAGCACTGTCTTCAACCACATTTCTCTTAGAGATTTATTTATTTATGCGTACAAGAACTTGGATGCAGGACAGAGGTGCGGGGGTGGGGTGAGAGGATTCACCACAGACAGAGAGGGGAACAGAACAGGCAGACTAACTGAAATACACTGCTGAGGGGAGCAGGGGGTGAGACAGCAGAGGTCTGCTCAGCCATGTGTGTAGCTCCCTGGCCACCAGGGATTGAACTTCACAGAGCTGTGCTTAACCCCTTGAGCCACCAGGGAGGCCCCATATTTCTTTTAAATGCCTAATAGTTGAACGATTAGCTCATTATAATAACATTTACCACTCAGAAAAACAGGTCTAGTATGATACTCAGAAGAGCCATAGTGAAGAATTACAGGCCCATTTGATTTGTATCAATGATCATAACTTTTACATTCTCATTACATTTTGTAAAACAAGGGATTTCAAACTGAAAGATATTGAGGGTCTTTTTTGATAAAGTCTTACTTTTTATGAAAAATATAAATGTGAGTTTTTACAAATGCAAATGAAAATATTAAATGTGTTCAATGTATTCATGGAACAGATTGATATTTTTTCATGCAATAATGTTAATAGGCTATGCCCCCTGCAACACTACCATAATTAAACCTGTCGGCATTTCCATTTTAAAACTAGTCACAAAAAAATCCCCCTGAGTAATAATGTACCACTGCAAGACTCAAACAAGCAGGTTCCACTGTTTTGGAACAACATTTGAAAAAAAATTGGCAGGGGGTCAAGTTCTAATAAGGTAAAATATTTAGCAGATTTTTTTTCTTTATTTTATCTTAGATGCTTGTTTGCCCTCTGAAATCTAATTTCAGTTTAATGTGTGATGTTTATAAATAGGAAAGATACATAGCATGAGAACTGCTTTCAAACTCTAGTTGATTAAAAAAATGTAGTTTATTATTTAGTTGTGTTTAATCTGGAGTTTAAATATTTTGAGAGGGCAAATTTAAGAGAAAAATAAAACTAAGTCTTTGGTGGTGAAGTGGTATATTATATACATTTATTGAGGAGTGAAGTTTATACAGAATTGTAAACCATCTCAATATGCCAATTAATTTAATTTAAATGAAATTTTAATTAGAAACAAAAGTGAATATTTAGAATGAGAAAAATCAAGCTAAAAGTTTGAAATTGTAAATAGCACAAATATCATAGAACCCAGAAGGATAACAAGTACTCTTAAAAATTAGCTATTTTTCCTTACATATTTTTTGCTGCATACTTTTTGATCACCTGTTTATACAATAAAGATATTATATTTATTATAGAGAGAATTTAGTCACTCCTCTACCATCAGAAGGTGCTACACATTTTCTACAAATGGCCAGATTGTAAATATTTTAGGCTTTGCAATATACAATTTCTGTCATATCTACTCCACTTTGTCATCATAGCACAAGAGCATAGATAGGCAATACATAAATGAATGAAAATTACTATGTTTCAATAAAACTTATGTATGGAAACCTGAATTTCAAAATCTAGATCACTTTCACATACTATGAAATAATCTCCCTCCCAATCATCTAAAAAAGTGTTGTTAGTTCATGAGTCATACAAAAACTGTAGTTTGTTGATCTTTATTCTACTACAGTTAATAGAAATCTGTGTATTATTATTATTAAAAGCTAATTTCAGCTTCTCACATCATTTTTATGTGTATGTTTTATGATAATTGTCAAATTTGATTAAAAGCATTTTATATATGAACATATTGAGATTTGGGTTTGTGACTAATTTTTTCTTTAAATTGATGATATACACGAACCAGTTTGTTATTGACATCTTCAATATAAAGGTATTACATGAATTTTATTATATTTGTCAAATTAGTATTTTGCATTATTAAATCACAAAAAAGCTTATTATGTCCCCACCATGTTCATGTCATTCACTCATATAATTCAATTCAGGAACTTATTTCTCACTTCTGTTAGAAGTTTGTGATTACTCTTCATTATTGCTTTTGCCATTCTCTGAAAAATTATAGTTATGATTATATACTCAATGTTAGCATAATTTCTATTGATTCTACCACTAATCTTCATCATTTTATATCATATTTACATTTTTCTTTCAATCTGAAATTTCTCTTAATTCCTTAGAACTTGAAAGAAGACAAAAGAAGGGACTCATCAATTACACCCAAATCAGGTTGTAATTTCTCATGTATCATTGAAACATTTCACAACATCTTTTCAGGTCACCCAATGCCTTTGTGTCACTGTGCCTGGTCATTGGACACAGTGGACAGCAGTGTTGCAGGAAGCCACGCTGTGTCAGCACAAGCATCATTTAGCTATATTTAGAAATGAAGGAAAACCAGATCAAATGCATGACTCAAACTCAACCCAAGGGGCTCCTAACTCAATTATGCCTTAGCCAGATGTCTGCACAATCCTCCACCCCCCATACCATCCAATATGAGAAGTGGTAACGGGAGGACATTAGATTGGAAAAACAAAAATTCTGCCACTTTTATAGCTATGCTAAGACATGGGGAGGGCCACTGTCCAGGTCTCGGAGGTTGTCTGCACACTTTTGCTTTGCCTTTATTAGTCTCCTGGGTCAGTCTACCTCTGGTTGTCATGCAGCTAAACAGTCCCCTGTAGCACTATATTCTCTCAACAATTCTATTCTACAAATGGCCAAAAGCAAGTATTAAACGTATAATACTCCACAAGGAGCTAATGAGAACACATGTAATTCAGTTTACAAATTACATAAAAGGTAATTATTTTAAACAAAAAGTACAGTAATCACTCAATGGTTTTTTAAAGGAACAAATTAGGAAAGTTATCCACTGAGATTTGAATGTGATGTGTATGCTTAGGACATTTCATTTGACAAAGCTAAGTAGAACATTTTATATCACAATTATACATCATAATTACTGATTCTAATTTAATTATGTGATTGCACATATTTATTTACTATAGAAATTATAACAAATATACAGTAATTAAACAGCAACACAAATTGAAAGGCTAAATTTTCTAAGGAAAACAAGAAATTCATGAAGCTTCTCTTGTAAAAGAACATTAAAAAGGTCAATTACAAGCTTACAAAAGCAGATCTATTCTGATTTGAAAGATAATTACAGCTAGCTCATTGCCTTTCTCTACTATATTAGACATTCTTTTCACGAGCTTCAAGTGAAGGAGTTATAGGAGTGTGTCAGGTTTGAGTATCTTCACAACTTAGAAAGCAGCTATGTGCTCTTGAAGATTTCCATAAATTTCCCTTTATGTAAATGGAGTCATTTGAGGGTTAATTTATTTGATTCTCATCCCTCTCTTTCTGTCCTTTCTTCCTGAGTTTCCTTTAGCCTAGGGTCCTCATACTACATTTCTGGACTTAAACTCACTTGCTTTTAAGTATCTATTGTTTTCCTAACATAAACCTAATAGTTTTTTCAGTGTAGTGATTATTCATATAAAGGATAATTAATTCCAAGAAATTGCTATTTTTTTATGATGGATACTATAGCAACTGTTAAAGTACACTGCAGTGTATTTTCTATCTGTCAAACTACATACTATACTGAGTTCTAAGATCCATGTCCACAGGTCTGATTGGCCTTGAAAATATCAAACACAAAAGAAGATAATACCAAAAAATGCAGATACTTTAGAATAATAAAATTATTTCTCATATTAAACAGAATACTTCAAATTTTGATTTCTCTAAATTATAAGCTAGCCTATGGCATATAAAATATAGTTTACTTTTATTACTTCATTTATATAGTCTAAAAATAAAACTGTCTCTTTCTTCCTCATGGCTTTTATCAAGTGCCCTTATAGGGTATATTTCCATTCTGTAGCAGTTACTGTCACAATAAAGAACATGACAATTGAGAGACCAAAATAATGACATTTCATAATTATATTGTCATAGTACTTATTTATCTATCATGATTATGTTAAAGAGTTAATTTCATTATGTCATTCTATTACTAAGTAACAGACAATTTACAAACACTGTAGAGCATTGGGGAATATGTTTGAAGAAAATGCTTAATTAGGCAATGGTGTGAATTTTGACATCTTTCTTCATGGTTCATAGAATTCTCTCTTGCTGACACATATCTTCAACAGTTTGATGAAGAGAAAATCTTATTTTCCCAAATATAAAAACAGTACTACAGGGTCAAAATATGGTGAGAAACAAAAAAAAAATCTTTTTTATTTATTTCTCTTTTAATAAATGTCATCTTACTCAGTAAGACAAAATTATCTAATAGTACTGAAAAATAAAATTCGCACTAAAATATATCACTCACAAATATAAAATACATTAAACTGACTTTGAATCTGTACTTTAGTTGGGGATAAGCTTGAGTTATAAACAGATTACTTCAGGGGTCTGAATCATTTCACCTATTGCTTCATTAGGATGTCCACATTGGCTCTTTTTGTGGATCTACTTATTAGGTAGGTCCACCAAAAAGTGGATCTACTTATTAGGTAGGTCCACCAAAACCATCAAGCAGAACTGAGGCAAGAACTAAATTTCCTCTTATTTTGTATACTTCTATAAATCATAAAATTCTAACAATGAAGAAAGTAATGGAAATCACAGATACCACATCCAATTTCTCATTTTTTATTTATAGAAGGCTGAATCCTAAAATGTTATTAGAGTATCAACCCACTGACATATGTAAACTGTGTGATTCATAGCTCTGTAACAATATAGGTACTTCCATGTATTCTGACATTCAACAATCTCAGGTTTTCAGATGTGACATATGTGCCCATTCCCAGGTTCCAGACCACAATCACAGAGGCCGTGGAAACTGCAGTTCACACATGTCAGACATCGGTGGACAGACCTTGTTGCAATCAAATTTGAACAGTAAATACTATAAAACACATTCTTACAACATATATTTTTTACAAATTTGTTTGAAAAGAAAACTATATTATATAGGAAGACTTTTGTGATTAACAAATTTAATTTTCTCTGGAACCAGAGTTGTTGAGGAGTGAATCAAAAGATTACACTGCCCAGTTAATCTTTTTCATGTGACCATCCCACCAGAAGTGCTGTTACCAAGGGAACAGATAGAACAATTGCTCTTTTGAGCATTCCTAAAGGGGAGTCTTATCAACAATTTTCAGGGTCCTACACTAGCAGGACACTTACAAATCTGATGAAACAATGTCATATGAAACACTATGGAAACATGACCTATGTACCACATTTGGAAGGAAATCAAAGACTGGGCATCTTTCTTGGTCTATAGTTCTTCAATCTACACAGAGGTAAGCCATACTCTTGTCTCCATTCTGAACACCATGCCCAGCTTCCTCTGACCAATGAGAGAACCTGGTTCTCCCAGAAAGCACCAACCATCAGCATGTCAGTTCACATTTACTAAGTCAGCCATGTAGCAATGCTTTGTTTTGATTTGTTTCAATAATTTCCAACAATGGCAACAACAAATGGTAACTTATAAAATTCTACCCCAAAAATCTCCACATGTCACTCCCTACCCTCTTGGTGATCTGGTTTCTTTGATATGGATAGACTGGTGATATTTTCCCAATCTTATATAAAATGTAATTAATGGCATTTTTTTGAGAAGCTTTTTTTTTTAAAAAGATTTATTTATTTATTTATACAAGCACTGGGTACAGTCAGAAGCACGGGAGGGTGAGAGGATTCACCAGAGCCAGAGCGGGGAGCAGAGCAGGCAGAAGGACCGAAGTACACTGCTGAGGGGAGCAGCGGGCGGCAGGAGAGGTCTGCGCGCCATGTGGGACCCTTGCCTGGTGGCTGGGGTTTGAACCGGCACTGCAGAGGCTGCGGGCAGCTTCTCAACCAGCGCTCAACCACTGCTCCACTGTGGAGGCCCTTTTGAGAAGATTTTTGAGAAGCTTCTTGAGAAGGTTTTTGGTCTTTTGTCTGTCTGGTTACATATATCCTAAGAAAGAGATAGGGACATCTATTTAAATGCAGCTTTAAGATATGCCCTCCCTTCCACCTTTTCAGATCCTCCTTTTCAAGTCTAGAATTGTTCCTTAGTTTCTCCCTGAGAGGAATATTAAAGATGCTCTTATTTAGGAGTTGTACTATTTTTTTTTAATCAAATAGGAATAAAGAAAAAAAATTCATGCAAGACTGTCATTCATTCTTCTGTTCAGCTGCCAAGACTCCATCCAGATGTCTATTCCAGTCAGACCAAATTATCAAGATCTGTTTTCAGGGTTCCAAAATTGCCTAGGGAATCGGATGGAAGCTCCCAAGCACTATTACAAAATAAGAAATATATCTGCCACTATCTGGTACAGCCGACTTTGAAATAATGATGAAAAGAAGAAATGGTGAGCTGTAGTTTATGAATTTGAAATAATAAGGTTTTTAGTATATGGTCTAAAGTCCATTCTGGAATCATGTAACAAAATTATCTTGATATAGGGGAGTAGGGAGGGCTATAAAAAAATCACTCTGGCAAAATATATTTAGTAAAAACATAAAAGTCATTCAATCTTTTACTTCTTAGAGATTAGCAGACTTCTTTTATGGAAAATAACTCATTCATTTATTTATTTTAAATTGTATTATTTCTATTGAGGTAATGTTGGTGTACAATATAGTATAATATTTTGGGGTATAAGCTGACACTTCTTCAGATGTGTTACCACACCAGACCCACCACCAGAGTACCCAGAACCTTCCACCACAGTCCACTGAGCTCCCTTCCCCTTTGACTTCCACTACTCTCACCACATAAAATGAGAGCCGATAGTAGCTGCCACCACCCCATAGCCTCAATACTGCAATCATATTTCTAGGGTTTGTTCTGGTTAAATTTTGTCTGTTCCTTTGGTTTCTCTACATTTCACATATGAGTGAAATCATTCAGTATTTGTCTTTCTCATTCTGACTTATTTTGCTTATCATAAACCCCTCCAGCACCTAGGGGTAGAATTGGCAGCTCTATGGTAGTTCTATTTTTAATCTTTTAAGAAACTTCCAGACAGTTTCCATAGGGGGTGCACCCATCTAGATTCCACCAACATGTGTGAGGATTACGATGTCTCCACATTCTCGCCAACACTTGTTGTCAGTGGTCTCTTTGATATGGGCCATTCTCACAGGTGTGAGGTGATATCCCACTGCCCTGATGGTAAGTGATGATAAGCCTTGTTTTTCATGTGTGGGTTGGACACCTGTGTGTCTTCTTTGGAGAAGTGTCTGTTTAGTTCTTTTGCTCATATTTTGATTGGTTTTCTTTTTGTTGAATTGTATGAATTCTTTGTAAATCTTAGCTATCAGTCCTGTGTTGAACGCACAATGTGCAAATATTTTCTCTATTCAGTAAGACGTCTATTTTTTAAGGAAAGTTTCTATTGCTGTGCAGAAGCTTTATAGTTCGATGAGGTCTCATTTGTTTGTTTTTACTTTTGTGTCCCTTGCTGTTGGAGCCAAGTCCCCAAAGATATCCTGAAACCAATAACGTAGAGTGTTTTGCCTCTGTTTTCTTCTACATATTTATGATTTTAGTTCTTACGTTCATAGCTTTAATCCATCTTGAGTGGAGTTTTGTGTTTGGTGAGATATAACTTGATGCTTTTCAGAGTCAAATTTTAATTCATTTCATCATCAAGTGACAGACTCCACAGTGGTTTTGACTACAAGTTTTTTGACTAAAATCCTAGGTTTTGGGCCTAGGATTTTATGATTCTGGCAAGGGCTCTATTCACCTAGAAATTCCTGTAAGTTCTAATAAAATTGCCAATTTTCATACTGACAATACTTTTCTTTTCCTATATTTCAATGAAAAGTTTTCCAGCACACTGTCTGAGGAAAAAAAAATGGAAGTTAATAATGTTAATTCTCTTTTTCTACCACTAAAATGAATTATACATGTCTATCATGTTCAGTTTCAGGTGTAACAACAGTCAATATCGAAATATGTTAGGTGTATTAAATGAAGATTCTGATCATTTGGAACACTTATACAGTTAACCCTCTACTGCTCTACATTCTTCTTTGAAATAGAAGATTTTCCATGTGGACATTATAAATTCATGAAAAAAATAGGTGCATAATCATACGAATTTTTCAAAAATAGTTTCTGAACTTCCATCATGGCCCTCTGCTTCTCCTGCATTAGACAGTTCTGACAGTACTAAATAGAGGCTTATTGTCTTTTTCTTTGCATAATGAACTATAATTTTACTTACTCATCCAATCCTCTTAATCTACTCAGGGTATAAAATACCTGTCTTCACATTCATGTGTAAGTTTTGTGCTTTCATTCTGATTGATCCAGTGCTGTTATGTTCAATCAAGGATGGTGTGATTTTTCTTGGTTCAGCACCTGACCTCCTGGCTTTCTTACTGGATACTCAGTGCACTCTGACAGTTGGTGACATGGGATGCTGCTGTTGATGCAAATTTCTAACAATAACAATGTGCAAAACATGGCTTTAAAGCAGTTCATAGACATCATCTGTTCTTTCACATCGCAGGTGATTCTGATGCTGGTATTTGGCGACCAGGTATTCAGAGACACTGATATCAAAAAGTAACATCCGCCAGCATCACAGCTTTCAATGCAAGCTTTCTTCATTGCTTTTGGCATATTAAGTTTGATATTTTTTTTTTCCTTCTAAAAGTGATTTAGCAACTTGTCCTTAGGGAAATTCTCATGGAGCAGTGTCCTAGAATTTGAAGTTAGTCTGTGTCCCTGCCTGATTGTATCAAAGAAAAGCTCCCTATGATTCAAAATGCAGAACAAAAAGAGACACAGAGGTACTTTGCCAGGTGATTTACATACAGTTTCTGATTTAATCAAAGGACTAAATGCAACATGGATCCTCACAAGAACAACACTGCCAGATGATGTGCTGACTGATGAGGATATAGCAATGAACAAAACATACAGAATTCCTTTCATCTTGGAGTTTATTGTCTAGTGGGGGAGACAGAAAATAGATACATACATACATACATACATACATACATACACATTACATTAAATGGAAAGAAATCCACGACAAAATAACTCCAGAGAAGGGGGAAAACACATAGATATGATGCTGAATAATTAGGGCAGGACTCAGGAAATATGCATTGGGAATAGAAAGGAGGGATGTGATTGGATTTGAATACTTAATGTATGTAGATAGAAGACAGTCAACAGGATATGTTGATAGCTAAATTGGAGGAGAGAAAGAGGAAAATCAGAGACAACTCCAAAACTTTTAATGGATGCAACAGAAGAATAAAGTTCCCATTTAGTGATCTGAGCATGATTACAAGACATAGGTTTTATTGATACTATTTTATTTATTTTCTTATTGAAGTAACACTGCATTTTAACACTACATGAGTTTCAGGGGTGCATCACTAAAAATTAACGTGTGTGTACTAGATGAAGTTTGCCACTAAAAGTCAAAATTAAAGATTATGACATATAGGCATCTCCACTGATGATGAACTTGCTACAGGTAACACAGCTTGAATGTGGTGGAGGTGGCTTTGAACCAAGTCAGTTGGACTCTGGAGCCTACACACTCAATCATAAAGGCAACTGTAAAACCCCAGTCCTTAGAATCAGAGGCAACTCAGAATGAACATAGATTCAAAGAGTAGAATGGAGTCACTGTAGCTGTGTGTGGGGGTTGGAGAGCACTGTCCTGCCAGTCTACTGACACCACTCTACACACTCCCAAACAGAGCAAAGGGACCTGCCTATTCCCTCAGCTTGACATTTTACAGATTCCTGCTGCTCATTTCTATCTATATATAGACAGGTCCAGCCCCGGGCAGGTGCAGGATGCAGAACAAATCTCAGCATCTCTCCTCTATACCACCACCCTCCAGCATATGGTATGTGGGTGGAATTAGGTTAAAAAGAACATCAAGGACAACTTTGGAGGAGAAATTAAATCATCATCAATTGGAAACTTGTGGTAGAAGAAAGGGGGAGTACTAGATGATAAGGAAAGGATTGGAGTGCTGATTACATGTACAAGGAATCTGCAGCTGACCATCTGTTCATTGTTTTTCAAAGTTTCTACATAGGCTATTAAGTTTCAAGCTGGGTAGAGGAAGAAAGGAAGAAAGGATTGTCTGCTATGAGCCAGGCACTGGATGAGGTGTTTAATGAGCATTTTTTAAACAATCATGTGGCATTGTCATTAGATTAGGTCAATCTGAGACTCAAGCTTACTTCACCTCCACGAGGTAGGGACAGTTCCTGCAGGGGACTGCAAGGGACTGTATCCCCAGTTCCTCATACATTCTGGAGTGGGGAGAACGTCATAGCAGTGAGGGGTGAGGTGGAGCTCTTTCCAAGGCTCCCTCTTATGCTAGTCTTGGTCCAGGATCATCTCTTTTTTTTTTAACCCACCTCCCACATGCCCCTCCTCACCAGGAAGGGAGGAAGATTTTATGTTCCCTTGGCCTCTTCCATTATATCCGTGAGACGGTGGGGGCTTGGGACCATAGGTGAGCCAGCAGGAGCACCATCAAGAGTGATGGTTTCCATCAAAACTGGAGCTAAGGAAGGAAACAGGAAGGGGCAGACAGGTTTTCCTGGATATCAACAGCTTGCCTTCTCTCAAAATTTGTCCAGGAAAAGGGAGCCTTTTGGTTGTGTCTGCCTACATAGAAAATATCCTGAAGGTCCATCATACCTCAGGGGTTCTGCTTTGAAGTTCAACTCTGGAGAGACACCTCTAATGTGCAGGCTTTTGGCAGCTGATTAACTTACTCCCTGTTCTCAACCACCTGCTTCTCTGAGTCACTGGTCTCTAAGCTTCTCATGTACACCCAGGTCTGCTAACAGCCTTAACTGATTTGTTCATTCCGTTACCATTTATTCTTACCAAAGATAATAATTAAGAATGCAAAATGGTAGTATATGTATGGTACAAATTAAGGAATCGAGAAATTATGCAACAGTCTATTCCAAGATATAAGAATTTTGTAAACTGAACAGGAATTCTTTGTTTTTTTTTTAAAGATTTATTTATTTATTTGTTTGTTTATTTGTTTATTTATTTATTTATTTATACATGCACTGGGTACAGTCAGAAGCACAGGAGGGTGAGAGAATTCACCAGAGCCAGAGCGGGGAGCAGAGCAGGCAGAAGGACCGAAGTACACTGCTGAGGGGAGCAGCGGGCGGCAGGAGAGGTCTGCGCGCCATGCGGGACCCTCCTCCAGTGGCCGGGGAGCAGCCGGGGATCCAACTGGCGCTGCAGAGACTGTGGGCAGATTCGCAATCCTGCGCTCAACTGCTGCGCCACCGGGGAGGCCCAGGATTTCTTTTTTAGTCCTACATTTATTCACGTCTACCCAAATGATCAATGTAGAATGAGACTTCCTTCTCAGAAAAAAAAAAAAAAACATGAAAGGACAAGTGTCAGCCTACATTAATGTGAAATTATTCATTATCATTGACTAAAAATAAACCTAGGCAGAAATCATCAGCACTTCTAACCAGTTGCTGTTGGGAGGTAGAACCAAACCTGAAACTTTCAACTTTATTTTTTTTTTTTTTTTTTTTTTTTTTTTTAATAGAGGCATGTTTTATTTATTTATTTGTTTGTTTGTTTCGTTTATACATGCACTGGGTACAGTCAGAAGCACAGGAGGGTGAGAGAATTCACTAGAGCCAGAGCGGGGAGCAGAGCAGGCAGAAGGACCGAAGTACACTGCTGAGGGGAGCAGCGGGCGGCAGGAGAGGTCTGCGCGCCATGTGGGACCCTCCTCTGGTGGCCGGGGAGCAGCCGGGGATCGAACCGGCGCCGCAGAGGCTGCGGGCAGCTTCGCAACCCAGCACTCAACCGCTGCGCCACCGGGGAGGCCCGAAACTTTCAACTTTAGAGTAATAATTCAAAAACACCAAAACTCAGAATTCTCTAAATATTCAAAAATAAGAATGAACTCTCATTAGACAGTGGAATGTCCTTTTACAAGAACTAATACATGAGCTGAGAGATATTTAATAAAATAAAAAAATTTAAATTTAAAATTTAAAAACATGTCCTTTTATAGTTGTGAATGATTTTGTCTTGATCTATCTGTAACCCTGTTCCTGTCTTCATACAGCAGAAGAGAAAATAATTTTGCTGCTGGTGGTTTTCTTTCCACTCCCAGTAGAAAACAGATATACAAACTTTTTCCCGAAATACATTCCTGGTGTCCTTCCGTTCATTTCTTCTTCTCCCCCTCAATGTGTTTGGATTTTATTATTATTATTTTTCTTATGGGGAGGGGAAACTTTCAAATCCCAAATACTTACAAAAAGTAAGCGAGGGCCTCCCTGGTGGCACAAGGGGTTAAGCACAGCACTGTGAAGCTATCCACAGCCTCTGCAGCATGAGTTCAATTCCTAACTAGCCAGGGATCTGATCCTCATGGCTCAGCAGACCTCCCCTGCCTCACCCACTGCTCCCCTCAGCAGTGTATTTCAGTCAGTCTGCCTCTTCTGTTCCCCTTCTAGTCTGTCTATGGTGAATCCTCTCATGGCCTCCCACAACCCTGCACCTCTGGCCTGTACCCAGTTCTTGATGCATAAAAAAAAAAAAAAAAATTCTTTAAAAAAAAAGGGAAAGGGACAACATACTTCAGATTTCTGTCACTAGACAATAAGAACAAGATGTGCTTGGAAGGGAGATATTATCCACGCCACTTCCCATCTTTTATTCCCCCGTCCAGGAGAAGAAAACTTGTTCTATCCAAAGGGCTTCCAAAGCCTTTGCATCCTGCATAGGATTATAAAATAGTGCCAGCAGCTGCCTGCTAAGACTCACAAGCAGTTACTTGATAACAATAGATTAATATACTCAATCGTACCCAAGGCACTTGTATTTCCGATTTATTGAATCCATTTATATCTGCTCCCATGTTTGTAATGGAGAAGATTTATAGTTTGTTTGTGTGGTTTTTTTTTCCCTATTCTTCAGTAAAAATTTACCCATGTGTTTGCAAATTAAAAGGTAGCTAGATAATTCAGGCTAAGTAAAGCCATGGAGTCTTTAAATACATACATAACTCTTTAGACTTTTGGTTTTCATTTCACTAGCTTTTTATTTGAGCTTGAAATATTTTCTTGGCATTTGCAACACATAAAAGAGTCTGGTTTTCACAGGATTTCACAGAACCTTTTCCAGATCTGGTTTTGGTAAATGGCTGATGAAAGATCAATAAAGAGACCTACCAGAAAACCATGGGCAGGAGAACTGGTGTTCACTCAGCTGACTCTCAACTGAGTCCCTCTCCCTTCTGTCAACCCAAGCTATGATGGTTCATTTAATCTTTCTTCACATCAGAATCCCAGGGCACTTTTATAAGTATAGGTTCCTGAATACTTATATAGACTTATCAAATCATAAGCTCTAGAAGTGAGATTTATTTATGCCTCTATTTTTTAAACCTCTTCTTAGGCAATTGTGATATGCAAGCAGGTTTGAGAGTTACTGTCCTTGCTTATGATAATAACTCCATGTTTTCTAGCTAGTTCCCATCAGCCACACCCTCTTTTCCTATAACAGACAGAAGCTATCTTTATTAATTTATTAATAATGCATATGATTTATTTACCCAAGACCAACTAGAAATCTCAGGCTCTCTGGCTTTCTTATTGCTGAACAGCTGGGATTAATTCTTACTGGAGCAAGTAATGTACTATCCCACTCTGGCCAGCCTGGCTTTAGCTGCTCTGATGTCAACATGCTACTAGCTTGTGCATACTTCCAAACCAGCTTTTCCAAAAATAACCAGCGCTTCTTTCTTCCACCACAAGTACTCTTTGTTTTCCAATCTGAAAACTTTCAGTTTAGTTTTATATATGATTTGACCGATTCCCCCAACCTCAAAAGACTCAGATTCCATCTTTCCTTCCGTGATAAAGAATAGAGAGAATAGAGGGCAATATTGTGCTAAACATTTATTTTTATGTTCCTTACAATTATTCTTTTTAGAATACATTGTGTCGTTTGACCAGAACTGGGCTCTCTGTAATTGCAGAAAATCATGGAAAATATGCCATGCTCAGAAACCTTTCCAGGAAACCCATTTAATCCACATCACTCTTTCTGCCTGGGTGTGTTCCTCATTACAACTCCCTTTAAGAACTTCACAGGCACCAGCACAAATACCAGAAAGTGCTATACAGCTAGAATAGCCGACCTCAGAGTTTCTCACTTTGGCAATGTACCACACTTGTCATCGTACAAAAATGTAACATCGATGCCCCCAATAAATGTAACACCAACTGTTCCTAGGCAGAAAGAGGGAAAAAAATAAAATAACATTTCAAAAGCACCTGCATGAAGCAGATGCTTTCTTGGAGAAAATGTGAAAATTAGATATGGGGTATCCTTGAGATAAGTTTTCACAACAATTATATGTGAGATGGTAAAGAAACCATGTCAGTTCACACGGAACAAAAGTACAAAATAGTTTTATTTATAAGAATCTATAATTTATTGGAACCCATTAGAATAACAGTCTGTAGTCACACGAGGACTGTGGGCCACCCCTCATTCAGGGCTCTGTGAACTCAGTCCATTGAGGGATGGTTCCAGGGATGTTACAATTTGGCAGAATGCAGAGGCTGACGGCATGCAAGAAACGCCCTAACTACTTTTCCTCAACAGACATGGATTGTTCTCTATTAAACTGGCCAAGGGCATCTCTTTTACTTTTTGGGGGATTAAAGAGAATAACAAATAACACATTGTGTTCACAGCCAGCTAAAGAGAAGAAAGTTCAACAACGTGTGTCTGTGTTGCAATAGGAAATGTGGTGGACTTAATATTAGGACCTAAATTCTTTCTCTCATTTTTCAGCATTCTTACATGCTTTGGAGGAAATGTAGTCATAAAAGAAAAGTTGCCAGTGGTGGTGGCAATAATGGATAATGATGTGTGCGTGCTGCACATAGATACGTACACACACACACACACACACACACACACGGAAGAGGGCAGTACATATTATTGGGTTGTGGGAAAAGTCATGATGCATTTTTGCATAGAAAACATAGATAAAATACATCATGACTTTTCCAACCACCCAATATTTTGCTTCACACCAAAACCAGACTTACATGCTCACAGTGTTGCTTTTTAAAGAATTTAATGTCACCAAATTCTTTTTTAATGAAGGAAAGGAAATATACAACAGTCTCCTTTTATGCCTGTATCGGAGCGAGAACTCACGTCAGACCCACTGAATTCATTTTGAGTCCAAACCAACATTTGCATGCTACAACAATTAATGGAGATAATGCATCATCCATTTACCTAATTAAATGTATTGAAATAGCCTTTATATCCTGTTTCAGTATCAATTAGCTAGGAAGAATTAGTTTCTCTGGTCAAGATTTATGAAACACCTGCAAATTACTTTTCAGTAATCAAAGACATTACAATAGAAGTTGATTGGTTAAGACTCAGAAGAAACAAGTAGCCGTGAAAAAGATAGTGACAGCGTTTGATGAACAGAATTTTTTTATAAAGGAAAATAAACTTCTTCACTATTTTATCTTCTTGTCTTCTTCCCCTTCCTCTTTCTGAAATCAGAAGATAGAGTGACACCACCTTTTTTTTCATAACTTGGTACAAATTATAAAGATGGAATATTTTCTTTTGGAAATTTAATCTTTATACTCATTCCATATCAGGAATAGCCCACGTGACGATCTTCAATTAAATATTTCATAAAAACTGAGGAGGTTGGAAAAAGACCATTGAGAAAAGTAGTTTTACTTTTAATGTTTGGCTGATCTAAGATACATTCTTTTTTAAAAAGATTTATTTATTGGGCCTCCCCGGTGGCGCAGCGGTTGAGCGCTGGGTTGTGAAGCTGCCTGCAGCCTCTGCAGCACCGGTTCGATCCCCGGCTGCTCCCTGGCTACTGGAGGAGGGTCCCACATGGTGTGCAGACCTCTCCTGCTGCCCGCTGCTCCCCTCAGCAGTGTACTTCGGTCCTTCTGCCTGCTCTGCTCCCCCGGCTCTGGCTCTGGTGAATTCTCTCATCCTCCCGCGCTTCTGACTGTACCCAGTGCATGTATAAACAAACAAACAAACAAATAAATAAATAAATAAAACATGCCTCTATAAAAAAATAAATAAATAAAAGATTTATTTATTTATGCATACAAGAACTGGGGTACAGCCCAGAGGTGCGGGGAATGAGAGGATTCACCAGAGACAGTGGGGAACAGAACAGGAGGATGGATGGAAATACACTGCTGAGGGGAGCAGTGGGCGAGGGAGGAGAGGTCTGCTGCGCCATGTGGGTAGCTCCCTGGCTGGGGATCGAACTTGTGCTGCAGTGGCTGCGGATACCCTCATAGGTTGTGTCTTAACCCCTTGTGCCACTGGGATACATTCTATGACTGTATTTGTTTCTCAGACTCTGGTGTAAAAAATAAACATGAGGTTCCACTGGAATTTATGTTGGTGGTAATTTGTTTTTCCTTTGGGTAAAATGAGAATATTTCAACTTAAAGAAGAACCAATATCCATAAAAGAGTTTAGCACTATTTGTTCAAAGACATTTCTAAAATTTTACAAGGCTTAAAAACACTTATTATTCAGCCAATCATACACAGATAAATTGCTATGAATGAAACTAGACAACACAAAAAGATTCTAAAGATTGAATAAACATTTACAAACACAGTACTTGACTACAAGAAACTATGAATATGGTAGCAAAAAAATTGTTCAATGGAGAAATGACTTAGGAGTAATTCCCTAAAATTTGGTCATATTTAAGGCTTCCCTGGTGGTGCAGGGGTTAAAGATAGTGCTATCAAGCTATTGCCAGCCACTGTAGCACAAGTTCAATCCCCTGCCAGGGAGCTACCCACATGGCGCAGCAGACCTCTCTTGTCTCGCCCACTGCTTCTCTCAGCAGTGTATTTCAGTAGATCTGCCCGTTTTGCTCCCCACTCTCTCTGGTGAATCCTCTCACCCCCTGAGCCTCTGGCTTGCACCCCAGTTCTTGAATGCATAGATAAATCTTTTTAAAAAAGAGAGATATTTGGTCATATTTAGTAATCAGCATCGATGGTTCACATGGTATAGAGGGGATACTAACAGATAAATGGTACATACTTTGAAAGTTCTTCAAAAATTCCAGAAAAAAAGATCTAATTTTCTAGCACTTTATATAAAAGTTGCACATGAAACTGCTGAAAGATAAAAAAGAAAGAATCATTGCTCAGCTTCAATATCCACAAAGTTGATCTAACTTCCTATTCAAGAGAAAGACAATTTTTTTTACAATCATGGAGTATCACAGCTAGGAGTCTCAGAGATGACTTTTCCATTTTACAAATGAGAAAACTGGGCCCCAGATAATTTAACTGATTTGTAGACATTTTCATTTTTAGCTCTTTAATGAGATAGCTTAGACATCAAAATTTCTATGATTTCTATTGCAGATTTGCTTTGTTCAGTATAGCAAACCACAAAGGTAAGTACAATTTGCACAGTGCCCACAACTAGAAAGTTCATATTTACAGCCAAGTAGGTTCCAACTTTCATGGTTATATGTGAGATGAATTCAACACATTTATATCATTGTCTGCCCTTTTCTCTGTTTCGAGAAGTAAAATATTATATATGTTTTTCCGGTGTTTTTTCTGATGAAAAACATTCTGGGATTTAAGCATCTTATCTGCACAAATAAAATATTTCTGTGAAAAGAAAACTGTTATCTGTAAAAGGATCTTAGTTTAGTACCAGTTGTTAATTATGCTTAAATTAAAGTAAGGTAATGTTGGCCTGGGCTGGTGGTCCTGAAATAAGCTATTGAAACACATCAAGTAAAGTTGCTAGGTGTGTGAAGGGCACAGAACAGTTAAGTACAATTCTAGTTCTCTCTTCTTTATTAAGAAAAAGTGCCTCAACTTAGAACCATGATGAGCAAGAAAAAAGTCTGATATATTTGTAGTGAGAAAGAAGGAGTCTAGCTACCCTAAGTAGAGTGAATTATATTGCCAAATATTGAGATATCATGTAAGTAAGTTCAATCAAGAAATATTTGTGGTCACCTCTGTGCAATCCAGGAGAACAGAAGAAATTTGAATAAAATGAAGATGCAAAACTCTTAGTTTATATTTCAAAAACATAAACTATAGAAATTTTTACTGTTCAAACCTGATGGTAATTCCTTATAAAAGTCTATAATGGAATCATCAACAGTGGTTTAGAAGAACTGAAAAACCTAACTAGGAACAAATCCTAAAAGTATTTGTTAGTTTGTTTTGAATTGTACATCAGAAGAAACAAAAAATGAGAATGCAGCCACTATATTTCCAGTTTAACATGTTATCCTCATGAACCATGGACAAATATGGATTAAATAAAAGTATAATTGGATGGATTGTTTACTAATTAAACAAACTCAAAAGTTATTGACAATCCAGGAAGAAGAAGAAGAAAAAAAGAAAGCTAAACTGTCACCTTGATCTACAATGTCCTACAGGATCTGCCCCACCTACTTCTCTCCTGTTCTACTAAGATTCAGTCACACTGGTGACTTTCTATTCTTAACCAAAGCTCATTCCTTCCTGCCTGCATTTGCTGTTCCCTTCAGGCTGGAATGTTCTTAGTTCTTTGAGTAGTTGAGTCCTTCTCAATATGAAGGGATTTGTTTAAATGCCACCTACGCACAACCTCTCCCTAAATTAGATGACCATCTACCCAGCTCTATCATTCTCTATCTTATTCCTGATTATTTCCCACCACACTGTTTATTCTCTCTCTCTTCCACTAAAGTATCAGCAGCATAAAAGCTAAGACCTCATTTGTTTATTCACCAAGTATCTACAAAATCTAGCACAATGCTTGGATATAGTAGGTGTCCATGGATATCTGGATGAATTAGTTAACAAAATATTGATACACTCTATGTCTATGTTGTGATACAATATGCTTTCTTTGGCCTTTTAGAACATATATTTATTGATGTCTTATATAGAGATAAAGAAGACTTCGAGTGTTTTGGTTTTTGTTGTTGTGTCTTGTGTGTGTGTTCTTTCAAGTTATCCAGTATAAGGTTACATATTCTGGATAAATATAGTGAAGGAAGAAATAAGAATTAAAAAGAACTTGAAGGAATAAAAGGTCAGACCCACATAATAAAATGACATATAACAAGAGCACATCGAGATTTCTATACTTAGAGATTTTTGCATTTAGAATAAAAGGAATTTTTGGTATTATCACAGGATAAGAAACCTGGTTTGACACTGGATTTATAAAAAGTACCTTGGTTTTGTTAATCACAGTTTTTTTTAAATTTTTTTTATATTCCCATACAATTACAACCCCCTTATTTTGACCCCAATCCCTCCTTTCCCCGTCCCCCACCCCCCATAGAGTGTCTCTGGTTCATAGTTATTTGTTGATTTTGATATTTTCTTTCTTATAGTTATTCTTTTTCCTGGTCCCTTATATAAGTTTTCTAGATTCCTGCTATGAGTGAGACCATCTGGTATTTTTCTTTTTCTTTCTGGCTTATTTTGCTGAGCATGAGCCCTTCCAGCGCCATCCATGTTGCTGCAAATTGCATGTGTTTCTTTTTTGAATGCTGAGTAATATTCCATGGTGTATATGGACCACATCTTCTTGATCCAGTCATCTATTTTTGGGCATTTGGGTTGTTTCCAAAGCTTAGCTATTATAAATAGTGCTGCTATAAACACAGGGGTGCAGGTGCTCTTCGGAATTGATGTTTCTGTGACCTTTGGGTAAATACCTAGGAGTGGAATTGCTGGATCATATGGAAGCTCTATGTTTAGTAGGTCAAGAAATCTCCACACAGCTCTCCATAGTGGTTGGACAAGTTTGCACTCCCACCAACAGTGCAGGAGAGTTCCTTTTTCTCTACAACCTCGCCAACATTTGTTGTTGCTATTTTTTTTTTTTAATATGTGCCATTCTCACTGGTATAAGATGGTATCTCATTGTAGTTTTGATTTGCATTTCCCTGATTACAAGTGATGTTGAACATTTTTGCATATGCCTGTTGGCCATTTGCATTTCCTCTTCAGGGAAGTTTCTTTTTAGCTCTGCTGCCCATTTTTTGACTGGATTATTTTCTTTGTTTTTGTTGAGTCTCATCAGCTCTTTGGAGATTTTTGTGATCAGTCCTTTATCATTAGTGTTGTGTGCAAAAATGTTCTCCCAATCGGTGGGGTTTCTCTTTGTTTTGGTTATTGTCTCTCTTGCTGTGTGGAAGCTCTTTAATTTGATGTAGTCCCAGCTGTTTACCTTTGCCTTCACTATCACCACTTTGGGTGATGTGTCTGTAAAGATGTCTTTGATGTGCATATCATGTAGTGTTTCACCTATATTTCCTTCTATATATTTTATGGTTTCAGGTCTTATGTCTAGTTCTTTAATCCATTTTGAGTTGGTTTTTGTGCATGGTGTTAGGTAGTAGTCAAGCTTCATTCTTTTGCATGTAGCGACCCAGTTTTCCCAGCACCATTTATTGAACAAACTTTCTTTGCTCCAATGCATATTCTTTGCTCCTTGGTCAAAGATTATTTGGCTATAAATCTGTGGGCTTATTTCTGGATTTTCTATTTGATTCCATTGGTCTGTGTGTCAGTTCTTGTTCCAATATCATGCAGTTTTGATGATTATGGCTTTGCAGTATAGTTTGAAGTCTGGGAGTGTGATGCCTCCATTCCCTTCTTTTTTTTTCAGGAGAGCTTTGGCTATTCAGGGCTATTCAGGCTATTTCATCAATAATTGTTCTATTTCTTTGAAGAATGACATTGAAATTTTTATTGGAATAGCGTTGAATCTGTATATTGCTTTTGGTAGGATGGCCATTTTAATAATTTTTATTCTTTCAACCCATGAGCAGGTTTGTTGTGAGCCAGCTGTGTGATATGAGCATTAAAAAGTACTAGTCTTAAAATCAAAACATGGTACCTTCAGACTAAATTGTATACTTGTTCAATTCCACACATTGAGTTTTTAAAACTCATATGTGAAATATAGATAGACAAAACAAAGGAACAGATAAAATTATAAAGGAACCCCAGAAATTTGACTGTAGAATTTGCTGTCAGAGGGGGAGGAGATAGGAGCACAGGGAAGAGGGGGCCCTATGGGCTGGTAGAGAATTATTGGTTCTTTGGTGGTGGGTGTAGTGTGGTGACATACATCTGAAAAAGTGTGAACTTTTACCTCTAAATCACACACAATGTTGTAAACTAACATTGCCTCAATAAAAATAATTTTAAAAAGATTGCAAAAGCAGATTCAAAAATAGAGGGAAGGGGGAGAGAGAAACAGTCAATGGAGTATAAGGGAAGGTGGCAGAGAAAAATAAATCAACCAATCAATAAATTCACAAGCAAATAAAGAACAAATGAATGAATAAAAATAAAGGAAAAAAGAAAAACACTGAAAAAACTAATGGAGGTTGAATGGAAGAGTACATTGCTTATAAGATGATAGAAAATTTCTCTTTTAATAAAAGAATTTTTGACTTTTTTTTTTTATAGAGGCATGTTTTATTTATTTATTTGTTTTGTTTATGCATACAGCGGGAGGGTGAGAGAACTCACCAGAGCCAGAGCGGGGAACAGAGCAGGCAGAAGGACCGAAGTACACTGCTGAGGGGAGCAGCAGGTGGCAGGAGAGGTCTGCGCACCATGTGGGACCCTCCTCCGGTGGCCGGGGAGCAGCCGGGGATCGTACCGGTGCCGCCGAGGCTGCGGGCAGCTTCGCAACCCAGCGCTCAACCGCTGCGCCACCGGGGAGGCCCAAGAATTTTTGACTTTTACCAATAACATCAAAAATAGAGGATTATCTAATTATCTACAGTCATTCCAAAATATGCTAAATTATTCCATGAAACTGTGGGTTCCTTGTCAGTGTAGATTTCCACAGTATGGTTTGCAATTGGGACATGCTAAAGGAAATTTCATTACAAATGCAAGTTTCTTTGATTAATGATCAATAATAAATTATATAACTGCACTTATACACTCTCTAATATTACTCTGTTATGCATATGCATTAAATACTTGAATTTTTCTGTTTTGCCATGTACTATATATGCAGGAATTGTTTGAAAGGTACGAATGCTTTGCCAATCTGAAAGTGATAAAGGATTATAGCTTGTATTTTATTTATATGTTGAGAAACCATGAGAAACCATGATGTCACCAAGCAAAGATCAGTCACCTACCCAGGAATAGAATATTAATAAACTAGAAAATTCCATGTATGTTTTATAAGAGTTGTCTTTGTGGGAGTAACCAAGGAGGTTATCTTTAAATTCATGTCTTCAGAAACTTGAAAGACTTGAAAATAACAAAAGAACAGGGGCTTTAGATGCTGCTTATCATTATTAAAACAGCAACATAACTGTACCCAGTTTAAAGATGAGTGACATGAACAAAAGGACGACAATCAGCCTCAAGAATGGGATAGAAGGTTCTGAAGTTGACCTTGTTTATAAAATCCTATAAAAGATACACAGTTTTCATTCTTATAGTGATATAATCTATAACAATTGACAGTTCAACA
This sequence comes from Talpa occidentalis, assembly GCF_014898055.3. NCBI lineage: Eukaryota > Metazoa > Chordata > Mammalia > Eulipotyphla > Talpidae > Talpa > Talpa occidentalis. Next base: position 35,283,777 of record NW_023601322.1, on the reverse strand, counting down.
GGTTCAGAAAAGCCATGGTAAAATATTCTTCAAGGTTACCCAATTTATTGCACTCAGCGAGCAGCTCTGGCTAATTCCGGTCCCCAGGAGTTCCAATACACTGTACTCATCTTCATCATAAGAAAATTTTATCCCAATTCTAATTGCTTATTGTGGTTTACATACTTTAGTGTCATGTAATTTCGATTAGCATGAGTCAGACTTTCCAGTCTATAAAATGCTGACCAGCATGATAAATGGGATAAATCATGGGCTATGGTAACATCACAACATAGTGGCTTCTTGGGTGATTCCTTGGGAGAAAGCCATGTAGCCTTCATCTGACCACATTCTTTCTTACTCCTTTCAAAGCTACTTCATCCTACATGCTTGCCCATAAGCTGTTTAGCTGTGGCAGAAATAACAGAAAGAAATGCTTGATCTCTGGGTATGAATAACCATCATTGAACCAAAGATTTCATTAAGAAATCTATAGAGTGGGTCTCCCCTGGTGGTGCAGGCGGTTGAGCGCAGCGCTGTAAAGCTGTCTGCAGCCTCTGCAGTGCCGGTTCGATCCCAGCCGGCTTGCGAGGGTTCCACATGGTGCAGCAGACCTCTCCTGTCTCACCCACTGCTCCCCTCAGAAGTGTATTTCAGTCAGTCTGCCTGTTCTGTTCCCCGATCTGTCTCTGGTAAATACTCTCACCCTCCCACGAACCTGGCCTGTACTCCAGTTCTTGTATAAATAAATAAATAATAATAAAAAGAAATCTACAGACTTGGGGCCTCCCTGGTAGTCCCAAGGGTTAAGATGCAGCCTATGAAGCTGTCTGCAGCCTCTGCAGCCCAAGTTTGATCCCCAACCAGAGAGCTACCCACATGGCCCAGCAGACCTCTCCTGACTCGCCCGCTGTTCCCCTCAGCAGTGTATCTCAGTCAATCCGCCTGTTCTGTTCCCCACTCTGTCTCTGATGAATCCTCTCACCCACAACACCTCTGGCCTGTACCCCAGTTCTTGTATGCATAAATAAATCTTTTTTTAAAGAAATCTACAGACTAGAAAGTAATTCATAGTGTTAGAGATAACATAAGATGATCTAGAAAGGTGAGCTTCAAAGATCAAAAAAATGATAATTTTTTTTAAAATAAATCAGTTATAAACCTTGGAAGAAAGCAGAAAAGCATCATGACTCTTTCAAAGGGAATAACTGAGAATGGATGAGAAGATGAGTATAAAGTTCTGACATTTGGGGGAAACCTATGCAATGATCTTCAGTCCTGAAATAAGTCTACCTCAGTAGAGATATTTCAGATAAAAATTCCTACATGACACAAAAAAAGACATTCGAGAAAAGGTTATTGAATTAAGGTTACACAGTTATCTAAAAAGATGAAAATGAAGCAGAATTCACCCATACATATTTTTGGAAATTCAAAATCTTCTGCTTGCTTTTTTCTTCCAAATGAGGGGGAACTATTCTGAACATGTCTTGGGTTAGAACCGTAAAATGCAACAATTACACAGTGGGACATTCAAAACCATCTACTGAGTCATTCTCTCCTCTGTTGTCTGTCTCATTACAACTAGATACTATACACTGATGCCAGGGCATCAGTAGTCCACAGAAAAGAAAGTGACTTGTCTCCTTGGGTTCATGCTTAATTTGTGTTTGGGAATGATTGTGATATCATAGCACAGAGTTTATAAATGATGCATGAAATGAAATGTTCTTGATGTCACATCCATTGCTATTGTAATAATCCTGATTGATCAAGGTGTCATATGGGTTGGCATTATAAAGACCCTGACTGATGGGAAAGCAGGGCAGTGGAGATAGAGTGACTTAAGTTATCAATTAAAAAGCAACCACTTATTTATGAAGACACTGATAAACAGACATAGGAAAAGTAAGGACAGATAAAAACCCAATTATGCAGAAAGGCCCTGCCAAAATAAAAATTATCAAGTGGTCCTGAAAATATACCTCAGAAAAGTGGCACACATAGGAATACCACAATTAAGCCCATTAGAGTAGCTTATGGACATCACACCCTTAGCCCAGAAACGTTCTCCAGCATTTGGCAAGAGCCTCCAGGGGCTCTCACCCTGAGAAGTAGCACTCCCCTCCATGTCGATGGATGGATATCAGGAACTCTACATGCCAGCTCCTATCCATTCTGCCTGCCAGTCTCTGGGCTTTGTTAAGAGATTTATGGACTTCTCCCCCTTGCAGCCAATTGAATTGTATGCTTGTATTATTGTCACATTTATTCCCTTCAATAAATTCATATTGTGTGGTCATATATTGAATACATTTGACTTGAGTCATAAGTGAAACCTTCTTACTTTGTGGAAGCTAGCACTCCAAAGATCCCAAAGCTGGTAGAACACTTGACCGATGCACAAAGAAATTATCATTAATTGCTATGTGATCCATATCACTTTATTCAGCCCAGTGAAATACACACACTCAAGAGTTCACAATCCTTTGCTACCCTTCCCATCATTTTCTTATATTCCAAACTAACACACCATCTATGTCTGTCCCTCTTGTTCTGTAGACATTGTCTCCAAAATGTTGGACCATGACCTTAGGGAACAAATTATAGATTTATATACAAATAACTCTTTTGTTGATGTTATAAAGAAAGAATTATTTTCATTGTTTCCCTTTCAATAAAAGTCTTTGAAATTTATATGGGAGAACAATGAGGCAAAGAGGAGAAAGAGCAAAGTAATGCCTCTTGACTTTCTGGCTGGTGTATGTGATGGGTAAAATCGAAGTACTTACTTGTCTACTGACTGTAGAGCAATACCCAGTCACTTTGCTGGGCCAAATTAAGTCTTCAGCAAATCTGCAAGAAAAGGGATACATGTTTGCCATCTAGAAATAAAAAAAAAAAAATAGAGACACAGAAGTTTAGTGATCATTATCAGATATTTCAGCAAGTTGGTGCTAAAGGCAGAAATTAAGAACTGTTTCACCCAGTTCTTTTTCCCACCCACTAAATTTAATTTTAGTCTCAAATGATGTAGCAGCTGGCCAGTGAGGACCAGTGATAATTTTCCTCCATATATATGTATATGCTCCAGGTGAAAATATACAGATTTTTTACATTTTTTGACAAATAAGCACTGTAGAGGACAGGAATAGGACTCTGAGCAGGTTATCTGATCCCATGCAGACCGGGTAAAGGAGGAGTCAGAGTCCTCAGTGGTTTTGCAGGTTTTTATTGGGATTTACCCAGTACAGAGCAGGCAGGGATGCTGGATCCTGCCAGCCTCCCAGCCCCCCAGCAGGTCTTCACTCTGGGCTCTCTGGCCTTATCTCAGCTTCTCTCTCGGCTTCTCTTTCAGCTTCTACTGGAATCCCTATGACACTGCCCTTAAAAAGCAGTCTTAGCCCAGGTGAATCCCATCTACCTATGCCCACACCCTACTCCAGGTGCCCACCATCAGGCATGCATTCAGGACCGCAAGAATCCATCATCTATCCTGATGGTGGGAGGGCAGAAAAGCCTGACATTTTTCCTTACCCTACAGCACATAATGCTTTCTGTGCTGCAAAACATTTAAGCATCTAGAAAGACCTAAAAGCATAGTTTTGTATTATGAATAAAAATGGAATGCTTATTATAACATTCAAAATATGCTATAAAAAAAGAAAAAGAATCAAGAATGACCCCTATAGGCGATTCAAATGAGGATAGATGAGCCTTTATACTTTACCATTAGCTTACTTTTAAAAATAATCATTTATAAAACATCTAATTAGGTAAACAAGGCAGGATGTTCATTTCAGAAGAAACAAGATATTTACTCTGTGTCTTCTCTATCAATTGCTAACAACTTGTTCTAGCCATCTTAGATATTGCTTGGAGCTGAGATTCAATGAAGTGATTGAAATCTATTTTTAATATCATGAACAGCGAATATTAAAATATGCAAGGTATACAACCTACTAAGACCAATTCCTGGGTAGCAGTGATGAGAAAGCTAAGCTAGGAGGCCAATTTACAGAAACCAGTCACCTGTTTCTGAAAGGCACTGGCTGAAAGTCATCAGAAAATCTCACCTGCCTGCCAAAGCAAAATACTGGGTCAATCTGCCTGTACTGCTCCCCACTCTGTCTCTGGTGAATCCTCTCACTGCCCCCCACACACTTCTGGCCTGCATTCCATCTCTTGTACGCATAAATAAATAAATCTTTTAAAAATATATTGGGTAACCTTCTTCTATCCTGGAAGGATGCTACCTGCAGCCTGCCTGGTAATTGTGTCAGACAATGAGTCACATTGCTCCAGGTTTCCCTCTAGGCTGCTTATGTCAAAATTCATGACCTCACACCAGGTTTAGAATTCACCTGAGTGACTGAGTGTCAAAGTCTGGACCACTCTGGGTTGGTCGTTGTCATTACCCCTCAGAAATAACTGAAATCATGTGTGAGATTCTGCCATCTCCATTTAAGGAGATCAATCATCTAGTATGTCCCAGATGTTTAAAGTATGGAAATCATGGATGGATTTAATAGAAATCAGTTTTGAGTTTTAAAAAATTGGGGTAGGCTCTGGGATACATGAGGAAATGTGTTTGTTCTCTGAAATGAATCATTTTGACAAGTAAGAGGATTATGGCAGTTTGGTAAACCTAACACACATGATTGGAGTTAAAATACATTCATCCTTATTTCAGTTTGATTCAGAGTAGGCTAAGGAGCCTAAATTTCTTTTTTAGTCATTCTATAATTGGATTATGTTTTTATAAGGTATGAGAACTGAGGAGATCGAGAATTCTTCCTTAGCATAAAGACTCATTTTACTTTGAATATAAAAATGCTCTTTTACTCATTTTCTTTAGGTAAATTTGCAATGGTGTTTTAACATCTGAAACTCCCATCCCTGAATTTGAATTTCTGCATCATTAAATGGGCAACAAGCTAGGACTGGTTGATGAAAATATGAGCTGGAAGATAACAGCACCATATGGAATGATGATCACGTAATGAACCAGGAAACCAAAAACTGAATAAGTCAGACTGCTTAGAAACGCAAAACAAGGTGATCATACTCTTAAAACTGTTTCACGGACAAATGATAAAGAACATAACCCTCCAAACTTAATATTATCACCTCAACTCAGTAAATCTTGGATTGTCCCAAGTTATTCCTAAGTATATAGGCAGTTCTCATGAACTTCAAAGGAAACTACAAAATATTTTAAACCTGCCCATTTTCAATAAAACTGTAAGCTGTGCTTTGGACTCACTCTATTAATTTCCTACCCACTGTGAAAGCATAATGATGTGCAATGTTATTTTTAAGTTGAAAGCCCTAAACTTTTAGACATAGTCATGGTGGGATTTATAGAAGAAATTGTTATTTTACCAACAGTAACTGGTTTCAATGAAACATGGGTCTTGGAATGATGATGTAGGAGGCAACAATAATTCTTTATCCTACTTGGCTATTTTTACTCAATAGACATTGACACTTTGTGGTGTAATGAACTACTACTCAACAAAAATGGCTTGAATAATGACCAAAAAATAGTTCTATAAACTTCAGTATTACATATACAGTATCAAACACCATGTTAAATGACTAGTAATAATCTAGATCACTCCCAATGTCTAAACAGCTCTCAGGGTGCAGTGAGTTTTAAGAGCCTTTGAAGACATGCTAATGATTTTGGCCACTGGAATGTCTTCAATCAAACACAATGAATTGTGTATATAGCTGTCCTGGCCCAGTTACAGGCAATGAGCAATGAGCACTGGGTTTCTTACATAAAAGATCTAGTTTAATCCCCATGAAAAGCTTTTGAGTTAGGTTTTATTATTCACATTTCACATATGAAAGTTTAAAAGATTTTCCCTAGACCACACAGCTAATATAGGACCAAACTAATGCTGGGAGAATAATAAAACTTGTATAGGATTTACTGTGTATTAGTCATTGCTCTTCAAACTTGACTCACTTAATTTAATCCCCAGGAAGGGAAACCAAGGTCCAAGATCACATGATTAGTGCTTGACAGTGAGGTTCCAGAGGGATTCCCAGTCACCTCTCCCCTACTACTTTCTGTGCCATCTCTAGGAGCTTCAGGTTGAATAAGGGAAATATAGAAGTGTAATGTATTGGGATTCTAGCTTAGTTTTGCACGGTACAAAAACAGCCAAATAACAAGAGTGGCATTAGTGAAAAAGACTGAACTTCTACATGTTCTCAAAGTGAAAAAATAAATAAAACCTTGAGGTGTTAAATTCTTATTTCTATGTCATACTCTTGACTTCACCTTTGAAAACTGGCTGTCTTTCTTGACTCAAATTACCCTAAAATATTTTAGAAATGGCAATATTTTCCTCTCTAAGAAATTTCTAGAGAGCATATTGTAATGCAAAATGATGTTCCATCAACACATCAAAGAATATTTGGTCAAAATCAGAGAGAAAAGAGAATATTCATAAAAGTAGCTTGATGTAAAATATCCTATATCTGCTTTCAATGATTCTGCTTTCTGGACAAGAGGAAGCAAGACAAACAGTGCACATCTAGAAGTAGAAAGGGCTAGATAACTAGCTATTTTAAAGTAGTTCCATCAATTAAAAATAAAACAAAAAAACTTTACGCATTTCATGCACAGCTTTTGGAGACATCTTTACATCTTGTATTTTCTGTTAAATATCACATGGGCTCTAAATGGACTGGAGCATATTCTTCCTCAGTATCATTAGGATGATTTGCAGCTGGTTCTGTACAGAAATGGGAATAAGTGCTTAGGCACTGTAGGAATAAAATTGATAGTTGTGTGTATTTATTAAATATTTAGTGAGACTGACAAGTAAACCAAATGTATTAGACATGATCTTTGTCTAGTGAGCTGGCATTTCAAATGCAACATGGCAACAAGTCACATGGGAGAGTTTGTAAAATATGCTTAGAGGAAAGCAGAATTTTAAAATGCAATAACCAATTAACTTTCTATTGCACAGAGAATGCCCATAATATGATTTGTAAAGAAAAAAAAAGTTTTTTAAAATAGCTTTGTAACATTGAAGAAGAAAATCTCAATGGACAAATATTAAGATATGTGATAGGAAGGTCCCTCTTCTCCACTCTGCATTCTCATTTACAAATTGAGAAAACGCTAAATTGCTTCAATATGGATGTCATAGAAAAATAAAGTAAAAGAATAGCAGACATAATTTACTAGTGGCCATTTTGAGCCTCACTGATTTAGAATCACAAAACTTATGCTCAAAAAAAGGATGTCTCCTCAAAAAAATAAACAGCAAAAATTAGATAAAGTAGTACAGAGAGTAAACAATAAAATCTTATACTACAAAATCTAAGCCTAAGTTTACTCTGCTATCCATATGATTGTTTACAAAGGGAAAGAACTGATCAATTCAACTGTTTTCTGAATTATAAAGTTTGTACCAAAATATGAACATTACAATTCCTACCAGGACTCTTGTGGGAAAGCATTTTGAACATGAAATTATCACTCTAAAATAATGTGCTCTAAAGAGGGAGAGGGAGCCAAATTTGAGGGTAAAGGATTTTTTTGGTGGGGGGGTTAAGAACAATAGTTACATTACCATGCTTGTGCCTAGCAGAGTTCTGTAACACAACAGGCACTATTATGTGTGAATTGTGTACGCTAAAAAAAAGATAAGTGTAAGTTCCAGACCTCAATATCTCAGAATGTGACCTAATTTGGAAATAGGATTGTTGCAGATGTAAGTGATTGAGATGAGATCATACTGGGCAAGGGTGGGATCCTAATCTAACCTGACTGAGTGCCCTTATTAGCTGACCATGTGAAGCCAGACACATAGGGAAAATGCCATCTGCCAACAAAGGCAGAGATTGATGATATGCATCTGCCAATCACTGAATGCCAAAGACTGGTAGCAAATCACAAGCTAGGAAGAGGCAAGGAACGCTGTCACTACCCAGTTCAGAAGGAACATGGCCCTGCTAACACCTTGAATTTGGATCTCCAGCCTCCAGAACAGTGAGACAAGAAATTTCTGTTTTAAGTGATCAGGTTCGTGATATGTTGCAACAGCCGTGGTAGAAGGTGTTTGAAATACCTGAGTTTGAATCCTTATACCACCATTTACTAGCTATCTTTAGGCAGTAAACTTAACTTCTGAACTGCACATCTCAAAATGAGAATAATTTTCTCTAAAATTCCCGGCAAGATTAAATGAGATGATGCATATATATTTCTAAAGTGTCTGGCACATATTAGGCACTGGGTCTCCCTTACCATGTTGTAATAAAGATTAAATGGGACTAAATACATAAATACATTAAGTGCTTTTACTGTAGGTACAAATATATATTTTGTTATTCTAACATCATCCACGACTTGGACATGCCACGGAAGACCCACAAGAGCCCCCTCTGAGAGACAGTAGTTAAGATCCTGAAATCAGTGTCTGGAATGGTTTTGGAGATCAGTTCAGTGGGATCCAAACTCTTGCTCTAAGATGCAATGAAATATATAATCCCCTTCAGAGTTCAAAAAATTCCCATCAAGCCTCAGAGGGCAACCTCACAAACATTTCACAGCAGTTCCTTGAGAACATGCCCTGAACAAGAAAAGAATTACCCTTGCAAGAAGAAAATCACATCCAGTTGGAAAGCTGAGAAACAGAAAGGACAAAACACCCACTGGCTATACATTCTGTTTCAATGAAGACAAGACAGAACTAGCAGTTGGTATAAGATGTCTCCACAGGGATCAATAGTAACTGCGTCTGAGGAGAAACCATACTGAGTTCAGAAGAAAACCAGGAATGAGCCCCAGAGAAATCAGCTGCAGTGCTAAAACACCACTGGGAAATGGTATTACACCCATACCATGGAATTCTATTGGCAACAAATAGGAAAAAATTGTTGGCACATGCAATCATTATGGAAAACTGTAGGGGGTTCCTTGAGCAATTAGAAACAGAAATACCATGTGATCAGCAATTTCACTTCTGGGTATTTATCTTGAGGAAATGAAAACATTAACTTAAAAAGATATCTGCATCCCATGTTCAATGCAGCATTATTTACAATAAGCAAAGCAAGGAAACAATGGATGAATGGATACAAGTATGTGATGTTAGATTTAATTACATATACACATACTTACACACTCACAATGGAATATTATTCTGTCATAAAAAGGAAGTGTTTCCATTTCCATAATTTATGATTCTCAGAGGCATTAGGCTGAGTGAAAAATATCTGTCTCAAAATGTTCATACTGTATGTCACTGTATCAGACTATATGATTGCATTTGTGTGAAAGATGAAACTATGGTGACTGATGACATACCAGTATTTGCCAAGAGGTAAGGGTGAGGAAGATGTGATTACAAACGGAGAACACACAGGAAATATTTGGGTGGTAGAACTATACTGTGTTCTTATTATCAGGTGGTTATATGAATATATCCATATATGAAAATTCAAAGAATTTACTTCATAAAAGTAATTTGGGACCTCCCCTGTGGTGCTAGTGGTTAAGGGTCAGCATTATGAAGCTATCTCCAGCCTCTGCAGCATGAGTTCCATCCCCAGTAGCCCAGGGAGCTACCCACATGGTGCAGCAGACCTCTTCTATCTCGCCGCTGCTCCCCTCAGCAGTGTATTTCAGTCAATCCGCCTGTTGTGCTCCCCACTCTGTATATGGTGAATCCTCTCACTTTCCCCCCACCCCCGCACCTCTGGCCTGAATCCCAGTTCTTGTATGTATATATAAATAAATCTTTTTTAAAAAAGGACAGTTTTACTATAGGTTAATCTTTAAGGTAAGCTTCTTGAAAACTAGGAATAAAATGACAACTAAAAGTTCCAGCAAGATTTGGAGGGGCCCAAAGGCACAAAGGTTGATTGATTCTACTCTATTGGGACATCAGCCCACCTTGAACAAGCTTCAGCAGTCTTCAATATGGGGAAAAAATAGTTTCCATACAAGAAAATGGTGAGACTAGCTTTTGGGGAAAGAGAGAATGGAACAGGAAAAAAAAACAAAACAAAACAGGGATTTGAAACATAAGGGGGCAGTCTGAAATCCAGTTCTTGGTCTTCCCTATTTGAGCACAGTAAAGCAGAAAAAAAGGATAATTTTCTCCCACACACAGAGCAAGAGTTACTCTGTGCCAAGTCATCCCCTTAGTCCTCTCAGCTAACTTACCTTAGCCAAAGATTAAAGCAAAGCCATCAACTGTGTTGCTAGCTGTGCACCCCAAAGTATATCTCTGGAATCTTTGTAATTTAAAAAAAAACTTTTTCAGTTGCTATTTTAAATAGAAAGATGACCCCAATAATCATCAAATAATTCCCAGAATATACTTAAACTTCTGCTTGCCAGTTTTGGCATTGCTGACTGTCTTTGAGGTGTGATTTCCAGGACTTTGAAGCGGCTTTGAAGTTTACCTGAGAGGTGAATCCTTCTTCAATTTTCATGGCAGATCTGGACACGCCCCCTGCCCTTCTGAAGAACTTATGCAGCACGGGGGTCCCTATTGAAGAAGACAGCATGTGAATGACACTTCACAGAGAATATACGGGGAAGCACCAGACAAGAGAGGATCAGGCACAGGTGGCTAAGTGACATGAAACCATCACTGCCACTCCCCTTTTCTCATTCCAGAACACAACCCCAAAGGTGCTTGAGACCCCAATGAGTGTGAGGAAGGGGGTGACAGAGAAGATCATCCCTTTTCCACTTCAGACCGGGATCCCTGGGATTACCAATCACGCTTGACCTGCAAGAAGTGAGATAGTTGAGTTCTATATCAGATTGACCCAGATTTTAATAACTAAACATGAATGAAGTGGTGCTCAGCTATCAAGAGACAAAACAGTGAGTCAACAAAGTATGGTTTAAAGCAATGATTAAATAAAAATAAAACCTTTTCATGTTTACACCCCACAGAGTGCAGAGCCACTTCACAGAACACAAAGGTAGAGGTTTGGAGAGAGAAGCTACTTAATAATGCAGTGGCCAATCTCCAGTAATGAGGAGCAGTGTTCTGCAGTTCAGCCCAACCTGGATTAATCAAGGTAACTAGTGGCAAGAGGCTCAGGGGAAACACCAGGAAGTGTTGTCATGATTCTGAATGTAGCAAGCTGCCTCCAAAGCTACTGAAGTTGAGGTAGTGACTTGACATTTTAAGAAGCTAGCTCTGACAGTGGGTATAACATGAACCAAGAGGAAGCACAAGGCAGAAAGATGGAATGCAAGCTGAGTCATTTAGTTCTTTGTTGCTCTCCCAGTTTTCTCTTACTGGAATAGGCCAGGTTCTTGGCGCTCGGGCTGCTTGATAATTGTAGGGGCCGCACATGGACATGGTGCAGATTTACTGATCCAGCAGACAGGGTAAAGGAGGAGTCCAGGAGCCCTCAGTGGCTTTTCAGTCTTTTATTGGGATTTACTGGGTATACAGCAGACAATGGTGCTGGGGGGCTGGGAGGCTGGTCTGAGACGCCGGACTCCCAGCCTCCAGCAAGTCTTCACTCTATCGGGGCTCTCTGGCGTTCTCTCTGCTTCTTTCTCGGCTTCTGCTGGTTCTCAGCTTCTGCTGGTGTCCCCATGATGCCGCCCTTATAAACTCAGTCTCTCAGGCCAGGTGTACCCACTTCAGGTGCCCACCATCAGGCATGCATTCAGGACCACAGGGTTCCCTCATCTGTCCTAACGGCGGGAGGGCAGAAAAGCCTGATACTTTTTCCTTACCCTACAATAATCTACCTGATCATAACATGCAGAAAGCCAATAAGCAGAAACAGAAATTGAAACTAGAAGTTGCATTTTTATTTTTCAGATCACCAGTGACTGAGAGATCGGTAAGTATAATACCCTGAAGAAAGTGGTCTCACATCTCATCTCAAGCTGGCCTTTTTATATTGGATTAAACAAAGACATTTTTCATAAGCAAATAGCCCTTCAGAACAGCCCATCGCAATTGATGTTTCTGGTATTTGTCATGTTTAGCCCCCAGAACTTATTGTCAGCTTCCCCAGTTATTTTGACCCTGGTGCATCAGATGGTGTCCATGCCCCATATTCTTTTGGGTATTAGCGGGGCAGAAATCTCAGAGTTTTAAAGAGTTTTAGTTTAAAGAAAACAGATCATTAGTCATATAGTGTGTCCGTGTGTAGAGTCAGGAATGGACACTGTGCAGGTTTTCTAGGATCCCATGCAGACTAGGTAAAGGAGGAGTCAGAGTCCTCAGTGGTTTTTGCAGATCTTTTATTGGGATTTACCCAGTACACAGCAGGCAAGGGTCCTGGGGGGCCGGGAGGCTGGCAGGCCTCCCAGTCCCCAGCAAGTCTTTACTCTATCTGGGCTCTCCGGTGATCTCTGCTTCTCTCTCGGCTTCTGCTACTTCTTTCTCAGCTTCTCTTTTGGCTTCTCCTTTGGCTTCTGCTGGCGTCCCTGTGACGCCGCCCTTAAAAGCAGTCTTAGCCCAGGTGAATCCCATCTACCCATGCCCACACCCTACTCCAGGTGCCCGCCATCAGACATGCATTCAGGACCGCAAGGATCCATCATCTATCCTGATGGCGGGAGGGCAGAAAAGCCTGACATTTTTCCTTACCCCATACCGTGCATTCTGTGCTGGGTGTGTGTCAATTCCTATTCAGGTGTGTGCCCTTCCCTCCCCCTGAGCATCCTATCATTACCAGTTACAGAGGGTTGTCAAGTACAAAATAGAATCCAGAACAAAGGGGCTGCTTTATTAGTGATGAAGAATTGGTGGGAGTCATGAAGCATTTAAAATTATTTTTTTAAGCAATTTGACAGATACTCTAATTCACCTGATCAGCAGAGCAATGTCTGGAAATCCTCCTGCTTAGGAGACAAACTTCCCGTTGAATAGCAAAATAGATGACTAAGTTTCGGGTATGAAAAGTTGGGATACATGGCTTAAGCTACATATATTCTCTGCTGCAAGAACAAAGAGCAGGAGTGAGAGGGATTGGAAACTCATATATGGCTCAACTCACTTCACCAGAACAGAGCTGCCAGTGTTTTGAAATTCACACCCTATTAGTAATAAAGAAGATAGTTATCTGGGGACCACCCAACTCCTTCCCAAACACACATGGAAATATCACTCTAGATCCTAATATGGTGGTAAGCAGCTACATGCAGGACAGTGTGGAGCTATGGGGTCGTGCCTATATGTAATTCTTAAAAAGTTATCAACACCGATGCACTGAACATAGAAAATTGGCAAAGGAATGGTTAGATGAGGATAGATGCGAGAATTAAGCTGAGATAAATTGGCAGGGCTTATGATCATGCAGATAACAAGCAGGAAAATGGATGTAGAAAACTCAGTTACAGGGTTTGAGAAGAAGTGGATAAGGGAAATGGTCTTAACATTAATAGAAGCAGGAAGGATGAGGGGAGATTCAGAGACAGGTGATTTTGATATTAAACGTGCAGCAACAAGGGTGCCTGAATTGCATTCACAAATGCTAGGGAAAAGAGCCCAAAGCTGAAGAAAGGGAGTGTGGATTCTCTTTCCCACCCACTCCTATAGCGACTGGGTTTTCTGTGTTCCAGTGCCAGGAAGAAGAACTAAGCCTCAGCTTCAGCACACACACAGTGGCTACAAGAAATAAAACAAACCTACTTTTCACATTGACTGATCTAACTCCCCAAGGGTTGGCATTGTCTCCGTGTGTTAGAGAGCGAATATTCAGCCTAAGTAAATGCTGAACTAATAACTAAAGACTGCAACTGTAGATGCTGTGAAGTTTGTGATGAACAGTAATGAAAATGTCAGATGCCACATGGATGAGGAACTTGGTGCATAAGAAACACATGTTATTTAACAATCTGCCACTGAGTGAACAAAAACCAGCTGAAATCAAGCTAGAGGCAGCCAAGAACACACCGCTGAAGTCATTACTGAGCGATACCAAGATTGGCTCAGGAGCAGCAGAGCTGAGGTTCTTATTCTGCCAGAAGGCCAGAGCAGAGGGGGTGGACAGAGTGTGCTGGCAACTGGTAATAAGGGGGAAGGGAGGGGAAATGACAAGCACTCATGTGAAACTAGTTTATATATTGCATGGTGAGCAAAGAAAAGGAGGGGTCACTCTGCTCTAAAATACTCATCTCTGGGCTTACCCCTGTGACAATTTTATTTGGTCAGTTGTATTTTCGGTGTCTTCCATGACTAGGGGAAAATGACCTCTTAAAACAGCAGTTTTCCTAAGTACCCTCAAGAGTTTATAACAGCTTCTCTTAGGAAGAGAACTCTGCCAGGATGGAGCTTAGCACTGCAAGGTTAAGAAATGGAAATGTCAAGTATCTGAAATCACATACCCATTGCATAGGAAAAGCAGGATCAGCCATTCAGACAGATTAACAAGCAGAGTATGTATATGCTGACAGAATAAAAAAACAGGCTATTTCAGCCAAAATCACTGTACAATGAAAGTTACACTGTGTCGGGATATATTTAAAATTTTTGGTCATATAACCTTGGTTTTCCTATCTGTAAAATGGAGATAATGACACCTGCCATACAATGCTGCTGCAAGAAAGGCACAAAAAAAATTTTTTTGATAAGACCAACTCAATAAACTGAATCTAAGTACCAGGAGAAATGTGATATATTTAAATATAGGTGGCAATATAAATGAGCAAGTTAGCAGCTCTGTGCCTCATTTTTTCCACCTAAAATGGAGATAAAAGGGCATTATCTTTGATCTATTTAGCAACAAACTTCAGTTACCTCAACAGTTGATAAATAGCAACTCCCTTGAGCTTCCCTGTGACCTCCTTCTTTGAATACCTGAGGATACACTGTTATCCAGAAGCACAAAGGTTTACCTTTAAAGAATATTTTTTTTTAAACAAGGTAGAATCACTACTCTTATGCAGATATATTACAAACATTTATTTATATGTCAAATATTTATTTAACTCAGTAATTTTTTTTTTTTTTTTTTTTTTTTCGCGGGGACAAGCCTTTAATGCCATCATCACACCAGCCAGCCTTAAACCAGGCTCTGTTTGCACATGCCCAGGTCCAAGACCTCAGGTTCTGGAGAACAAGCCCTAGACAAGCCAGCTGCCAGTACTGGGTCCCTGGAGGACCCCTTTTTGGGCTCAGCATTCCATTTCCCTCCCCACAAAGGAGGTGCTAAGGCCCCTGGGGCCAGGCAGCAGCTACCTCAGAGTGGGGAGCCCACTTCTGCCTTTTGTACCCGCTCACTCCTGTGGGTGCCGTCGCAATATGGGGGCTTCTGGGTGGCCTTGCAGGTACAGAGGGCCACTGTGCGGGTCTCCTGGGCCTTGAACTTGAGTGGAGATAAGCCAGTGCGTTGGAAGAAGTGGGACCCATCACAGAAGGGCTGCTTCTTGCTCCGGCCGCACACACACCACCTGTAGGTTTTTCCAGCTACCAGCTCCACTTTGATGGGTGTCTTCAGGGACACCACAGACTTAGCTGGGGATTTGGGGAACCACCGAGCCAGCCAGGAGGCGATGCCCCGCCTCTGGTTCAGCATCCAGGCCGCCGGCCGCAGGAGCAGCCCCGCGCCGCCCATGCCGGCCCCACCGCGTCGCCAGGCCGGCTCCGCCCCGCGCGGGGTCACCTTCCCGCTTCCCCCCTAACTCAGTAATTATTGATGGAACTAGAAGAACTGTCCTGAACACATCGGTGTCCTGAGACTCCAAAGGTAAGTTTGGACAAATTTATAAATCCATCAGGATTGTTGAAGCCAATTTGCTTAAGGAATGCAAAACTGGTTTCTTCCACAATGAAGAGGAAAGTTAATTGAGCCACCATGGCACAAAAACTTTTTGCAAGTCTATAGACAAGAATTATTTGCGTTATGTCAATGTTGTACAAGTTGAATTTCTATCTATTTAGAGATTGCTAATGTTAACTCATAATCTCTATAGCATTGTAAAAAACTCAAAGCACAAACTCCACAGAATCAGAAAACTGAAAGATATGCTCTAAAGAATATATCCTTTTCATTTGGAGTTACCTGGCAATCTTTTTATTCAATGAAAAATCTCTCAAGAATTTTTTTGATGCCACCTTCCCCATTTGGTCAAGAATAGTTCCAAAGAAAAAACATTCCTGTAAGGTTGGTCCATTCGATTTGGCCTCATTATTTGCAAAGGTGTAATAGGAGCCTTTCTAAAAAGCTCCTTTTGGAACTGCTTTGGAAATCTAGAGCTGGATTTCCAATTGCTTAGAATTGCTTTGGAAATCTAGAGCTGCACATTATTGAACAATCACAAAATAAACTTCAGTTGGGAAATTTTCATGAGGATTTTTAGATTGAACCTTTAAAAGTTTATAGTCTTGGACCTCCCTGGTGGTACAAGGGGTTAAGACACAACCTATGAAGCTGTCCGCAGCCTCTGCAGCACGATATCGATCCCCTGGCCAGGGAGCAACCCACATGGTGCAGCAGACCTCTCCCGACTCACCTGCTGCTCCCCTCAGCAGTGTATTTTAGTCACTCTGCCTGTTCTGTTCCCCACTCTGTCTCTGGTGAAGCCTCTCACTCCCCCTCCACCTCTGGCCTGTACCCCAACTCTTATATGCATAAATAAAAAAATCTTTAAAAAAAAAGTTTATAGTCTTTGCTGTCTTTGGCTAGAAAACCAAACCCAGTTCTCTTCATCAAATTTCACCTGTATCACCAAACCCCGTGGGTGAACACTTCTCTCCTCCTATGTTCCATTATCTCTCAGGAGTGGCTTTCCTCATCACCTGGAACGCTGGGCCTTTTAAGCCAGCTTCCAGACTAGTCTCCCTGAGAGGCTTTTGTAAGCATTGGCCCCATAAGGAAATCCTAAGTAAGTAAAGTAAGTCTATTTTATTTCCTTACAAGTGATATCATACCTGGTTAAATGAGAATCATTCTTAAATAAAACATTCTAGGCAAAGCTTTGACTGTATACCCCAATATTTCCTATTATCTCATGGCACAAAGGAGGACATATTTTATTGAGCTTATGTAAATATATAATGTCATGAACAGTAAAAAGATTTAGTAAGAGTTTCTGATTTCCATTGGGGGTAAGGGAGACGGAGTTAGTGGGAATCAGATACTGTTTGAAAATGCTGCATTTTTACTTACAATAGCAGCAGCTACTAAGTTGCTCTTGGTTACAGAGCGCTTTACAAAAAGCAAAGGAGCTTGCTTATATATCTAGAATAGAGAACAGTAAATGAGCATCAATAAAGTTTCAAACAAATATTCACAATACCATTTGCTGATCAGTTCATTCAGTCCTATGTAATTAAATTGTGTTCTACTAGACCATGCATACATTAACAGCCTTAGAACACTGTCTTCTTGACTTAAGAGAGTTTGGAAATCCTGACTTAGCCCACTGACAAACAATGCCATCTGTACCCAGAAGTCTATTCTTAGAAAAGTCAATAGTTTGAAGTGCTCAGTATACGAAAGGGCTGAAACAATGCTTGTTTGTTGAAGATACAAACTGTGATACAAACTCAGTTCATACAAGTAAGAATTATTATTATTTTTTAAAATATTTATTTATTTATGCATACAAGAACTGGGGTACAGGCCAGAGGTGTGGGGGCCGTGAGAGGATTCATCAGAGACAGAGTGGGGAACAGAACAGGTAGACTGACTGAAATACATTGCTGAGGGGAGCAGCGGGCAAGTCAGGAGAGGTCTGCTGCGCCATGGGTATCGAACTGGCTGGGTATCGAACTTGTGCGGCAGTGGCTGCGGATAGCTTCATAGGTTGCGTCTTAACCCCTTGCACCACCAGTGAGGCCCCATACAGGTAAGAATTAGAAAAACAAAAACTACCTATAGATGACAGATGAAAGAAAGTGTGATTGTTTATTACTGATATTTTCACATGTGAAAGATCTGATGAAAGTTCAGGATAAAGTGGCTGATGAGGAAATGTGGTCATTTCTCTGCATACAAAACAAGATGATAAAGTGATTCCAAAAATAACTTTTTAGACAGACTTCCTATGGGTAATAATTGAGTCTATTATCAAATGTTACATTTGATTTATAAAATCATGAATTTAATTATGTAGAGAAAAAATTGATGTATATACAATAATCTTGAGATATATATATAAGAATACGAAAACATTCAGTAACTCTGGAGTAGGGCTTAGACATCTGCATTTTTTTACAAAATTCTATGGGTAATGCTAATGTGCATCTCTTATTTAGAACAACTGTCCTAAAAGATGTTAGATTCAAATGAAAGAAGCTTATTATCAAAAAGACAAGACTTAAAGGATTGGTGAGCATGTGGGAAAAATGAAACCCTTGAGCACTTGTGTAGGTGGGAAAGTAAATTGATGCAGCCCTTATGGATAACAGTATGAAATTTCCTCTAAAAACTAAAAATATAACTGCCATATCACCCATCAATCCCACTTTTAGGCATATATCTCAAAAGATACCTATACTCCCATGTTTACTGCAGCATTGTTCACAGTAGCAAAGATATGGAAACAACTAATATATACATAGACAGATGAATGAGTGAAATATAATGGAATAATATTCAGCCAAAAAGAAGATGGAAATAATGCCACTTGCAATAATATGCATGAATCTTGAAAGTGTTACATTACATGAAATAAATTAAAGAAAAAACAAACACTATATGATCTCACAGATATGGAGGTTTAAAATATGTCAAACTCATAGAAATAGAATGGTGTTTTGCAACGCCTCTGTAATGGATGAAATGTTGGTCAAAAAGGGTACAAACTTCCAGTTAAAAGATGAATAAGTTCTGGGAATCTAATGTACAACATGATGACTATAGTTAACAACACTATATTGGACTCTTGAAAAGTGCTAAGAGAGTAGATCATAAATTTTCTCATTTCAAAAAAGATAGTCATGTTAGGTAATGGAAATGTTAACTAATTTATGTTAAACAGCCTCCTCTGGAGAAATAGGGTGACCCAAGTTGTGAGTTCTCAACCTGCATAATTAAGAACTCAGAACAAGACCCAAAAGCAGACATACAGAGAGAAATTTTTAAAAAGGTTTATTTTATTTCCAAGGAAATGAGAAGAGGGAGGGAGAGAATAGGGGGTAATGAGAGAGAGGATTAATCCAATGACATTTCCCACCAGCAACATAGTGTGAGTGAAAGTATGCATGCTGTTCAGTTTTAAATCAAGTATGGCCACTTAACTCTATCCCTAGTTCCCAGTGGAAGCCTGTTCAGGAAGTCAGATTCACAGCATTCTGGGAGTTGTAATCCTTGGCACCTGTGATCTTGGGCAAGGAGATGGGGGTGGAGCCCATTCAGAGCATCATTCACTGGCTTGGAGTTTGCTTCTCACTGTTCCCCTGACAGTACATCGTATCATATTATACACCTCTATTTTACAGTATCATGTCATTTCTATTTCTATAAAACTGAGGTAGGGGAATGGTGGTTTATAAATAATAACTGAAATTGACTGGCAACACTACATTGTTGTTGCCTAATATCTGTCAAACTACTACTGAATTCTGAGCAATGGGAATATATTATAGACAATGAGGGCCATGACCAATCTTCAGGAATTTTCAGGTATATTTATATTAATACATTTTATGTATTCAAATATAACCTAGGGAAATCTAAGCATGTCTTCTGATTCAATAGCTCATTAAACAAATTAATTATTTCTATCATTGTTTTATAAGAACAAATAATTGTAATTTTTCAGAGATCTTCTGGGAAATCTCAAAGATAGTTTCAGGTATATCAGAATAAGAGAATATGTTCTGAAAGGATTTTATTCTTTGATTTTGCTCTTTTCCTTCCAGACTTGCCTGGCCCTTTCTGCCCCATTCTGATGGGTCCCCACCAGAAGTTGCCTTAGACACGCGTGGCAAGCTTTCGCGTCTCACTGGCCACACTTAGCTCCAACCCTGCTTTGCTGGGCATTTACCCACAATGGAATGGGTAATGTTAGGTGCTTTATTGAAAACTATTATCCTTTCTTCTGTTCTCTCTATTGCATATCAATTCTATTAAAGTTCTTTTCTGTTAAAGGCCTTGCATACAGAGAACATGCTTTGTCTTTTTGCAGTGGATGGCAAAATCCATTTAGAGCATGTAGATTTGGGGGTCCCAGGGTGCCCCTCATTCTGCCCACTAAAATTTCCTTATTTAAAATTTGATTTTGAAGACAAAAATTAAAAGTCAGAGGACATTTAGAAATCAGGTATTATAGTACCTCTAATAGATATCTGAGAGAAATAATGCTTAATTACACATTTAATCAGTGACAATAAAGTATTAAAAGTAAATATAAGAATACCACAGCTTAAAAAAAAAAAAAAACTAGTTCTTTCATGAGAGGAGGCTTTGTTTTTGATAGGCATTTTTTTTCTTTAAATAATCTAACAGAAGATCGCCACAATTATTTAAGGGTGCTTTAAAAAAAGAGAGACGAGGTGAAATGACTCTCAAACAACATAAAACAAACACCTTTCAAATATTTTATTTAACTCGTTAGTTAATGAAGGAACTGAAAAAGGTGTTACATCCAGTTCAAAGGAGAATTCAAGGATCAGACAAACATGGAAGCCCCTAAGATATGTTTGATTTGCTTAATATGTGCAAGACTGGCTTCTCTCACAGTGGGGAAGAGAAGTCCATTGAATATTTTGCATGTTAAAATAAAGAATGATTTGGATTGCTATCAGTTTTCTGCTGGTTAATTTCTCTCTACAGGTTATAGGATAGTCCAGTGAAAATGAAAGGTCCAAACTCCTCAGAATCAGATAGAAGAATGTGTTCTATACCCTGTGTAGTGTTCCATGGGACACACCTACCAATCTTTTGATCTATTTAAAAGTCTTTCACAATATCTCCTTCACTCTACCACAGCAGCAGGCCTCCTCCAGGATCCTAGTCTATCAGCTTGTCAGGCTTGTTAATATTTACCATGACTTGTTTAATATTCTTACTATCACTCCTGTACACAATAGGAGCTTATCTGTCCTTGATAAGCTTCTCTTCTAATGGTAAGACAGAGCAGTAAATATGATAGAGATAAACCTAACCTGCTTGTAAGAAACAGTAAACTAAATTTTAAGGTCAAGGAAGGCTCTATGGAACAGCAGTATGAATTAGCAAAAAAGACTAGGAGGGCCTCCCCTGATGGCACAGGCTGTTGAGGGCAGCGCTGTGAAGCTGTCCGCAGCCTCTGCAGCACTGATTGGATCCCAACCGGCTGGGGTCCCACATGGCGCGGCAGACCTCTCCTGTCTCACCCCCTGTTCCCGTCAGCAGTGTATTTCAGTCAGTCTGCTGTTCTGTTCCCCGCTCTGTCTCTGGTGAATCCTCTTACCCTCCCGTGCATCTGGCCTGTACCCCGGTTCTTGTATAAATAAATAAATAAATCTTTAAAAAAAAAAAAAAAGACTGGAAAAGATGGCAATGAAGAAAACAAAAGGAAGAAAGATGACATGGCTTGAGCTATATAATCTAGAGGCAAACTAGGAGCCTCTCTAGTGGCACAAGGGATTAAACGCAGCACTGTGAAGCAAGCCACAGCCTCCACAGCACGAGTTCGATCCCCCGCCGGCCAAGGAGCTGACCCACATGGTGCAGCAGACCTCTCCTGTCTCACCTGCTGCTCCCCTCAGGAGTGTATTTCAGTAGATCCGCCTGCTCTGCTCCCGGCTCTGTCTCTGGTGAATCTTCTCACCCCTCACCCCCGGCACTTCTTGTATGCATAAATAAATCTTTAAAAAAAAAAAAATCTGGAGGCAAATTAGATAAGAGTGAGTTCAAGAAACTGCAAGTTCATTTAAGTTTTGGAATGAAGACCACTGCCCTTAGTTAGAGTACAATTGAAGAGTAGCAAGGGACCCTAACTATTAAGGGGTACACACTTTAAAAAGGGATCCAGTTATCTTGCACGCAAAAAGTCAAGGGAAACAGACTGACAGTATGGCAATATTAATAGAAAGAGAGGGAAGAAAGAGGGAAGAAAGGATTTCGAATAACAGTAACTTTCAAAAATTACCTATTCCCTCATAGGCAAATGCCCAGTCAAATAGGCTTGGACAAAAGCAGGACCACTGGGGCCCAAAAACTTGCCACATGTCCAAGTTACCTTCTGGCAAGAGACCACAAAAATGGGGGTAGGCAGGTCTCAGAGAGCTGAGACAGAAGGAGAGATTCACAATACAAAATATGTCACATAATCCACCAAAATAATGGCTGCCATTGTCTCTGCCAAGGGCCAGGAGCAGCCTCTCCACATGTCTCTCACCCCTTGTCTTACTTCCAGGTATCGCCGCTAATCAGTTGATGATGGGGTTCTAATGAGATGGCAGGGTTCGGTGAGGGTGTTCTTGTGTTAACTCTGAGAAAGTGTTCACAGAATTCCCCTTTCAGCAGCACATGGTAAGTTTACCCAGGAGATAAAGACGCTTGCACAGACACAGGCAGGCAAAGGCTACATTTTAAAAAGGGCAGGTTTTTAGGAAAAGAAGGGAAAAAGAGAGGTGTCTGCATTGACATAGCAGGCAGTCTAGAGATGAGACCCGAAAATTACCAGGGCAGAAATTGTTCTGATACAGTGTTTCTTTTGTGGGAACAGGTTCATTCCATTGTGAAATTGTTGTTATTATTAAATCAATCACTTCTAGGATGTGACTGGGTTAATTTTTAAAGACTAGTGTTTCTCTAATGGCCCTCAATCTCCATATCCCCACCTCTGGTCCAAGCCTAGGGATATGTTCTAGAGCAGTCTGCACCTGAGGATTGTTCATTCTATAGGTAGTTTAATGACTATATTAATCATTTCTACACCACCTCCTTTCTGGCCTTGTAAAGCCTCCCCCCCCCCCTCCAAATTTTCTACTTTAAGCCTCCGTCAGTGCTGGGGTGCAAGATGAAGCCAGTAAAAGAAGAGAGTAAGACCAAGCATGACATGTGTTTAGTTGCAAACCAAGTGTGGTCACTTTATTCCACCTCTTGTTCCTAGAAGCCCCCCAAAGAGGAAGTCAGGTTCATAACATGCTGGGAGTTATAATTCTGAGATCTCTGTGGTGTGGAGATGGAAGTGGATTCTGTAAAAATGTCAAGGGGTGACTCATTCCTCTAATACCTTAACTCAATATAGAAATAAATGCCTGAGTAGCAGGTATCCTCACTGCTTTTGAGGATTTTAATAAAAATAAATGACAAGCAAAGTATTTGAGTAGGGTATTGTAAATAATTCTCAGCCAGTATAAAAATGGCTTGAAGCCATTTTAAATATTGCCTAGAAATTATTTATAAGGTCTGATATAACATTATGCAATAAACACACACAATTGAGGGTTTGTTAAAATTTAACCCCAATTTAGAAGCTAGCCAAAAGAGGGCTAAGACCAGAATAAGCAAGTGATTTATCTGGAGTAATCTAGTCAAGGAAAAGTTCTGAAAAAAAAATCCTCAAACTCAAACAATTGAAGTTACCATTTTCCCAGAATTAGCAAATTCTTAAATTGACAGAAGGCCATCTCTTCTTGTGATAGGTTGCCGTATTGAACATTGAGCTAGATTCATCAGTCTTGGAAAGAAGAGTTATTGTTCCAAACACCACTTGTTGGCATAAAGGTTCCCAGCCTACCCTAACTTTACATCTGGAAAATGAGATTTTAACCAATGTTGCTAGATGACTTCCTCTTAAAAATGTCAGGTAAAATTTCTGTGCTATGTACCAAGCACTTAAAAAACATGACTTGTTTAATCTTAACACAACCTTATGTGATACTGTAAATTATCATGCCCATTTTACAGATGAATAGGCTAAGAACCAGGATGTAAAGCAACTTGCCTATATTTTTCGTACACAACAATGAGTGAAACTAAGAAGATATCTCACTTGAATCCACTTATTGATTCTAAAGCTCATAGTCTTAAAAATAGAAAAATGGAGCTCCCCCAAGCACTTTTAAATGATGACATTTATTAATAGCCATAAAAAGGGCCTGTGTTATCTGGCAAGTAGGCATTCTGGCCCATAACCAGGACTGCCTTTAACATTTTTGTAGGGTCCTGGACAAGAATACAAATGAAAATCCACATACCATGTGTCTAAATATTAAGAGTAATAAATCAATCTAGCAAGCTGTTAAATAAAATATGTTCTATACTCGTGCCTTGATATATATATACTCTATAATGACTGGAAGGCCAGCTTCAAATTTAGAATCCCTCCGCATAGCATCCTGCCTCTTCCCCACCTCTCCTTCTGTACATACCCTATTAAGCCCTGGTTTCATCCCACACTGCAAAGGGACTGGCATACACATATGTGGTCATGTCATCCCACATATCCAAGCTCCATCTACAGCCCCCACACAGCTGTCCCTTTGGTCACTGGCCAGTGTGGTCTGCCTCCAGAGTATGAATTTAGGGAAAAGTTCCACACAGATCCTGGAAGCAAGCTCAGGTCACTTAACATAGAGAATTCTGGGGACCCACAAGTGTCTAGAAGGTATTCAAAGTATAGTCTTTGGACTTGTGCTGATCTTTGAATTGTTGTATTCTGCACCATCAATGAATGCAGACAGTGAAAGTAAGCATTTAGAGCTTTTGATAGCAATTTGACAGCACTGCAACATTTAAATGCAGAAATTTGTATTTTACAAAAGTACTGGTCAGCAAAAAAAAATGGAAATTAAAAAGGGGGAAGGGATTTTAACTGTAAATGGATAGAAAAGCTCTGTCTGGAATGGGGGTGGGGATGGGAGGTAAGCTGGTGTATATATATCCCTTTGGCTAAAGACTCATTCTCATGGAGCGGAGGAGGAAAGGTCTAAGGAGGCCTGAGCAAGGCCCTTTAAAGCAGGGGCTTCAAAAAAAGGATTTCTCTTATCCAGGTCTCAGGGCAGTTCTGACAATCACAATACCTTTTTTAGTTCTTTAAATCTTTCTTTAAAGATCTGCATATCATTGGGCCTTTGCAGTCATAAGAAGCTGCCTGAACTGTGAAAGTAAACCCTGCTGTAAAGTGTGTGGTCTTTGGGGATCCCACATGACAATAAGCAGATGCATAGCTAATAAGTGGCTAATGGGAAACCCACTAAGCCTCTAGAACTCCTGCTACCAGCATTCTACTGATTACCTCTAGCAGGAAAATCAGGTCAAAGTCAATAAAACTCAGTTTCTATGAAATCAGCATTACTTTAATAGTTCCATGGAAAGATTTTAGATTTTCTGTGTTTTTCCTTGCCTCAAACTTCAAGTCCTACTGAAGACACGTTCCCTAACCTGTTTGTTGTTGTTCCTATGCCTGCTGATAAAGGATTTGGAAGGAAAGGAAAGGAATTTGAGATGTTTAAAAAATAATAATTTTTCAAGAGTAAAGCAGAATAACTCAGAATACTACTTACAATCACCTTGAAGGTATTGCCTAGAGGTTTTGACCAAGAATAAATTGTTTTTAAAATGATTTGGGCTAGGGATTAAGACTTTCCACTATGTTTTTTTTTCACTTCATAATTCTATTCGTTCAATCTTTAGCATGTATATTCTTCCCATTTTGCACATTCCTCCTTTTCATATTCCCTTTAAAAAATGTACACCCACACCCATTAACTAGCAGTAGATGAAAATTGTAGTCCTTTAAAAATAATATTTAACTATTAAGAATTTACACAATGTCTATTTTGATGCAGACTATATACTAAGAGATTATGTTTTAAAGTAATCAATGTCTAGTCACAATTAATTTTTTTTAAAGATTTATTTATTTTTTGCATACAAGAACTGGGGTACAGGCCAGAGGTGCAAGTGGTGAAAGGATTCACCAGAGACAGAGTGGGGAACAGAACAGACATATTTACTGAAATACACTGCTGAGGGGAGCAGTGGGTGAGCCAGGAGAGGTCTGCTGGGCCATGTGTGTTGCTCCCTGGCCAGCCAGGGTTCGAACTCATGCTGCAGTGGCTTCAGATAGCTTCATAGGTTGCGACTTAACCACTTGCTCTACCAGGCCCTACAATTAATCTTGTCAATTCTTGTACAGATTCTAGAATTTTTCTATTGAAACACAAAATGTAATGGTTCATATTTTACATAGACTAGCATCAAAGAAGGTAAAGCAAAAGGAGAAATCTTCCAATACCTTTCCTAAAGAAAATTCCTCTCAATCTGTCCCAGGATGCACACATATTTTGTGACAAATTAGCCCTCTTTTCTTTGAAGACTGGGTTTTTTCCATTGGCAAAGGATTACCATCAACTTTATATGACTGTTAAATTAATGGTTGTAAACCAACAAGAGTTTTCAATATCATACTTAAAATTACATAAATAATGTTCAGTTACACCAACACCTTAGTGAAATACAAGGTCCCTTAATTATATATAAGATTTTAACCCTGGAGGGGGCCTCCCTGGTGGCGCAAGGGGTTAAGATGCAAACTATGAAATTATCTGCAGCCACTGCAGCATGAATTCAATCTCTGGCCAGGGAGCTACCCACATGGCACAGCCGACTTCTCCTGACTTGCCAGCTGCTTCCCTCAGCAGTATATTTCGATCTGCCTGTTCTGTTCCCTACTCTTTCTCTGGTGAATCCTCTCACTACCACCCCCGCACCTCTGACCTATACCCCAGTTCTTGTATGAGTAAATAAATAAATCTTATTAAACAACAAAAAAAGAGAGCCTCCCTGGTGGTGCAGGTGGTTGAGCGCAGCGCTGTGAAGCTGTCTGCAGCCCCTGCAGTGCCAGTTCAATCCCTGCCGGCCGGCAGTGGAGATACCCACATGGCATGGCAGACCTGTCCTGTCTCGCCCGCTGCTCCCCTCAGCAGTGTATTTCAGTCAGTCTATCTGTCTTTGGTGAATCCTCTCACCCTCCCGCACATCTGGTCTGTACCCTGGCTCTTGTATAAATAAACAAGTCTTTAAAAAAAAAGATTTTAACCCTAGAATAGTCTGTCAACAATAACCCTTTTACTCAAACAGTGACTTAATCCCTAGAGAAAAAAATGACTTAGGTCTGTTTTTCCTGAGCCTTTCTTGGTATTAACTTAGGCAGGCATCTTTCCATCACCCCTAGACAGGTGGATATAGGTTTAAGAGGTGATTTAAGGGGCCTCCCTTGGTAGCGCAGTGGTTAAGTGCTGCGCTGCGAAACTGCCCGCAGCTTCTGCAGCGCTGATTCAATCCCCTGCCACCGGCGAGAGATCCACATGGCGCGCAGACCTCTCCTGCTGTGCCTGTTATTCTCCTCAGCAGTGTATTTCAGTCAATCTACCTGTTCTGTTCCCTGCTCTGGCTCTGGTGAATTCTCTCACCCTCCCACACTTCTGACTGTACCCAGTGCTTGAATAAAAAAATTAAAATTAAAAAAAAGATGTGATTTAAGAATCATGTAGAATAACCTTAGAATGCATATTTGAAGGCCATATCCATAAACATTTTGATTTAGTAAACCTGAGATCTTACCAGGAATCTGATTTTTTGTGCAAGCATCTGGGGGATTGCAAGGAAGGATTTTCAATTAAAACACAAAATTTAATGGCATGTTTTAATTATTGGCTAGTTTGACTAATCCTTACTGCCAATTTGAGTTCTTTCTATTTTTATAACCAAAGCATTACAGCAGAAAAAATAAGACTTCACAAATAAGTATTGTGTAAATTGATTTAACATAACTAAAGTTGTCAAAGAAAATTCAGATCCATCATCTCTTTATCAGAAACTTTTTGCTAGTTAAACCCAAATTTAGAGTATAGATGATTTCAACCCTATTGTTTAATAGGCTGGCCCAAGAAATCTTTTAATATTAAATAAGGAAAAGTATCTGTTATTTAATAGTTAGAAGCTAGACATTGTAAAGTTACATGTAAATTTATAGATTTCTATCCATTATAAAGAGAGTTCTAAAAGTTAAAGTTGTGTCGCCTGTAAGGAATTAGCCAACTTTACATCAACGAGCAAATTTATTGTGCTTTTTTTTATTGGGGTACATTGGTTTAGAATGCTGTGTATGATTCAGAGGTATAGGATCACACCTCTTCTGATGAATGTTACTTGACACCACATGATTTTCCATTTCTCAAATTTTCTTTTAAATTTGTTTTATAGGTGCTTTCATTAAGCAACAGGTTGAATAAAAGCATTACATATATTCATTTTATATTTGTTTGAGAGTCATGTTTTTAATTTTTTTTGAGAATTTCACTTTGGCAGTTTCGGAGA
Organism: Talpa occidentalis; assembly: GCF_014898055.3. Classification (NCBI taxonomy): domain Eukaryota; kingdom Metazoa; phylum Chordata; class Mammalia; order Eulipotyphla; family Talpidae; genus Talpa; species Talpa occidentalis. The sequence goes on along the minus strand of NW_023601322.1, from coordinate 35,255,571 downwards.
TTCCTCTGAGATGCTTAGATGCACTACGTGCCAGAGCCAATTAAACCTTGCTGGTCAAGAAGTACAATTTCTTGTGCTGCTTAAGCCCAGGCTCATCTACACTTGGCTCCCAGAGAGAATCTTAAAGCAGCCAGAGACTCGTGCTGACTCTGTCTCATTTTTTGTTTCCTGCCTGATATTGTTTTGTTTCTGGTTCTCCATCACATTTGGTTCTGATTCTAGTTTGTCACAGCCAATACATTATTTCCCATCAGTGACAGCAATGGCAATCTGGTTTTATGGTTTGACAGTGTGGTTGTCTGTATTAAAATTATGAACATCATCTGCCCTGTCAGGGGAAGAGATGAAAATTTTTTATTTGTTCCTTTATGCACTCACATCAATTAAGAAAATATTTTGTGTGCATTAAAAAGAAAATAGCACTTAAAAGAAAATGGTGAGTTTTTGTGTTCCTCTGTTTACTTAGACCTGCAGCTCAGATAATAAGTGAACACCTTTCTGTGTCTGTAATTGAGACAAGCTTTAACCTCTCACTGTGTAAATTGGAAATGTTGTCCTGACTCCAAAGGGTATTAATAAATTAGATGACAAAGTCTCAAAATAGAGGGCTCTAATTTGTGTTGGTTTATAGAGATTAACATGTGCTTACATAAATGGAAGTTTCCTGAAATTCTCCCAGAAAATAAAGAAACTGAATCTTTTAATACAAAACAAACTACTAGTCCAAAACTGCGTTTATTTAAGAATCCAAGTTTACATAATCAAGCTAAACCACTGGGCAAATAAGCTTTGTAATAGTAGTTTTAAAAAAAAGATATATCTTTCCCATGTTTATATTAGTTTAGTATTATATAATAATTTGTTAGACTTTGTTTTCATGAATTTACAAAACATCTTACACTTGTTGATCTAATAAATTGATACTAAGCCTATATTTTTAAGATGATAAAATACATAAAATTACCATCAACTAAATGATTATAATTCTGATAAGCTTTTGATACTTATCATAATTATGTTCTATAGAGTTTTTATTTAAACGTAATTTCCTAGTTCCTTAGTTTAAAAATCTTAGAATTAATTATTGGATAATCTTTTGATACTTCGAAAATTTCTAAATAAAAGAGAACACTGAAACCCCAGCACAGGAACAAGTTTAATATATGTACCCTGTTTTTTTTTTTTTTAATGTTAGAATGGTTATAATTCTGTTTTTTTGATTTTTTATTATTTTTTTTTTTAAGGTTAACAAAAGGTTTATTTACAAGGGAAGGGGAATGAGGTAATGTACAACTCAGGGAGAAAAGAGGAAGATAAATTCTTAAGTGTGTCCTACCTGTTCTGCCAGCCTGGAATCCCAAAGGGCCAAGAGCACGAGCCAAGTGTGCCCGACCCCACTAACGCCGCTGGTTTTTATTTACAAGCAGAAAAAAATGGCTGCTTAACTCCACCCTTAGGTCCTCGCCACTTCCCTTTAGGGATCCTGGGATTTGTAGTTCCTGGTGTTTGATGGAGTGGGGGTGGCATCCACAAAGCCTGTATGGATTTAGCTTCACTTTTTGCCATCATTTCCATGGTGTTGAAGATCAAATATATGGATGCTGGGGTACAGTCTCAGATGAAAATTTTTCTCAGGGTTCCCATTGGAAAGCAAACCAGTCTCTCCAGGTATTGTCCATTGTGGAAAGCAAAAGTCCTCCATTCCTGGGAAATAGTTTATCAGTTCAAGCAAAAAAAAAAAAAAAAAAAAAAAATGGAGACATTAGCCAAAACAAAACAGCAAAGGTATCAAATCACAGGAAAAATATTAAAATTGATTCAACTTATGCATAAACAGGTTCTCTCAACCTTGATCCCAAATTGTTTCAACAGCATAGCAAAAGTTTGCAAACCAAACCTACTTTTAAACCATATTACCTATTTTTGCATAAAATCACAGGGCAGAAAAACTAAACAGCAATTTGAGTTGCTTTGTTGGAATACTCCATAAAGGATCAGAGCCAACTTTTGACATCTGGTCCACGTAGGCTTCAAGAACAAAGTTGGTCTCATCAGACTCCACCTGGGCTTCCTCTTCTCGAGGGTACTAGGGCTTTTTCTTTTTCCAGGTTTTCCAGTCCTGCCCATGGAGGCAGCTTCCCCACCTCCCTTGGAGGTCTCTGGAGCCTATGAACAAAGCAACGGATTCTCTTCTTGGTGCAGCTCTGTTTCAACTTCCTGGAAGATTCCATAGAGTGGTTATAATTTTGGATAATGATAAAATGTGTTCATTCTTGTCACTTTAAGAACACACAAAACTGGGCCTCCCCAGTGGCGCAGCGGTTGAGCGCTGGGTTGAGAAGCTGCCCGCAGCCCCTGCAGCGCCAGTTCGATCCCCGGCTGCTCCCCGGCCACCAGAGGAGGGTCCCACATGGCGCGCAGACCTCTCCTGCCGCCCGCTGCTCCCCTCAGCAGTGTACTTCGGTCCTTCTGTCTGCTCTGCTCCCCGCTCTGGCTCTGGTGAATTCTCTCACCCTCCCGCGCTTCTGACTGTACCCCGTGCATGTACAAATAAACAAAACAAACAAATAAACAAATAAAAACATGCCTCTATTAAAAAATAAATAAAAAATTAAAAAAAAAGAACACACAAAACTTAATTGTGTGAATAAAGGGACTGAGTTTTGCTTCTTTGTTTGTTAAAGTGATTATGTGATTGCCAATCATCAATTACCTTCCTCTTAGCAAAATAGAAGTTAGTTTATTTAGGAAAGGTTTAATATGAGAAACTGAGACTATACCAGGAGCATGGACACTAGAGAAATACAATTGACTATGCAAAGTCATGGAATGTGATTTTGTTTTTCATGGAAAACAAGAATAAAATTGTCCTAAAGGAAAGTGTTGGTTTGTTCCAAAATGTGAAACATAATGGAAAACAAATTTGGGGGTTGTATAGCAAGGTATAGATATTTTAAGGGAACTCGATTTTATTTTCTTGGTTTATAATACCTGAGTCTGAAAAAAAGTAATGAAATGTGTTAGAATTTTGACAAAGTTTGCTTAGTTCTAATGAGCTTATTCTTGAATTAATTTGTAAAAAGAGTTTGAAAACCCTTTACTGTCAAATATTGTATTACTACAAACTAGAACTTGACTTTCTCTCTATTAAGATGACAACCAATCTTGAAATATTCTTAACAATTTGTAGTAAATGGTACTCCTTACCCCTATATAATCTTGTGAGAATTCCATACTCACAAGGAACAGTCTGTGCTTTGTGCTGCTTAATGATGTGCTTATTATGTTTTCAGAGTTGGGTGGGGGGAGGCAAAATTTATTCACTTGTTGAAGAGGCTGGGTTCTTCAAGAGCACTTAATGAGACAATTAGGCATTTAGGGATCCCCCTCTAAGAAAGGATTGGGCAGCTGCAGAATACCGCAATGGCAGAGAACAGTTCTGCAGGCCACAGAAGGCTTTGACCAGTGCACGGAGAGTTCAGGAAAACAGACGAGTGCGGAGTTGAGCCAAAATGGCCAGGCCTTTACACCTGGGATCACTAGATATGTGCCACCCTGGAAAAGGAATACACTTCGATAAGGTAGTCACTGGAGCTGAGAAAATTCCACAAAGATCTAACAGCTTGAAGCTGCATGCTGATAGCTGGGCAACAAGTCCTTCATGAACAGTATCCTGGGAAGCTTATCTCTATGTTCACCACAATCCCCTAAGGTGATGTTACTTTCTACTATGTTCATTTTGAAATGTTGTATTGTTACCTTCATTAAATAGCAGCAAAGCATTCATTCATTCATTTTCATTCATTCATTTATTCATTCCTAGAGCTCACATATTTATCACCAGGCAGGTACAGAAGCAGACCAAGAGATGATGTGTCCACAAAGCAGTAATGCCCACAGCATGACATGGTACATGCTACTGACCTCAGCACAGCATGAATATGCCATCTTGCATGTGATCCCCTACAAACCAGACCCAGCTTGGCTCCCCCACACTGTCTCCTCCCCAAACTGCATCTAACTTTATTACCAGTTTTCATCTGAACCCACTGTGGAATTGGACAATTCTGTTTTTGTTTCTTGGCTAGGAATTGCAGGATCATAAATGTCCCATGAGAACACCTAGCTAGAAGGAGGCAAGAGCACATAGCCAGAGAGAGAGGGAAGGTGTGAGAGAAGTAGGGAAGCATTTAATCTCAGGAATCCAGGGATCCTATTTTAGCCCAATGAAAAATCTCTTCTAACAAATCTTGACTTTGCATTATCAAGATCAGAAGCCACATGAGGAAAACAGAAATTTCAAGACAATTTTTATCATTTAAAATTAACTTTGTGGTTTCCCACTCAGCCTCTGGATGTTCCCAGTGTTTGCCTAATAAAAGTAGAAGCTAGAAATGATTGACATGTTTGGATGGTTCAATATTTCTCAGTTAGCTCAACCCTGTTGTAAGCTGTCAAAGGATGTGTACCTATTAAGCACTATTAACCAAATTGAATCAGAGATTATACCCTCTACAACAGTCTTTTTCCAGTGTGGTCCTGAGATCAGCAGCATCAAACTTACCTGGGACCTCGTTGGAAATACAAATTTTAGAGCTCCTATGCAAATCCTCTGAATTTTCCCAGTAGGCCCAGAAATCCAACTTTTAAATAAACCCTCTACATACTAGTGCCTGATGAAGTTTGAAAATCATTACCTTCCAGAAATGAAAGAAAGGATCTAAATATTTGTTAGTGAGCTCAATGTCTTACCCTCAGGAGAACTATTGATCAGAATCATCAAAGATTTATGTATCTTATTGCATTAGAGAATTTGCTGCTCCTAAATCTTTATATTATTAATTTAATAACTTAATCATAGCCATTAGCCTAATTATCACAGATTTTGACTCAACCCTGATGCTTACCTGAAGACTGCAATAAGCTACAGAAATGAATTTGTATCTTCCAGAGAGGAAAGTCTCAGTGACTCATGGAAATGTCTACATTAGAGATTTCAAAGCAGAGACAGACTCACAGGCTTTAGAGCTTAACATTGACATCACTTAGGTAATTATTCCTGCAGTCAGAATTTGCTCTAGAAGCAGATAATTTCATGAAAGTGAAACAAAAATTAATAACACAAAGGACTAGATGCCCCAATGAGAGAAATTTAGCTGTAGTTCATTTGGAATATATTTAGTATTTTTGTGTTATTTTTTTTTTTTTTTGGTGGGACCCTCGCTGGTGGCTGGGGAACAAACCGGCGCTGCAGAGGCTGCGGGCAGCCTCGCAGCCCAGCGCTCAACCGCTGGGCCACCAGGAGAGGCCCTGTGTTCTATTTTCTAATTGGTATATGAGAAAGCTCTTTTTTTTTAATTTATCTATAACTTTTAAATTAGATTTGCCTTAGTAGGTAGAAATGAAACATTTGGTAAGTTATCTCTGCTACTCACTAAGCCTCAGAATTCAAATGCTTTTAGGAGGTCTCTTTCCTTTTGAAGAAAATATGTTTATCTACATTTATTCAATGAGAATCTTTCTTTCCTACAAAAATGCACTAGTATAATTAACTAACTATGCAACTATGACAAGATTTAGTGCCATATTTGAAAATGATCCTTTTTTTTTAATTAAGATTATTTATTTATTTATACAAGAACCGGGGTACAGGCCAGATGCACGGGAGGGTGAGAGGATTCACCAGAGACAGAGCAGGGAACAGAACAGGCAGACTGACTGAAACACACTGAGGAAGGGAGCAACAGGCGGGACAGGAGAGGTCTGCCGCGCCATGTGGGACCCTCGCAGGCCAGCCGAGATCAGCACTGCAGAGGCTGCAGACAGCTTCACAGCACTGCACATAACCACCTGCGCCACCAGGGGAGGCCCGGAAAATGATTTTTTTTTTAAAGATTTATTTATTTATACAAGCACTGGGTACAGTCAGAAGTGTGGGAGGGTGAGAGAATTCACCAGAGCCAGAGCAGGGAACAGAACAGGCAGACTGATGAAATACACTGCTGAGGGGAGCAGCAGGCGGCAGGAGAGGTCTGCGCGCCATGTGGGACCCTCACCCAGAGGCCGGGGATCCAAATGGTGCTGCAGAGGCTGCGGGCCGCTTCGCAGCCCAGCGTTCAACCGCTGCGCCACCAGGGAAGGCCGGAGAAAATGATTCTTAATTGATATAACAAGCTCACCATTAACCAACTATACTTAATATGTGGAGTCAAGCCTACCTAGCCCTCCTAGGAAACCTGACCTAGTACCAATTCTGTTGCTTAAAAGTTCCCTACCTATTCTATTGCTTAAAGAAAGTCTCATTTCCTGGTAGTCAGGCCTTGTAAATCTGTGTACTAGGATTTTACACCAATTTATACTTACTGCATGTGAAATTTCTTGAAGAGAGATTCTTGGCTTTGCTTTCCTGCATTCATGATAGAAGAACAAACAATAGAGACTGTTAAAAGTCCTAGCCAAGTTTCCTCTAGAAAATTTTCACATAGAAGTTCATTTTTTCATCTTAGTTTGCAAAAACACTGTATGCTGGAAGAGGCTAATATGTGTTAATTTATACCTCTTCTGCACCTGTGTAACTAGACCAAAACTAAAAGAGGTTAACCATTTTTTGTTACTCAGATTTGAAGATTATTTGTGGTAGGGTTGCAGGAGCAGTTGAGAAAAATTATACAAAACTGGGAAATAAAATGTAGGGAAATGGCTCATTCTTTCAGGGTCATTTTTTTAGCTAAAGAGTATATAAATTTCCCATATATCTGCATTAAGGATAATGTGCCTATATTTGACTTTGTTTTATAATATTTTAAATAACAGAACAGATACTTTAAATTACAAGATAATTTGTAGAGTCCAGTTGAGTAAAAAAGAAAATTTCCTTACTTTATCAGTTATTAGTCACTTCTTAATTTATAAAACTTTTTTCGGCATTCCTTTGATTGCCTGATTATATAAATCTTTATTTCTCAAATACTCTTGGAATCAGCCTTACATCTTACTGATTTCCTCATCAACTAATGAAGACCATGTCTTCATTTTATATACACATAAGAAGCATATTTTTTAACTTTTTGGAAAATTTTGCCTTCAAACTTGGAACCACATGTGTTTTGGAATTCAGAGGTCAGATTTTAGAAAGTACAGAGATGTATCATTTATATCATATATATTTTTGTGCTGTTGTAGATGTAACTCCTAGTAGCATTGGGGACAGCACCCCACAAGCAAACATCTTAATATTTCTCCAGTGAATCATATAAATATTTATACTCAGTGGCATGAAAAACAAAATTATAAATAGCCTCATGTCATTTCAGTTTGCTTTTACCACTGAAGGAACTCAGAACAGGTCAGGATGCTACCAAATGAGTTATGAAAAAATTGTCAGTTTTCAGCACTTGTTGGATTTGGTAGGCAATTAAAGGATTGTGAACTTACAATTTCTATTACCATCTCAAACTACATTTATTCAGTTCAGGGCACACTTGTCAAAGATAATCAAGAAAGAGGAAGTGTGAGCCCTCATAAACCATTCATAATTTAATATCCTAGAATGCAATCCAATGTGTGTCATTTCCTTGAGGAGAGTAATAGAGCTGAAAAAATGTAACATCCTCAAGATAATGGCTAATGCTCCATGATCCATGTTTAGAAAGACTTCATAATCAAAAGTCCTAATAATCAAATAAAACGCAAACAAAACTGAAGAAAACACGAAAGGTACAAATAAGATTCTCTGATGTTGAAAATAAAAAACTTTTCCTACAGTAATACTTTATGGCAAATATAAACCTCTGCATAATGTAACAGCTCTTGCATTCTTTTAATAAGTAAAATACTTTAAAGCAGCATATTCAGAAAAATGTTATTAATAATTGACAAAAAATGAAAAAGGCTCTATCAAGGCATGAGAAATATATTCTTCAATGAATAAGGATTATGTTGCTATTGGGGATAAAATTCAGATATTAAGTTAAAATATGGTCAAATTTAGAAAAACGGAAGTAGAGAAAGAAGTTTTGTGGCTGAGGAAATTCTATTGTACCTTATAGATTTTTCATAACTTGTATGCAATATTTTGAATATTAATGACTTTGACTTGAATTTCAGAACAATAATTAATGTTTCTTAACTTTCTTCCTAGCAATTTAAGTTTGTTTTGTCTATGAAAGTATCAAGAGAAAGATTTATGCTCTTTAAATTGATAGTCATTCCCTCCCCCACCTGCCTATTCACTGGAAGGACAAAATAGTATAGAAAGAGAAACAGAGGGGCTCCCTACTGGCCTAGGGGTTAAGCCTCAGCACTATCACCCCTTCAGACTGTTTGATCCCCAACCAGGGAGCACCCACATATGGCCCAGAAGACCTCTCCTGTCTCACCCATTGCTCCCCATAGCAGTGTATTTCAGTAAACCCATCTGTTCTGCTCCCCACTCTCTCTCTAGTGAATCCTCTCCCCCCCGCCCCATACCCTTGGCCTATACCCCAGTTCTTCTACAATAAAAAGCGAGCAAGAGATATGGAGATGAGAACTGAGCTCTGCAGAAGTGGCACAACTAGGGTCATAAGGGGGTGACAGGACTTCATGAACTCCCCATGGTAAAATACTTCTTCCATTTCCTGCAGATTATCCCACGCAATTAAAGGTCCTGGTACTATATGAAGTAAGACCAGAAGTCTGGTGATTTTGCTCATAGCTATCGAATCTTCTGTGGAAGTGGAGCCCTAAATTTTCCATCGATTTGGGATCAACCCCTTTTTCTGCCATACTTCTGGGCAACCTGTCTTGCCATATGGGCCTTAGTAAGTAACACAGGCAATTTTTTCTGAGCTCTGCTAACTCAGCCCACAAGGGCGATTCAACATGCTCAGCTGATGCTCTACTGCCCCCATTTTAGGGATTTGAGATGAGCTTGTAGTTATCTGTATATCATTCATCTATCCATCCATTATCTATCTAAATATATATTTAACACATATTTTCCCACCATATAATTTTCAAACATAATGACCCATTCTTATAAACCAAATTTATAGAAGCCCTGAAATAGGATTTTATTAGATAAAATAATTATAAAGCAGGGAAATGGTCCTTTGCTGACTGAAGTCTCTCCCTAAAAGTCATCTCTCTCAAAACTTCTCCTACTAAAAAATACAAAACACTGAGGGATATTTATTGACTGCTTAATGAATGATTTACTATTTGATAAATTATATACAGAAACTTTCAACACTACAGTGAAAAAATTTTACAGATAACCTATTTACCTTTCATGTCTCTTAATTTAGGAGTTAGCTGTTTTGTGTGATGCTGGGGAACTGATTTTTTCTTTTTGAAAAAAATCATAGGTTTAGAAGTTAATCAATTCACCTTTCCTCTAGAGGAAAAAAAAATTGTGGTTTTAATTTACGTTTTACTTTTAATTAATACATGTACACATTTACATTTTAAAAATTAATAAATTATATTATTCTCAGTCTTTAATTTGAGGATTTGCCTATGCTGTTCTCCTGCCCTCAGTCCCCATCCTCTGTTTTCTGAACACTGTTCTAGTCTCTTACGATAAATTCAATTCTTCCCACATTTCCCACCAACACAAGACATAGCATGTAATGATTTTATGATTTCATGTGTGTTAGTTACTCTAGCTAAACTGTAAGTGATAACCCTTGCCTGGACATTAGATAAATAGGTTGGGGAAGGAGGCTAAATATGGGAAGAAATAAAAAAAAAATGAGAAAATAATATAAAAAGTCATTGATTTTATATATTGAAGGAGTTGTTCAAAACATATCAACATGGGAGTCTGTCTTCATATACCAACAAATAGGGTGAACTAGATCTACACCACTTTTCATAAGCACAGCACACATACCCCCATCACAACAGAGGTAAGCACATGGCATTATCCTCACTGAGACAGATGATCTTAGGGAACACAGTATCTGTGCATCATCTTAAAATAATAAAGATATTGATCTAGGGGCCTCCCTGGTGGCACAAGGGGTTAAGACACAGCATTATGAAGCTATCAGCAGCCACTACAGCATGAGTTCCAGCCCTGGCCAGGTTGCTGACCCACATGGTACAGCAGACCTCTTCTGCCTTGCCTGCTGTTCCCCTCAGCAGTGTATTTCAGTAGATCCAACTGTTCTGCTCCCCGCTCTATCTCTGGTGAATCTTTTCACCCCCCACACCTCTGGCCTGTATCCCAGTTCTTGTATGCATAAATAAAATCTTATAAAAAAATAAAGATATTGATCTACTGTAAAATGTCCACTTTGTACTTAAAATATGCATTTCAGAATCTTCAGGGTAAGTAAGCTGAGAAATCTATACAATTGGGATAAAGTCTGATGCCTCAAAATTTTAAATGCAAATATCAGATATATAAAAAGGCAGAGTCCTAGGGAGATAACAAGCTGGAGCCTGGAGGATATAAAACAGGAATCCATGCCAGTCCTGGAAAGAGATACCCGCCTGGGATGCATGTGGCTAATGAACTCACTGGAAGAGTATCAGGAACTTGCTTTATGTATTCTAATAATCACCATATTCTTATAAGTGGCTGGTGCAAATGTGGCACATTGATACTGAAATTACCATGATTCCCACCCACCCCAGCACAGCCACCACTGTACACCCCTCTCTTAGCACAGTCTCCTCCTATTCTATCCAGAGTTTTATATCTAAGAGCATTTCATAGGTACTTCTCCTGACTGCCTAACAATGTGCCTTAGCACATCCTTCCATGCCTGCCCTCCTATGAGAGGTTCTGCTGTCAGGCTCAGCTGTTTTTGCCCAGAAGCTGCCCCAAGGCTTCAGAAGGTCAAAGCTGACAATGGTCCATAACCAAGTGGCTAATTTGCTTCCCATGCTTCTGAGCTGCTGTCCACATCCCTGCTGCTCCTCTGCTCATTGTCTGACACTTGATGGCTCTTTGCTCAGTTTTCCCTTCCTTTACCTACGACATTTTCATTAGGTGGTGGAATCTCTTTCCATGTCCCTTGAATCTGGGCCGGCCTTTCTTTGGCAAGCACAATGTAGCAGCAGTGACATGGGCCATCACTAGTTTGGCCTCCCAGACTTCCACAGCCAACAAGAGGAAAAGCCAGGTAGTGTGCTGGGGAGTGAGGGACCACATGGACCAGTCACCTGTCATCCCAGGTGACAGTCAGTGACTCTCAGAAGCAGAGCCACCTCTCTGGCCTGCAACTTCCCACAGAGTCATGCAGCAACTCAATAGCAGAACCACCCAGCTGGGGCCAGCCTAAATGGCTGACCCACACATTCATGAGTCATAATTGGTTGTTATTTTAAGCCATTAAATTTGGGGGCGGTTTGTTACACACTAATAACCAATTAACACAATATAGTACCCAGGATAAATTGTCCACACAGCAGGTAACTCTCTAGATCAGTTAACTCTCTACAGTGCAGAAGTATTTGAACCTCCTATAATATACCATATTATATTAGAACATTAAAATTATGTTACATTATTGTAATATACTCTATGATATATTTTAGTTAAATCAGATTATATTATTATATGTTCCTCTTTTTCAGAGATATTCCAGGCAAAATGACATCAGTAGTGGGGAAGAACTAGAAAGGAAGGCCTTACACCTGGATCCACACGATACCACTAAACACTGCTCCTTCAAGAGGCCAGCGCTTGCTCTTCAGTCTCATCTATCCTGATCAGCTCTATCCACAATTTTCTCCAAGATGATCCATAGTCTGACTTTTACAAAGCTCCCAGTTCTTTCAGACATAGCTGTATATACTTCGATCACTTAGGATGCTTCAGATGTACGAACTTAGAGGCTGTTTTAAATGGTGAGAAAACTTTTTTTTCTCACATACCAAGAAATCCAGATGTAGACAGTTCCATGGCTGCTGAACTCATCTGTTCCACAATATCACCAAGAATTCATTTTTTTGTCTCACAAATTTCAAGACATTAGCTTTGTCCTCAGAATAGCCCTCTCAGGCACAAAATTGATGGCACAATTGTAGACATCAGATTAGACATGACATCTTCCTGAACGTGTCTTTTTGGTTTTTTAAGAGCCTGAAAACCTTTCCCAGAAGTCTCCCAGTACAACAATTCTCAGATCATATTGAATGGAATTGTCATATGGACTTTTCCAAACCAGTAATTGAAAACTGGAATGGTGCAATCACGACTGACTCAAATCAATTGGAATTTACCCTGTAGGAATGTCTACTACAATACCAAACTCCAGTGTTAAGAATGTGTTCAAGTCATTTTAATGGCATTCAGGTGGTCTATGTAACTTGGCATATTTGGCTTAAATACCTGCTTTTAAATGTCTGTTCAGGGCCTCCCTGATGGTGCAAGGGGTAAAGACGCAACCTATGAAGCTCACTGCAGCCGTTGCAGCACGAGTTCAAAGATCCTGGCCAGGGAGCTGCCCACATGGTGCAGCAGACTTCTCCTGACACACCCGCTGCTCCCCTCAGCAGTGTATTTCAGTTGATCTGCCTGTTCTGTTCCCCACTCTGCCTCTGGTGAATTCTCTCACCACCCCCAACAACTCTGGCCTGTACCCCAGCTCTTGCATATACAAATAAATAAATCTTTAAAAAAAATAGTCTGTTCATCCCATGACTTTTGGTATGATTTTTTTCCTAAACTCATGTGTCAGAACAGCCAATATTGCCTGTTATATGTGGTTGTAGATAAGGAACACCAATAAGTGATTGGAATCAGAGAGCCCCCAATTTACTTCTTTGTCCTACTCTTTCAACTCTGCTCACATTTGGTCCCTCAAAGAGCAGCATCACCATGATCTGGGAAATTTTTTTTAGGTTCCACCCACCCCAAATTCATGAATCAGAAAATCAGAGGGGAACCCTAGCCACGTGTGTTTTAACAAGTCCTTCAGATTATTTGGTTATTCCCTAAAGTGTGAGAAGCACGATACTACATATTTTCTATGGGACTTCAACAAGACATAGTCTTAGCATTGTCTTTAAAATGGAACACTAAGATGTCTTGAAGTGTTACTATAAAAGAAAACACATGTAAAGTGTTTATTACAGTACCTAGCATATGTATACAATATAAATACTTGATACAGTGCTGGCACATATAAATATAAAAGATGGTAGCATATATTCACATACATAAAGCTACATATTCATTTTTTTTAAGATTTGTTTATTTATTTATACAAGCACTGTGTACAGTCAGAAAAGCGGGAGGGTAAGGGAATTCACCAGAGTGGGGAACAGAACAGGCAGACTGACGAACTACACAGCAGCGGGCAGCGGGCGCATCAGGAGAGGTCTGCGCACCATGTGGGACCCTCGCAGGTGGCTGGGGTCCGAACTGGCGCAGTAGAGGCTGCGGGCAGCTTCGCAGCCCAGCGCTCAACTGCTGCACCACCAGGGGAAGCCCAGCTACATAGTCATTCTTAAGATCTGAGTACAACTATAAAGATATTTGTGTAAATGCTTAAATGATTACTAAACTATGTATTTTAAATATGTACCTATGTTGTTATTTTGATGCATTGGCTTATTCTGCAATTTCTACTAGTTTTCTATTGATTTTTATATGCATGAAATATGTATATATAGTTCAATAAGAAAAGTAATATGAAAAACCTTATAAAAAACAGTTCCCTGAATATCATCCCTTAGTGTTAATATGTTTTAATTTTTATCCTATTTAGCTCCATATTACTAAATAAAATGCATAGATTTCTATTTCTTAATTTATCAGTTTTAGACATTCCTATCATGAGGATGAGGATTTAGGTCTTATGCAACTATCTCAATTTCCTATTATCTCATGTTCTAAATGTAATTTTGCCTCATTATCTAAGTGCAGCTTCATCTCAGTATTTAGCTCAATCAATAGTTTTTGTTACCATGCCTTGTAAATGCAGTTATTTTATAAATCAGTAATTTACCCTGATATTGTTTCTTTTTGTATATTTCTTCTCTTTTGGAGACAATGATTGCTCCAATATTCCAATAGCCCAACCTCTCCAATAGCTCAGAAAAATTACTTCCAATAATACTTTCTACACTAAAAACAATAAATTATCAGCTCCATTTTTTTCCTAGAGAGTTTCCTCCTGGATTTTAAACATTGCTGCAGTTTCCCCACCACATTCTTACATTCTGTTGGAGGCACTCTTTCTGATCGCCAAATTGTCTTCTTTCTTGGCTAGCTGATTCATCCCGGGGACATAAATTAGCCACTTCCTGAAAAAAAAAAAGGTACAAGGCAGGTAAATGTTTTGAGTTTTACATTTTTGAAAATGTCTTTCCTTTCACATTTGATTGTCAGTTTCCTTGTAAACATCAACATCCAGGTTTAAAATAATCTGTCATCAGAATTTGAAGGTGTTACTCTAATACCTGCTCCCTTCCAGGGTCCAGTGTTACATTTTCTCCCAGTTAAATACATTTTCCCTCTTTAGTTTTCTTGCTCTGAATTTTTATCCTTAGGTTTTAATGTTGAATAACAACATGCCTTCATTGTAGCAGGTGCTCCTGTGGGCCCTTTACTACTGGGAAGTTTTTGGTTACTATTATGGAATATGAGATATTGGGTGTCTTGGTAGAACTATCTCATATCTCTATTCTATTTTACATTTGTTTTGATTTTCCCAGCTCACATATTTTTCAAATTTTTTATTTCTTTTTTTTTTAAAGATTTATTTATTTATACAAGAACCAGGGTACAGGCTAGATGTGTGGGAGGGTGAGAGGATTCACCAGACACAGAGCGGGAACAGAACAGGCAGACTGACTCTGAAGTACACTGCTGAGAGAAGCAGCAGGCAAGACAGGAGAGGTCTGCTCACCATGTGGATATCTCCACAGCTGGCAGGGATTGAACCGGCACTGCAGAGGCTGTCGACAGCTTCACAGTGATGCTCTCAACCACCTGCACCACCAGGGAGGTCCAAATTTTTTATTTCTTAATATTAGTTCATAAGCCTCTTATTTTTCAGATTATTTTTATGGGTTTTTAATATTCTCTGTACTTCCTTTGTTATCTCCAGTTTTCTGTGTTTGTTTGGATTTGTATTCATGTTGTAAGTTTTCCCAAAGTACCCAATGGGCTATTCTTATATGCTTTAGCACTAAAAAAGCACTAAAAAATTTTGTTCTGGGTTTTTGGACCAATCTTTTGGACTCTGGGTCTCACTTGCAAAACATCAAGATGTGAACTGGTTTTTGCTTTGGAGCCCCTCCAATGATTAATAATTCCTATAGTGTTTAGTTTGTCATTTGAAAAAAATCTTCCAAGTTTCCACTCAAGGATGAAACAATGGATGAAAGTAGCCAGAGAGCTGTAATTTAGTATGTGAATTTATACATAATCTCCAACTGTTTCCTAGGGAGCATCAAAAACAATAGCCCACACAGAAGAGTCACCAATATCCCCTCGTGACCCACATTCACAGACCACTTGAAGACACGGATCTGTAATATTTTCTTTCCTTTATGCATCTTATGGTCTGAATTGGGTTTTTCCAAAATCCATATTTGAAGTCCTATCACCTAGCACCTTTGACTGTGACAATATTTGGAGATAGGGCATTTACAGGGATAATTAAGGCAAAATGAGGCCATTACAATAAGCCCTAATCCAGTTATATTGGTGGCTTCATAAGAGAAAATTAGCACATAGGAAAGAACAGGGATCCTCACCCATATATGCAATGCCATGTGAGGACATAGAAAATGCCACCATCGGGCTTCCCCTGGTGGCGCAGGGGTTGAGCACTGGGTTGCGAAGCTGCCTACAGCCTCTGTAGCGGCAGTTCAATCCCTGGCCACTGGGCGAGGGTCCCACATGGCGCGCAGACCTCTCCTGCTGCCCATTGCACCCCTCAGCAGTGTACTTCATCAATCTGCCTGCTCTGCTCTCCCCTGTGGCTCTAGTGAATTCTCTCCCCCCGCCCCCCCCCACTTCTGACTGTACCAAGTGCTTGTATAAATAAATAAATAAATCTTTAAAAGAAAAAAGAAAGAAAGAAAATGCCACCATTGCAAGTCAAGGAGAGAGAATCTCAGAAGAAACCCACACGAC
Organism: Talpa occidentalis; assembly: GCF_014898055.3. Classification (NCBI taxonomy): domain Eukaryota; kingdom Metazoa; phylum Chordata; class Mammalia; order Eulipotyphla; family Talpidae; genus Talpa; species Talpa occidentalis. The sequence goes on along the minus strand of NW_023601322.1, from coordinate 35,239,487 downwards.
CCAGGCCTTCATCATGGAATTCAATACTGTAGAACTGTGAGAAAACAGATGTGTTAAGCCAGCCAATCTGTAGTATTTTGCTATGATTGTCATGGTAAACTAATACAGTCCCTACATGTACATTAAAAATCAGTATTCACTACTGAATGACCAGTTTGACTAACTGGCAAATGAGGGACTTGTCCATAGGCTCTCACCTACTATTACAGGATCATCTGTAAAGAACTGCCATACATGCTGATGGCTTCCCTCATCCCTTCTTCTGAGACCAGGGGAGTGAGCAAGAGGAGGAGTCAAAGTGAATGCTTCTGGGGCCACCCTACTAATGAGAGAACTGAGTGGGGTGGTCTGACTTCTTTTCCCCTTAGTAAAACAATTCCAACATGTGTCTCTTAGAGGGGCTCTGGTAGAGCTGAGCCCCCAATGCCCATTAATGCAGCCCCGTAATTTAATGGAAAGCTGAAAAACTGCACAGGAGGCCAAACATTCAAAGGAAAATTGTAGCAGCGCTCATTTCAAAATATGTTATCCTTTCTCCATATGCACTAATAAAAGCTCAGTCTGCTGTTACTTTCGCTTTCTTCTCAGCATCAGGGATGTTAAGTAGGGAGAGGGCTGCTGTGAAATTAGACGTAGGTCACGTGGGTGGTGATGCATAAAGACTTAAAAAAGGAATAATAAATATTAATTTTTATGAAGTAAAATATTAAATCCCTACTATCATGCTATTAGATTCAGAAATTTAAATTTTATCAGCATAAGACATATTTGTTACATCAGTGACTCAAGCCTGAGGAGGTTGTGGAATACCATCCTTTTAATAATTCTGAGCCTGAAGTCTCAGAGTGACAGTCCACTGTGTTTTCTCCCTAAAGTTAGCACAGATTTTAATACAACTACATAATCCAGAAAAGATCCTAATAGGAAGGTTTAGCAAAAAAATGACAAAGTGCAAAGAGAAGATACAATATCATATAAAGATTTTGATTCCATTTGGGTTGAATCTATAATCCACTTCAATCTGAATGTCTTGACCCTAGAAATGTACTCTTCATAACTGTTGTCTTAGTTTCAGACATCCTGAAAGCAAGATTAAATGCAAATAGCTATTTGGGAAACTAAAAATCTCCCAGAAGAAAAAAAGGGGACTCCAAACTGAACTGAATTAAAATGCTCCAAAGATGGGATATTTCCAAATAAGATCAAATTTAAAGAGATAATTTTAAGCAAGAGATTAATAGGTGAGATTATATTATACAGGTATGTTCACTAGTTGAAAAAATTGTGGCCAACAACAAATACCATCTCTACTAATTGTGGTCTAAGAATAGCGGAAATCCCAAGTGGCAGAATACAGAAAGAAAATTTGAGCTCTTCAAGGGTAGGGACAGTTACCTTTTGTTCTGAGGGGTAAGCACCATGCCCCAAACAGTGCCTGGAACACAGGAGGCAATAGCAAATATTTACAGGAGTAAAGGAGTGAGGACCTCAAACTCCCCAGAGTCTTATTTCATTAGGAAGTTAATTAAAAATAGGATCTTTCTGAAACTGTAACAGATACGGCAAGAGTAAATTGGCAATATATCCAGTAGGAAGCAGCAGTCAGCATAAAAAGGTCAAGGGTATATGAGTGTGTGTATTATATTTCTGAATAGACTAAAAGGTTTTCCCCCCCGCTCTGAAATGTGGAATATAATGTGAAACCAATACCAAGCCAAGTATTAGTGGATAAAAAATTTATAGTTATAAGTAGAAGTCTGCTAATCTACGGCCCCGCTCACTATACTGGAATTTTAAAATGTTTTCATTATCATACTAATTTGTAGCAGTATATATAAATATGTATCCAAATGAGATAGAAGGCATATTGATTAAGTATATAATAAACACAATTCTAAGATCCAAATGTACAAAATAGCTTGAATCTCAGGACGTCAGGAACAAAGCAACCCTGAAGTCCAATCATGTTTGAGCCCAGCTCCATCATCTGCTCCATGGTTAATATCTTTGCAGCTCTGCTTCCCCATTTGTAAAAGGGGGGTGATGACAGTCTCTCATAACTAGATTATTTTTTGAAGAAATTGAGATTATCCTTGTAAAGCATATAGCAACAATCTGTACATGAACATATGATAGACAAGTCTTTTGATTGTTAAAATAAAGAAAAATAACAGAGACCATCCTTGAAAATGCCCTAAACAGATAAGTTTAATCAGACAATGCTTAATTTAGCTTATTTTTCTAGATTAACTTGGCCTGGGTCATTTCTTGTTTATGCCTCTGGAAATTCTAACCAAAACATTTTCCCAAAATTGATGAGAGGGAACCACCTATTATTTAGGAAAATTCCAATATCATAACCATTAACCGAAGAAGTCACCATCGTTTCTTCTCACAACAGAAAATGTTATGAGAATAGTTAACTGCTCACTGTCTCAGTTCTTCACCCACGTGCACAATTGCAAGACTACTCAGGTTCAGAGAACCAAAATAGTGGGATTTATTTAACAAACCAGGAAAATAAAGTTACTGAGGTCACAAATGGCCATCTACCTCCCCCAAAGCGGTGTTTTAAGTAATAAACACAAACTCTCCCAAATTGGCATCTTCCCACCACTAAGGATGGTGGGAAGGCCAAGTGCCCAAAATGATGTCTTCCAGCCACTACGTACCTGGAGCAAGTGGCAGCCAGACTATAGGCCGGGTTCCAACTCACAAAGACAGCAGAAAATGCAACAGGAGATGTTCCCCTGAGCTGCTGAGATGAGCCAGCCCAGCACCAGACAAGCGACACTCAAAACAGCAACTGCAGCAACTGAATGACCCAACAAACACCCGCACTCCAGCAGTTCAGCAAGGCACCCAGCTTCGGGTCTTCGCATTCCATTCCAGGCTGTAACAGCAGCAAAACTGGGACCAGTTTCAGTTGCTCAGCTACTTGCAAAGCCTCCAAACCTTTCTTCTCTGAGGTTGGCTGCTGGAAGCCTCTCCATATCCATCAGAGGTCTGCAACAGCCTTCTGGAAGATCAGCATGGTGGGGGCAGAAATCTCTAACCCGGAAATTGCTGAAGATCGAAAAACATGGAAGTCCAAGAGCTAAAATCTGGGGGCTGCTTCTTCAGTCGCTTATATTTCTTATCAGAGTCTCCACCCCATAGCAATACTTTGTTCCTGACTCCTCTTTCGCCTGGGGCTATCAAACCTCTAAAGCGACCCCCTCCAGGGGGCCCTACCTGTAATAGTCTTTGGCTTCAGCCCCAGTTACACTACCAGTTTGCAAACTGTCTTTTTTACGTGCGCGCATAATAGTTTTACTAATTACTACTTTGGTGATTCATTTGTTTCACTTTGGTAATTTTTGAACTTTTGACAATGCTGAGACTTTCCCTGGTTATTATAATTGGGTCTGATGTTAACAACAGCTGACAGTAATTTAGCATTTACTTTGTTCTAGTCACTGTGCAAAGTGCTTTCCTTGTATTAATCAGTTTTAATACATATTACATCGTAAAATTACCGAAAGTGTCATTATTTTCTTTGAGAATTGCATGTTGAACAATAAAGTCAAGCATATCACTAGTTTTAAATTGTGTATGTGCTTTGCTATTTTCAGGTTTCTCTTGGTTCTACCTGTCAAATGGTTAATATTTTAATGTACATGTAAACAAGTATATTTAATCACAATTAACTTCATTCTCTTGGTCTTGGAACTTTATTCTAGCTATCTTGTCTGTTTTCCCTTGGTAAGCTTGTTTTCCAACGTTTTAATTATACTTGCAACTTTATTTTGAATAACACTGACAGCAAAAGAGAAATCCAGTGGTTTACTATAATGACCTCCTTTTGAAACAGACAATAGTGTCAAAAGGACAGTCTCCAGGTGGAGGACAGGTCACTGTGCGTTCTTCACCAGTACATACAATTGCAAGACCAGTGGGACTCAGGAAACAACAACAGTGGGGTTTATTTAACAAACAGGGGAAACAAAGAGTTACCTAAGCCACAAGTGGCCCAGATATCTCACCACATAGTGTCCACAGTGTCCAGATGCCCCAAACAAAAGACTGTTCATCCAAGATGGTGCCATCCCATCAATGAGGGCCTGGAGCTTGTGGCACCAGCAAACAGCAAGCCAGATCCAACTCATTGCAGCTGGAGGTGCTTACCAGTGGGGCCCGTTGAGGTGATACCACAGCAACAGCAACAGTCTGAAGGTGGAGGTAGACAGCACCAGATCTAGACCAGATTGCAGCGGAGGCAGCAGCCCAGGAGGTGATGTTGAACTCTTACAGCTGTCAGAGGTGGCACACACAGAGAGTGTCATCAACCCATGCTATGGGTAGCAGTGGCCTGTCAGCACTGGTCACCAGGAGGCAGGGGGTCAGAAACACCATGTTAACAGCTCTCTGAGCTGTTGGCTGTAGCAGCAGGAAGGCCACAGGCCTGGATCTCTATGATCCTATCAGACAGGGTAAAGGAGGAGTCCTAGAGCCCTCAGTGGCTTTTGCAGGTTTTAATTGGGATTTATCAGATATATGGCAGGCAGGGGTGCCGGGGGTGCTGGGAGGCATCCCAGCCCCCAACAAGTCTTCACTCTCTCTGGGCTCTCTGGTGTTCTCTCGTGGCCTTTGCTTCTCTGCTCTTTTCGCTCTTTCAGTCTTTTGTTCTACTAGCGTCCTTGTGACGCTGCCTTTATAAGCCCAGTCTCTCAGCCTAGGTGTACCCACTTATATATGCCCACACCCTACTCCAGATGCCCACCATCTGGCTTGCAGGACCACAAGTTTTCATCCTCAATCCTAATAGCTGGCGGGCAGAAAAGCCAGATACTTTACTTACCTTACATTGGCCCACAGCAAAAAGAAACAGCTCTTTGAGTGATCCTTTCAGAGACTGTTTGTTAGAAGCTTCTTCTTTCTTCTTTAGAGGTCAAGAACCAAATCAGGGCCTCCCTGGTGGCACAAGGGGTTAAGCACAGCACCATGAAGCTAGCTAGCCACAGCCTCTGCAGCCAGGGAGAAACCCACATGGCATGGCGGACCTCTCCTGCCTCGTCTGCTGCTCCCCTCAGCAGTGTATTTCAGTAGATCTGGCTGTTCTGCTCCCCACTCAGTCTCTGGTGAATCCTCTCATCCCTAGCACTTCTGGCCTATACCCCAGTTCTTACATGGATAACTAAATAAATCTTTTTTAAAAAATAAATAAAAATAAAATAAGAACCAAATCAGTGAGAGAGTCTGAGTCCAAGGATCTCTTTTCTAAGGCCAGGAACTGAGAGTCAGAATGTGCTACCCAGGCTGGCTCCTGGCCTGCCTTATATCCTTTTTCAGGGTGCCCCACCTCCAGGTCTGTCTAGACTATTTTCAATCCTATGGCTGATTGGAAAATAGCACCAACCAGCTGATAGCTCATACCTGATCTGTCATCCTATGATCCAGGCACCAAATCCACAGGCCTCTGTACTAGTAGCCTGCAGCTGTAAGGAGCTACAGCACTGGAGCTGGCCCAGGGAGTCCATGCTTCTCCCTGCCCTGAACCAGGGGCTGCGTGCTCTGGGGTTGTATGGTAGGGGAACCACTGCTGTCCTCCAACACAGCTGGCTTCTTCTGCCTGTAGCCTAAGCCATAGTGAGGCCACTAGTACTTGATGATAAAGTACCCACAGCACGCTGCCACTTATGCTGACAAGCAGTGCTCTGGGGCCAAGTGCTGGAGCCCCGAGGGGGGTCTCTGCTTTCACTTTTACATGACAAATACATCAATTCTGTCTTAATATTGTCTGATAGGTTTTAAACGTGCCCAGCTGATCCATGAGCATGGGAACTCAAAGAACTTACCTATAACATGGGGTGTCTTAGTGTTATGTGTAAGGGTTAAGTGAAAATATGAAATTACACAGTAAATGTAGTATTGCATTCTGCTAACAGTAGGTACCCAATAAATGCTAGTTTTCTCCCGTTCAATTTATAATGATTTGAAGTGCTGTTTGGGTTCCCCAAAGAAATTACACTTTGTCACAAGACTGGAGCTTAAGTTAGCTGAAACCTATTGGCAAAATGCAAACTGTTTACACTATTACAGGACAACCCTAGAGGAAAATAAGGTGACCTGATTTGTGAGTGCTCACCTGTGTGCTGAAGAACGTGGGAAAAGATCCAATAGCAAGAACATAGAAAGAGATTTTTTTTAAGCTTTATAAGGAAATAAAAAGAAAGAGCACACAGGGTAGAGAAGGGAGATTAATTGGCTGTATGTCCTACCTACAACCACCTCTGGGCTGAGATACCAGCATACAAATTGAAGCTGGAAAAACAAGAGTCAGTTACGTATGCATTCAGTTTTAAGCCAGGCATGATTGCTTAACTCTGCCCCTCATTTCCAGCAGCCCCTTGTTCAGGAAGTCAGGTTCATGGCACATGGGATTTGCAATCCTTGGTTCCTGTGATCATATTGGCAAGGAGATGGGGGTGGAGTTCTTAAAGATGGCAGGGTTCGGAGTTTGTTCTGGATGTCATTTACTGGCTCAGAGTTTTCTCCTTATCGTTCCTCTAAAAATAATGTATCGGGGCCTCCCTGGTGTCGCAAGGGGTTAGGTGCAGCACTGTGAAGCTATCCCCAGCCACTGTAGCACAAGTTTGATCCCCTGCCAGCCAGGGAGCAACCCTCATGGCGAATCAGACCTCTCCTGTCTCACCCGCTGCTCCCCTCAGCAGTGTATTTCAGTCAATCTGCCTGTTCTGTTCCCCACTCTGTCTTTGGTGACTCTTCTCACCCCCACACCCCTCTGGCCTGAACCCCAGCTCTTGTATGCATAAATAAATCTTTAAAAAAATAAAATAAATAAAAATAATGTATCAATTTAGGCCATGGTGCCCATTAGAACCATGGAAGTGTGACTGGTTTTTGCTGTGCATTTCAAAGGGATTAGTAAGTACTTAGTAGACACAATTCCTAGTATTATCTGACCACCTAGACTGAGGAATAAAATGCATGGTAGTGTCCTTCCCAGACAATTTGAAGCATGGCTCCCATACTTGGGGTATACAAAGCCAGCTCCTCTCCTGACCTGGGGAACCAGGCTGCCTATAGGAGTCCATTTTCCTCACTGCTGTCATCAGTACTTACTTTGCCTGGGGCAGGCAGGGTGGGGTGGGGTGGGGAGGTGACAATACTTCACACCTCATTTCAGCAAATCTTCACTTACTTCCCCCACTGAGTCCTTGGAAAATAGGAAGGACATTCAAGTGTGCCTTTGCTTTATCCTAGCTTTATTATCATATGTATTGATATTGTAATGATCCTGACCACTCAAGAGGTTATATGTATGTACATTGTAAACAGCCTGACTTGTGAAAAGATGTAGACAATTGAGAGAATGACAAAGTTACCAATCAAAAACAACCACTTGCTTACAATGACAGTGATAAACAGACATTGAAAAGGTTAAGGACAGATAAACACCTAGCTGTGCCAAGAGGCCCCTTCTAAATTAAGACTAACATGTGGACCTAATAATATGCCTCTGAGAAGTAGTATAAATACATACACTGAATTTAAAGCAAGTTGAGATGCTTATGGACATCAGGCCCATCATCTAGAAGCTTCCTCTATGATTTTGGTGAAAACCATCAGAGAGGTCACTCTGAGAAGTGGCACTCCTCTCCCAATAGAGGGACATCTGTTGGGAAAATTTGGGGGCATTGCCAAGTCTCCCAAACTTTGCCAAATGGTTCATTACCTTCTCCCTGTTGCTGTCAATTGAATTGCATGCTTTTATTACCCAATATGGATTCCCCTAATAAATACATATTGTGGTTATATGCATTTCGTTTGAGTTGTCAGTGAATCCTTCCCACTTAATGTAAGGTAGCACTCTAGAGAGCCCGAACCCAATAAAACATTCATAAAGCTGACCAATGGTGGGTGTCATGTTTCTCAAGCTCAACTGCACATTGGAACCACCCGGACTATGTAAGGAAGTGCGTGAGGGCTGGGTCCAAGCCCAAGAGATGCTGATTAATTGTTCTCAGCTGTGACCCAGGGCGTGCAATGTTTGAAAGGTGATTATTTATGGTGTGCAACAAACACTGAGGACCACTGCTTTAGTGAGAAAGATCCTGCTCCTAATTCCACCTCTGCAACTACAAAGTAGATCCTCACCCAGATCAGTGGACCCAGGCTCCTTCTACTGCTCCTGTTCTTTTATTTTCACTCATCCCCCAGACTCTATTAAACTGCATGGTCTCAGCAGTTCCTTATGAATTATAAATAGGACAAGGATTCTACTGAGAATTTTTCTGTTTTATCGGACCCTTATTAACCCTTCACCTACATTCAGAACCAATGCTAACAACATAATAGTAAAACTGGGTTCATTTTATAAATTCAGTTAAACAATTTGACTTCAGAGAGAAATCAAATCAGCCCAGCCTGTGGTGCTCTACATATGTGCAAAAGCAGAGCAATTTTCTAGATGACTTAATATTTTTTTTTTAACTGGCAGTTTTGGCAATATGTAGATATAGCTTCTGTCCTATAAACAACTCAATTTCTATCACCAAAACACAACTGAAAATATCACCCAATGAATATTTCCCCAGGTGCCAGTTTAGACAGCCCAGGCCACATTTTTAAATATCATTTATGAATCAGTGGGTTAAATATCATTTTCTTTGTTCACCATCCAAAAGAAATTATATATGTACATATTTTCAAGAAAATTTGAAAAATAAAATGGAATTCTACATTCATTTTTTTCTGAAGAGAAATGATTTGGTAAACAGCATTATCTTGAAAGCAACTAGTTCTTTTTTAATGCTTATCATTCTTTCCTTGTATTCAGTTTAAATGTCACACATCAGCATCTATAGGTGGGCTATTGTCAGTGACCTTTATATTATGTTGCAAAAGCACCAAGAATTTCTCTTTTGCCGGTATTTTCAAAGAAATGGGGGAAAATGTAAGCCCCACTCTTTCACTGCCAGAAATGTCTGTAATCAAAACTCAGTGTTCTCTGTAATATGACATCATAACTGCAGTCAATAGATATTGAGGACAAATTCAACAGATTTTTGTGGTCCCTTTAACATCCAAATGCATAGGGTGGGAGGGCGAGCTCTTCTTAATAGGTTTGTTTCTGCCTCTGGAGAAAATGGTAACCTTAACCTAGGGTCCCATGGATTCATAAATAATACAAGAGAAGCATTTGTGCCTACCTGAACATAAACTTCTGTCCTAAAGTGTTTCTTTTAGATATATATGAAGAATTTACCCAGCATTGTAAACTAACAATAGAGAATGTTAGATAATTACATGCTAATGATTCAAGCTGGGTGCTTATGTTTTGGATTACTTGCTTAATAGGGTTAGCATTTAAATGGTCAGCTTTGAAGTTAACAAACAGCCATTAAGATGCATCAGGGAGTTCTCAGTTTTCTTGCAGTCATTGTTTTAATCTGGCCTGCTATGGGCTCAACAAAAGGGCAGAGATGGGATTTACATAGTGAAGGCTATTTTGGTTAGTGGGAGGGATGAAATCTTTTCTGAAAAATAAATAAATTAAAGGGATGGTCTGGAGAGACAAGAATGTGGGAAAAACTAAATCTTCTGCCCTCGTCTCTGCCAACCTCAAGATTCCCATTGTCATTCCCTCCTTTCCCTCCAAGACTTCAATGCAAATTTTTTAGTTCCCAAGCATTTGACTGTATGTTGCTCACAGTATCTCAGCCCCTGTTCAAAGGAGTCCTTGGATACTGAGCCAACTGTCTGCAAGATTCATTATTCTGGACTTTCTGGGGTTAATACCCAAATCCTTTTCTGTGGCAGTACAAGTCAGCAGAGGAATGAAGGGGGAAAATTACATGAAAATTCCTAAAGGCATTGTCTATTGAAAAGAGAGCAATAATTAAGAGATAATGTGAAAGGGGAGAGAATATTCTCACACGATAATGGTCTCCTGCTGTTAAAAGAATGCCAAGGCAAAGCCAGTCCCATTTGTGGAAAATAAATGTCATGGCCAGGGAGGTTAAGACATTTACTTTCAAATCAGAAGAGCCAGCTCCTTGGCAGAGTCCTGTTATTCCAAATTATCGAAGCTTATTGCATCATTTTATCCAATAGACCTTCCTGCAGAAGAGGGACTCTATGTCATTAGTAACCTGGAGAGTTAGAGGCCCTTCAGATGATTGATGATTGATAGATAGATAGATAGACAGATAGATAGATAGAATGAATACTGGTTTAAGAGAGGTGCAAGTACAGCATGACTTTTAACAAGGTCTTCACTAGGCTGTGTTCAGTGATTCCAATTGCTTAGTGCCAGCATGCAGTCTGTAGAGGTTTTCTAATAGCAGTGCCCTTCCTTTTTCTAAATAAGAATAGAATTGCTCCCAAGTTGCAACAGAAGGTCTTGGGATCTGGGTAAGGGTAGGAGAGAGGCAATCTTTACAGTGGAAATTGTGAACATATTGTAAATGTTCTGGGAACACCATCCTCCCTTGTCTAGTAAAGAGAGCAAACCCATGTGCATTGACTTGAAGTGAAGCAGCTCTGCAAAAATCTGCTGCCTGTGGGCAAATCAGCATTTTCAACCCCTTCTTATGACCAGAACACATAAAGAAGATTTAAACAATGTGTACCCAGCCTTTGCTTTCTTTACAAAGGAAGTGATTAAAACCCCCCACCATTTGCCTTCTTCTGTGCACAGATAATAGCAACATATCTTCAGGCCAAAATAATTTAGGACCAAAAGCCTCCCTCCTGAGACAGGGCAAGCTAGGGTTATTAGGCAGTTTTAGGGATAGTGCAGGAGGGGACCTCTGAAGAATTTAGGGAGGCTTCAGAGATAAGGACAACCAAAGAAATATAACCAATTCCATTAGGAAAAACAAACATGCCAGGACCAAGGACAACATTGTTAATGCTGGTCCTGGTTTCCTTCAGGTGGTAAAGGGAGGCGGAGATTGGAGAAATGGAGAGTGGTTTAATTTATGGTCACATTAGAAGGGCAGCTGTTTAACTTCAATGCAGGGATGCCCATCCAGAAGACTGGGCCATAAATTTAAAGATGCAACAAATGGGGAAAGAGAAAGCTGTTAGATAAGGAATGTGAAGATCCCCACTCAGTAACAAATTGAGTGAGACAGCCGGGAACTGACCAATCACAAAGAGACTGGGGCAGCTTTAGAATAATGAGGGAAAAAAGGTATATATTCCCTAAGACACGACTCTACTTGGGCTTCCTTGCCCCTCCCAGGCCTGGTTCCCTGGCCTGGGAGTCCCACTTTATTTCTGTTCTTTTTCTCCTCAATAAACTTTTTCTTTTTTCTAAACAAACTGCCTCTTCTCGCTTGCTTGCCTGAGCGTCTGCGAAGTTCCTGCTGCGGCTTCGTGAGACACCAACCCGTGGGGGTCTAGCGGCTGGGGATCAGCGCTGCCCTGCAGCCTGGAATCCATTCCTGGCTGGGAGACTAGGCCTGACAATTCCGGTATCACTCCCACCAAAGAATAACCACATTTTTGGTGTCAATGACACACTGTTCCTATCTACATAAACTAAACCCAAACTTGTGATTACTGGAACAATTCTCACTGAGTGAAATCTGTCGGGCTGCTTCCCAGGCTCAAATCCTCGTTTTGATTATCCAATAAACTCTATGTCTAACTATCACTGAGAATTCATTCCAGTTAACAAAGTATTTTAGGGCAAGTGGGGCCTATCTGATCACACTCACAGGACTAATTCCAGCACTATAGTTCACAGAATAAATTCCAAAAGAATTGCAAGTTTGTTCAAATGAGTATAAATGAAACCCAGACTGTGATATGGTTGTTTTGGCCATCAATGGAATGATTTGGATTTAATGCCTAAAAAAAAAAAAAAAATCAAACATTAATGCAGATGTTACCAGTGTAACAGGGTGGTGTCCCTCATGGCTAAGAAAGCCAGATTCTCAAACATGAGATTTTTTTTTTTTTTTTTTTTTTACAAAGGAAGCCCTTTACACTACCACAGGAGATCAGTTATACTCAGTAGAGAGGTGAAGGTGGATTATAGGGTATAGCATCAGTAAAAGCACAGAGCAGGACCACTGTGATCCGAGCAGATGGGTGAAGGAGGAGTCCTGGAGCCCTCGGTGGCTTTTCAGGCTTTTATTGCCATTTTACCAGGTACAAGGCAGGCAGGGGTGCCGGGGGGCCAGGAGGCTGACAGGCTCTCTCTTCTGCGGGTTCCGTTCTGCTCTCTTGCTTGTTCTTCTTCTGGTCTATTGCGTTCCCCAATGCCGCCTTTATAAGCCCCATCTCAGCTCAGGTGAACCCACCTACATATGTCCACACCCTACTCCAGGTGCCTGCCATCAGGCATGCATTCAGGACTGCAGGGATCCATCATCAATCCTAATGGTGGGAGGGCAGAAAAGCCTGACAATCATTTACCCTAACAGGGAAAGGAAGGAAGGGATGGGAGGACATGAGGGGTGTGGGGGGTTTCTTCATTCTCCAGTCTAGGAGGGCACCAGCAGTCTAGGAGCAGTTAGCCACTGGATTATCATTGCCCCTCCTGGAATAGTTATTCTCCTCTGTTTATCAGTTTAAAATGGCCCTCAGGTGTTCTGTCAGGCACTGATGTTATTAGCATCCTCAGAAGGACCAAAAATATCTCATCAAGTATTAAGCAACCCACACCACAGCCCAGAGGAATGTGGCACAGTGCATTAAACTAAACTATTAGGTTAAATTTTAAGAAATGGGTTATATCATGCAGTGACCTTTGGCTCAGGCCTGGCCACACAGACAAAAATTTTAAATGCAAATGCCCAAGTTTTATTCAATCATGTCATAGTCAATACCACTATCCATGTCACTCATGTCAGTATTGTTTGTGTGAATTACATACAAACACCAAAAACAAAGCTGAAAAATTATGAAATAGCAACATATGTCTGATAAATGCATACCACGTAAAGAGATTATGTTAGATGTCTTTGGACACAAATATGAGGGTACCTTGAGATGTTTGTAATATGAAGAAAATTGTATGTATTTTTATTGAAATTGAAGGAAATATGACAATTCAACAGAAATACTATGAGAACCCAAGAAGGGCCAATGATAAATCCTGGACAGCTTCTCAGAGAGGTCCATAGCCTCCAGAAGCAGGACCATGCAGGGAAGAAAAGCTATTTTCCTCTATCCTTCTAGGTTCTTGACTGAGACAGCTCCTGTAATAAAGGAGATTAACAGGAGAAAAACATTTAATTTTCCAGTATTAAATGTGAGGCTCCTTGGCTATGAAGCAGTTGAGATTTACATACCACCCTAAGCTAGGGACAGGGGATAAGAGTCTGGGACTTAAAAGAAGAGGAAGACAACTTATAGAAAGAGGAAAAAAAGTGAATGTGGCTATAACTATGCCATCTTTCCTCCACTCTGGCAAATTTTTAGTGAAATTGATAAGAATTTGTGGAAGTAAGGACACTCAATTTTTTCTTCTTTTTTTTTGGGATTGCAAACTGGTTTATTTTTTACTTTTTAAAGATTTATTTATTTATTTTATACAAGCACTGGGTACAGTCAGAAGCACGGGAGGGTGAGAGAATTCACCAGAGCCAGAGCGGGGAGCAGAACAGGCAGAAGGACCGAAGTACACTGCTGAGGGAAGCAGCGGGCTGCAGGAGAGATCTGCACATCATGTGGGACCCTCGCCAGTGGCTGGGGATCTAACCGGTGCTGCAGAGGCTGCGGGCAGCTTCGCAGCCCAGCGCTCAACCACTGCGCCACCAGGGGAGGCCCAGGACACTCAATTTTTGTAGCTCTTACAAGGGCTTCTAGATAAATAGATCATTTTACTGTTAATAATATTTTTACAAGAATCAGAAGAGGTAGGTTATATTTAAAGTAATCATCACATTGTTTAAATATTGTTCTATGTATAGGAGAAATTGTTTTTGAAGATTCATTTATTTTTGCAGACAAGAGCTAGGGTGTAGCAGAGGTGGGGAGGGTGAGAGGATTCACCAGAGACAGAGTAGGAGCAGAACTGGCAGATTGACAGAAATACGCTGCTGAGGGGAGCAGTGGGCGAGACAGGAGAGGTCTGCTTCGCCATGTGGGTTAGCTCCCTGGCTGGGGATCGAACTCATGCTGCAGTTGTTATAGAGCAGCCCCGATATTGAACGGGTTCCTGGCTGTGGGTCCTCACCCGAGCGCTTAAAAGGGACTTATTAATACTCCACTACAGGCACACACAAAAGGTTAATAAAAGGTTTATTTACAAGGGAAAAGGAAATAAGGAAAATGTACAACTCAGGGAGAAAATAGGGAAATAAAGTCTTTAATGCATCCTACCCGATCCGCTGACCTGTAAACCCAAAGTCACTCTCAGAGCTGGCAGGACGCTGTGAGCTGGTGGAGAGCCAAAATGGGGGAATCCCCAAAGCCCACGTGTCTGCCTTTATATCAACCTGGCTGCTTACCCCCACCCTCAGGTCCTAGCCACCTTCCCTTTGGTGGTGATGCGATTTGGAGTTCCCAGTGTCTTTGGCTTTGGCCTGGGGTGGGGGTGGAGTCCACAAAGCCTGTATGGAATTAGCTTTAGGACATCCTTTTCCCCCTAACACAGTGGCTGGTGATAGCTTGATAGCACTGAGACTTTAACCCCAGAGCCATCAGGGAGGCTCCATCCTTGATATTTAGAGTATTGTCAGCATTCAGAAACATTATAAAATGATACATTAGTAAACTTTTTGATAGAAACCTTTACTGATCTACTCTGCAGCAACATGAAATAAAATATATTTTCTCTTTCTCATCTGTCTACTACACAGAAGGGGGTATGGCCATAGTATCCTAATATTTAATTTTTGTGCGATGGTTCCTTCATGCTCCAGGGGCATGATGTGAATCCACATAACTTCCCTGCATGTTGATATTTGCTCTACCATCTTCACATAAGGAAAACTATGAAAAATTAAATCTAACCTGACATTCCCAGTTGGCTATCTATCTCAGGGTGTCTTTATGCATTGATTCTTTTAGCAACAGAAAAATCACAAAACATTCATCTTAGCAAGTCCAACACATGCTCTATTTATTCCTGATGTCTAGGAATATGAGATCTGACATGAAATCCTGAAATTTCTCATATTAAGAAAGAAAACGTGAAAACCTTTCTGTGTTAAAGTGTAGACAAGGATCCCAGCTGTCCTGCTTAAACTTCTTACAGGAAATGGTAGGATTATATAGTCACACACCCCCTGCCCCTGAGATATCATGGTCTCTGAAGCTATCTACCTCTTCAGCTCTTTCAGTTAGGGTTTAAATTCTGAACCCAAGGAGTCCAGTCACTCTCAAACACATCCTTGCCACACCACCTGATATTTCTGACACCAACATCATTTCATTGGGACCTTGAAAATAAAAGGTGACAATTTTAACTTGCTCTAGGCATCGTAGTTCTCGGGCATTATGGTCTATCAAGAAAGGGATTTGTAGGAATTCTTTTGTCTGATTAAGCTACTATCTCTAACTCTCATAACAAGTGCATGGTTCTGTAGGAATGAAGTCCAAACATCATGTAATTATATTTGGGAGAGAGAAAAGTAAAGAAAAAAGCTAAGTTGCATGAGAAAGTTCCTGTCAGGAGCAGCGGGACAGCCCGATGGAAGACCAGGAGGGCAAGAAGCAGTTCCATAAAGTCAAATTAGAAAATAGACTTTACCTAACTCAAAATTTTGCCCAGGCATGATGCCCTCTGTTCACTCCACAAACACCTGTGAGCACCAACTCTAGGGTAGGAACTTCTATTAGGTTTGCGTTTTCTTCAAACTACTCCAACCTCCATGAAGTTGAATGTTGACCCAAAAAGACACAGATGAATTCTGCCTTCGTGCTGGAAAAACTGACCTGTAGCTAGCAACTGCTATTCAAGAGCTTTGAACCTTTTGTTTATTTATTTATTTTAAAGATTTATTTTTTAATGCATACAAGAGCTGGGGTGTAGCCCAGAGGGGTGGGAGTAGGCAGTGAGAGGATTCACCAGAGACAGAGTGGGGAACAGAACTGGCAGATCTACTGAAATACACTGCTGAGGGGAGTAGCAGGTGAGACAGGAGAGGTCTGCTGTACCATATGGGTTAGCTCCCTGGCAGGGGATTGAACTTATGATGCAGTGACTGCCAATAGCTTCATAGTACTGAGACTTAACCCCTTGCACGAGCAGGGAGGACTGAAACTTTTATATTTTAAAGTGAGATTCAGTCTGTAGCAAATCTCATTGATAAGATTACCCTTAGGATATGAAATTAAATTTTTCATTAATAGATCTCCTATTCTGCCTATTTTCTTCCACTGCTGCCCTTCCTAATACTAATAGCTGAATGTGACCCTATAAACCTCTCAGGTCCACAATCCTGGAGTCTGAGTTTGGGGTCTCATAGACCACATCTAAACCAGTGTCAAGTTCAAATGTTCTTTTTCTCTATTTTTTCACTCACACACCCAGGAGTTTACCGAGAGCATACAGTGTGCCTGTCACTATTCAAGGCATTAGGCTAAGGCAATGAGCAAAACAGACAAAAGATCTGACTTAAACTCCATTTGGTGGGAAGAGACCAATAAAATGCATAATATGGTGATGGATGGTGAAGAGGTTAGGTGGTTTGGGGACTGGGGTAGAGTAGAGTAGAATTAGTGGAATGAGGGATGATGTGGGGTTTTCCGGCTTCTTTTGTTGATGGCTGCAGACAAGGGGTAGGAGAGAGAATAAGGTGATCGTACTCTTAAGGAAAAGGCTGGAAGGAAGTGGTGGATCTAAGCAGTGTAGCTCAAGGTTTGGAGCCTCTTGAGGGGCTGTGAGAGTGGCCTTATCTGAAGCCAGGGAGTTCTACAGCTCCCTTCTGCCTCCCCTGTTCATGAACAGAATCTTCATTAAATTCCCCCAGTGAATTCTTATTCAGGTCACTGCCACCTAGATATATTAATATAAAAAATTTCTTCTTTAAAATCCCTGAAGAAATTACTAAAAATATACCAGACATTTTCACACAAAGTAAGAAAGCATAAATGTTAAAAAAAAAAAAGATATGTGATGACTTGTGTCCTCCCAAGGAAATGAAATAATATCTATAACTATACTCTGTTTTTTCTTTCATTTCCAAGTGAGAAGGAAAGAAGAAAAATATATCAATTATTTCTGTTCCTGGCATACTGTGATCAAACTGTGTGTTTCTAACTATAAGCTCCCCACTTACTCAAATTGAAGGGAAAAAAATGTGTTTAGTTTTCAAAACATAACCAACATCACAAAATTGTCCCTGAGTCTCGGTGGGCAGTGACAGAAAAGGAGCCAACTGGGTACATCAGCAAAGTAAAAGTGTCCTTAATAATGTTATTACTGGCTGCCACACACTTCAGCTGGGGACTTTTCTACACGAATGCTTTTGTGGACCCTGGGGAGGGAGTATTTGGAGGGAGCTCAGCCTTGGACATTGACTAACTGATTTTCAGGCTATAAATAAGAACAAGCATGTATCCTGAGAAAAGTAATAAATGTGGCTGAGCACTGAAAATCTACTGAGTGGAGTCCAGGACAATATTTTTTGCTAAGTATGCGTACAGCAGGTTGTAAAGAGAAAGTTTTGCCATGTATCTGTACGGGCTGCAAGTCACACATGAGGGCTGAAGTGAAGCCCTTATTTTTCTGCTCACAAAGCCACTTACTCTGGTGAAAGGGTGATATCCAACCCAGGGAGGTACTTTTGTGTAGATATTGTATGGGCTGTTGGAGGATGTGTGTGTGTGTGTGTGTACAATACAACACTTCCCACTCTCTACAATCAATAGATACTAAAACTCTTCCTTTTTATTGGCTATTTCCACTGAGAAAGCACTCTGCAATATATATACAACCATTGAAAACTTGGCACTTTCGTTATTAATTCCTCAAGCCGCTGTTTGTCTTAATTTTTCTTCATTCACTGTCCCTGCCATCTATCTCCCCTTTATACCCTACAATCTGCATTCAATCACTCTTTTCAAATCCAGGCTTTAATAGGCACCATATTCCTCTAGTGACCAATCCCTCCACCTCTTTGATTGTGGTATTCTCTTTCTGCAACATCACAATGAAATTCGACATTTCCCCTAAATCTTTCCTCCTTTCATTCCTTGTTATCTTTTCCCCCCTACAATTGCTTCTCTCCTGACATCACCTCTGGACGATCGCCTTACCCTTGTCCCTAGATTTTTATAGGTAGCTGTCTTCTCCATTCTTTCTTCTAGGAAAATGCATTTACTTTCATATTTTCAATTATCTCTAAACAGAGGATTTCCATATAGCTATTGAGAGCTCTGACTTCTTTCTTGAGCACCAATCTCAAGTATTTAATTGCATATAAGTTCAATTGGCAAAACCAAACTGATACAGTTTGCAGCTGAACCTCCCAAAGGCTCTTTCCTCCAACAGGACTAAAAGCTAGAGCAGCCACAAACTTAATCCTTTTTTGAGGACTCCGAAAAAAAAAAAAAAAGTTTTTTAGGGAGGGAAATAGGTAAGCAAGAAGAAGAAAATAAGGGAAAGTTGTGTTAATGACTGAAGGATGCCCTGGAGTACCAAACTGTTAAGGGATGCATGCTCTAAAATGAGTCCAGGGGCCTTCCTGATGGCACAAGGGGTTAAGATGCAACCTATGAAGATATCCGCAGCCACTACAGCATGAGTTCGATCCCCCACCAGGGAGCTACCCACATGGTGCAGCAGACCTCTCCTGTCTTGCTCGCTGCTCCCCTCAGCAGTGTATTTCAGTCAATCTGCCTGTTCTGTTCCCCACTCTGTCTCTGGTGAATCCTCTCACTTCCCACATCTCTGGCCTGTACCCCAGTGCTTGTATGCATAAATAAATAAATTTTTAAAAAATAAAATAAAACAAGTCCAGCCATCTGCTGCACAAATACAAATGAAGTAGACTGTGTGAAAGATTTTTAATAGAATTGGCATACATAAAGAGAAAGAAGAAAGGATTTCAAATAATTGCTTCCCAGTTAAACTCCAAAAATTACCTATCACCTTTTGGTCAAATGCCCAATCAAATAGGGTCAGCCTGATGTGGGGCTGCTGAGGCCTGGAAATATGTACATGTCAAGGTACCTCCTGGAAAGAACCATAAAAAATGGCTTAGGCAGTTCCCAGAGAGCCAGGACAGAAGAAAAGAAAGAAAATGCAAAATATATCACATAGTTCAACATGAAGCCAAGATAATGGCTTCCATTGTCTCTGCCAAGGACCAAGAACAGTCTTCAGTCTTCCCACATATCGCTCACCCAAATATCTCTCCTCCATGTGTCTCCTTCTATGTGACTCCTCCAAGTGTCTCCTTCCAGAACTACTAGGGTGCAAGTCAGAGCTGAGAAAAGCAAGAGATAGTGCCTGCTTACAGCGTGTGCTATATAGATTCACCTGGTCATTCAGCTCTGTCCCCAGTTCCCAGTAACCGCCCTACTCAGAAATCCAGTTCAGGACATACTAGGACTTATAATCCATGGTAGCTGCATGTATGTGGGAATGAGGAAAACGGCACCTCCTTTCACAGAGATACATCTGTTACAAAGCTTGGGTGGGCTTCAGACTTCTGCTCAACACTCAAAGCAAGATTTCCACCTAGCAGTTCAAGTTAATTTGGAAGATTTGAGCTTGTTGTTCTCTATCCCACCCTGTAGATATAGGTTCATATTTCAATTTGCCTTGATTCAAAGCATCAAACAACTCGTTCCTCCCCATTTTTACCCATTCAAAAATTATCCGTTTGGGCCTCCCCGGTGGCGCAGAGCTTGAGCGCTGGGTTGCGAAGCTGCCCGCAGACTCTGCAGCGCCGGTTCAATCCCCGGCCACCGGGCGAGGGTCCCACATGGCGCGCAGACCTCCTCTACCACCCGCTGCTCCCCTCAGCAGTGTGCTTCATCAAGTCTGCCTGTTCTGTTCCCCGTTCTGGCTCTGGTGAATTCTCTTACCCTCCTGCGCTTCTGACTATACCCAGTTCTTGTATAAATAAATAAATAAACAAATCTTTAAAAAAAAAATCTGTTTTATATCTTCTCTCCATCCTCACTGCCTTCATTTCCATTCCAGTTTCTGCTGCATTCTGTCTGGACTGTTACAGTGTTGCCCAATCTTTCCCCCACCCCTAAAGCTCCACCACTTCATACCATTCTTAGAAGTCTAACCTTACCTGGCTATATGACTAAATTTTAATAAAAGAAACAAATTTTAATAAAAGAAAGATATCATGATGAATAATTAAAGCCACAATGTTGAAAATAATATAATGAAGTTCATGGATATGACTGGTAGGCAATTTCATAAAGTAAGGTCAAGTTCTGCTTCTGTGTGCTAGCACCAATGGAGAAGTATTATAAATATTCATCTTTCCAATGAATACTGTATTTCTCTTGTTCGTAAACAAGGGCCATTTATTAATATTATAGATAATTTATGTCTTAAAATGTGGTTGTAAATATTCATTTGTAATCTAGGAGAGAAAGATTAGAAAAAAGCATAACAGTGGGTAGAAGGTTTTGCTTGTTGGGGGAGTGAAAATAAACAGCCTCAGTAAACCAAGAGAGCATGTTATTCTGTGGAGTTAGCTAGACGAGGCTTGAGGTGAGAAGAAAATGTACAGAGACTGGGGTGTGTGTGTGTGTGTGTGTGTGTGTGTGTGTCCAGTGAAACAGAAGAGCTCATTTCCTCAAATGACCAACTTTGAGTGGGAAGAGGCTAAACTAATAGCACTGAACAGAAAATCTAGAACCTAGGAAATTGTGATGAGAAAACAGCTATTTTGAGTTGTTACCTCAACCCGGCAATCCTGCGCACACCCGGAGTCTGGATATTTAGATAAGAACTTGAGTTTAAGACTCCCACAAGTACCTGTGCTGCAGGGTTATGGGGAGGGGGAGGTTATAGCAGGTCAATAGGACAGTGGCCAGGTAGAGGACATGTCACTATCTATGGATTCTTCACCCATGCACACAATCGCAAGACCACCAAGGCTCAGGGGCCAACAACAATGGGATTTATTTAACAAACAGAGGAAATGACGAGTTTTTAAGGCCTCAGGTAGCCAGATATCTCACCCCACATAGCGTCCACAGTATCTAGAAGTCCAAAACTAAAGGTCAGTATTTCAAGAGGGTGCTGTCCTACTAATGATAGTGTGGACCTCAGGGCACACTAGCAAACAGTGGGCCAGGTTCCAACTCCCCACACCCTCCTCACAGGCAGGTTGCTCAGATGACACCACAGTATCCCACACAGCCACAGTCTGATGGTCAGGATGGATAGCACTGGATCCTGAACCACAAGGCAAGGAGGCAGCAACCAGGAGGGGTTGCCAGACAATCAAACACACCTTGTTAACAGTTCTTTGTGAGTTGTTGACCTGCACCAACATCAAGCAGCTCTTTGAGACACCAGGCCCGGGGCCTTTGGTGTTCCTTTCAGGCAGTGGCAGTGGCAGGACCAGGGGCAGGTGCAGCCGCTCAGTTGCTGCGAACCTTTTCGACTTCACTTTGGAGGTCAGCTGCTGTACACTTCTTTCTTCTTTCCTCTTTGGAGGCCAGGAACAGAGTGGGTGGAGTCTGCAAGTTTGGTCATTTCAAGCCCGTTCCTGCCCTGCGTTGTATCCCTTTCAGGGTCCCCCGGCTTAGTTGACACCTGCCTGATTGGACCATTTTCAATTCTAAGTGACAGACTGGACCATTTTAGGACCAATCAGCCCACCTGGCACCAAATAATTAATGAGCTGATGAACATGATTGTCTCATTTTCCTTGCACCTCATCGGTCCATTCCACCATCTATCCTGGCCAGCGCCAGGCCTCTGTGTTGCCGTCTGGCAGCCTTCTGCTTGCAGCCACCTGCATGCTACCCCAAGGCAGCGCTTTCAGGCAGTGTAGCGTCAGCAAGCACAGGGAAGGTTCTCTATCAATTTGAGGAGACGAGTAAAGGAGTGTCCTGGAGCCCCCAGTGGCTTTTTCAGGATTTTAATGATCTTTCTACACCATATGTAGTGAGGCAACCAGGTACAAGGCAGGCAGGGGGGAGGGGGTGGGGAGCAGGGGGCCAGGAGGCTGGCAGGCCCCTGTAAATCTTTCTCTCTGTGCTTTCTCTGGCATTCTCCTGTAGTCATTCCTCTACCACTGTTCCACTGTCCTCTATGTGTCGCTGCCCTTATATCCTTGACCTCCTAGGCTCAGGTGTGCACATTTACACATGCCCACACCATACTCCAGGTGCCCACCATCAGACACGCCCAGGCTTCTATGTGCCTCCTGCATTTAAGGCCTCAGAGCCTAGAGGTGTGAATGCCTGACCATGACTTACCCTATAGGCAGCCAGTAGGAAACTCCTGCTCAGGCTTTGCCATCAAAACCCAGCTGGCACCCAGGGGAGGGGCTGCCCACAGGCAGTAACTTCTGCCACTGTGGGGAAAATTGCTGCCTTTTTCCAATGCTGCTCAGGTGGTGGCAGGAAAATGCCAGTCTTGCCTCAGAGTCCACAATGTGGGGCAGCTGTTTCACCTGCTTTGTTTCTTCCAGAGCACATTTTAAAATAATCATTTAGAATTGAGTCCATGAGAATTTACTGACCTCTACTCCAATGGCCTTATAAATAGAAGGTGCTGGACACCCAGCTGTTTACCTCCTGCTCACTCAGTTCCTGCGGTGGAGGACTGCCCCTCCCCCAGCTCATTGCAGCAACTTGCACCCCATTTCTAGAGTTGTAGATCATAAATGTTGCAACTGTTTCCTGTGTAAAACTGCACCTTCAAATAAAATGACTTCCTGGTGTTTACTTATCCAAAGCAGGAGCTCAAATGCTGGAGGGGGCCACCTCCCAGTATGGGTGACTGTGCCTCCTCCTTCAGCGGCTCATAATCTGCATATTTTTAATTTAATAAACCCGCTCATCTGGCCTGTACCCCGGTTCTTGTATGCATGAATAAATAAATCTTCAAAAAAAAATAAATAGGTGTGCAACAACAAAAGACAAAGAATAAAGTTTTCAAATCAAGCACCTGAAGTTACTTTGTGGGTAAACACCCAGTCAAACAGGGTTGGCCAAAGCAAGGCCCTGAGGCCCGAAAACCTGCCATAATTCTAAAGCACCTCCTGGTGGGGACCCATAGAAAAGGGTCAGAAACAGCCAGACAAGTCTGGAAGGAAAAGAGCAAAATCAAAATCAAGATAAAAGTTGCCATTGTTAACCACCTATGGGTCTCTCGCCCACATCTGTTCCAACCAGTCCAGGACCAAGAAGCATGTGCAGTTTCTTTATATGTCTCTCTGCTCCATGTGTCTCCTTCAGATCTCCCTCTTGCTCTCCATCCTTCTACACCTAGCTGAATTCATTTTCCTCTACAGATTACACCTAGTAATCTCCTCAATTTCCTTGTTTTTCAGACTCAGCCTTTAAACATCTTCTATTTCTTCCAACACTCCACTATCTAGCTGGTCTTTGTGACTCCACAGGTGATGTTTACTATTGTACAAAATTTACCTTCTTTTTTTTTAAAGATTTATTTATTTATTTATACAAGAACCGGGGCACAGGCCAGATGAGCAGGAGGGTGAGAGGATTCACCAGAGACAGAGCAGGGAACAGAACAGGCAGACTGACGAAATACTCTGCTGCGGGGAGCACCGGGCAAGACAGGAGAGGTCTGCCGCACCATGTGGGATTCTCCCAGCCAGCAGGTATCGAACCAGTGCTACAGAGGCTGTGGACAGCTTCATAGCGCTGTGCTCAACCACCTGCACCATCAGGGGAGGCCCCAAAATTTACCCTTTTATCTTTCAGATACGAACTCACTTCTCAATGTCCTCAGCAATGACATTTTTGACACCCTGGTTAGGTCCTTGGTGTTCTCCTGTGCAAATACAACATTTATATATTTTGCATCTTGTAAAGCAGTTTAACTACATAAGCATACATAACACTTTTTGTAGTAGGTATGTTTCCCAAAATGTTATCCAAAAAATTAAATCATTTTTTCCAAACGAAGACTATTGTCATTTCAAGGATTACATTCTCTTCATTTTTATCAAACCCCTCAAATGGAGTGGTTCTTCCCATTTTATGTTTCTCTGCTTTAGAATATCTTTCTTTGAATTCACTAATCATACATAAACTAGGCTAAAAAGTATTAGAAAATTATCTGTTTAAATAAATATAAATGATTCCTTTCATTTTAATGAGTGACACATCACTTAAACCTGTATTCTTTGCTAAATAGCCACACACATCTAGGATGTGATATGCCCGTCCACTGATTGTGTTCAATCAATGTTTCATTTTTGCAATGATGACATTCAAATTCAGTTTTCCCTTTTTAAAGTTTTTTTTTGTTCTTACTTTGCCAATATTGGAATTGCCACTAACAGATTTTTCAGGAGTGAGGATGAAATGATGTGTGAGAGAAAAAAAAATGTGATAGGGAAGTTTGACAAAGTGTTTTAGCTAAGCAGAGGCTGAAATTAGAAGCTAGCTTATGAGATATAGCCAAGAAGACATGACATTAAATATGCAGTGATACGCAGAAATCTATTCAAATAATAGACCATCACAAGTAAAGGTATAGGAGCTATGGTTAACTATTTTTACAATGAAAAATAAAATTAAAATTAAAGCATCAGTATTTTCCTAATGCAAATTAGAATAATACCTTCAATACTAAAAGAGGCAGGTAAATGGAAACTTACAAAACTTCAACATGAATTCTGTATACAGCAGAGATGACTATAAATAAATAAAGCAAGATACAGGGCCTTCCTGGTGGCACAGCAGGTTGAGTGCCACGCTGTGAAGCTCTCTGCAGCCTCTGCAGCACGGGTTCGATTCCCGGCAAGCCAGGGAGATACCCACATGGCACAGCCAACCTCTCCTGTCTCACTTGCTGCTGCCCTCAGCAGTATATTTCAGTCCGTCTGCCTGTTCTGCTCCCTGCTCTGTCTCTGGTGAATTCTCTCACCCTCCTGCACCTCTGGCCTATACCCCAATTCTTGTATAAATAAATGAATAAATATTTAAAGAAAAAAAGCACCCTCTCCTCTCCTACTGGGTATTAACTTATTATCAGTGTGAAGAAAATCAGCGCAAAAGAGAAGTACTGTTTGAATTCCTATCACTAAGTGCACCTCTCCATGAGATTCTGCATCTGCCATGGTGGTGCTGACTTGGTCTATTCACGTTTTATTTGTAAGACCCACTCAAACTGTAGCCAAACTGATATGGCAGCAGGGTTCCTAATTCCCTTAGCATACAACACTTGAATGTGTCTTTTTCTCCAAAGATGTGTTCACCTCAGCCTCTGATGGTTTCCCTCCTCCTATGTGCATGCCCTGAAGGCTAGAGGGAGCAAAGGTGATAAATCCTTCTCAGGATTGTTTAATTTAGTTTGAATTTATAGGACAGCAAAAAACTCAAGACAGAGTGTCTCTAGAGCCTATTAGTTTTACTTTAGGATGACATAACTAGCTACAAATTAGAAACTTTAATTGGCATGTATTTGGGTTGGTCTTCAACCAGTCAGTATGAAAATAATTGACACAAAATAAATAAATCCTCCAATACTTGGTTAAATCATCAAGTTCAGAAAGCCTATAAACCTCATAGCTGCTTGGTTGCTGGCCAGTGCTCATAAGCAGTATCTCCATCAGGCATGAGATACTGAAAACCTCAGCAGTAGAGCATTAAAAGAAACTACAGAAGACTTCATAAGCTATATAATTAAGAGATCATTTGTTGAAACTAAGTTCAATCCAGATTCAAAGGTCCAGAGGAAGTGTATAATCTTATTTAGACCCAGACAACATATATGGTTATTATCAGAGGTGAGATGGTTATTTTCTACATCTTCATAACAAAGCTGTAGGGTCTCTTTTATTTTCTGTGGAGAAAGGAAGGGACCAAGAAAGTTCATCTCACCCATTGGGTAAGGTAGACATATAGAGCTGAGATGCCAATCCAGCATGGCCTGCATACAAAGATTTATCTTTCCATTAAGAGCTGTTGTTCTCTTCTTAAAGGTAAATTGTAAAAGAGGACTGGCAGAATAATGGCAGCAATGTTAATGGAAATGTTAATTACCATGCTAGTCGCTGTTTCAATTCTCATATTTATTCTCTACCCCACCTCTGTGATGAAGGTGCGTAATTTTTTTCTAATCAGCTACTGGAAAAAAAAAAAAATTGAGTCCCACAAAAAAAAAAAAAATCTGCCTGAATCCACTAACAAGTCAGTGACAATTTTGTCATTCTGATTCCTCACTAAATCTGTCTTACCTCAATATTCCAATCAGTAAAAGGAGATAAATTATCTCCTCTCTTCCTATCTCAGTATCAGGAAGGAGCCAAGAAAAGATCTCAGCATCCCTGATTCTCTGTCTAAATGTTTTATCGACAGGATGTTATATCTGCATACCCATATAAAAGTTAGGACGGAAAAAAAAATCCTCAAGAAAGGCAGGAGGGGCATGGAAAAAGCAGTTTTCTCTTTGCTCTGCAAAGAAAGGGAACAGTGATATTGATTCATTTGGAAGGAAAACTTTGACCGTTTGAGAAGTGACATTGTTTAATTCTATTCCCCTCTCTGACTTGTCTGCCACTGGCAATTTAACATAGAGAATGTTCCAGTACAAATGAACCAGGGTGAAGCAGGAGCACAGATCCATGAGAGACCTACACGATCCAAAATATTCAATTACACTCTTTATTTCTGGTTCATGGAAAAGCATTGGCTGGTCTCTGACTACTGTGGGATTGCTATCTGCCAGGAGTTATTTTGCACTTGTTCCTAATTCACCCTTCTGAACACATCTGGAACCCTCTACTTTATTCCCCTATCCTAGAGGAACTGAGCACATATTAGGCCCATAGCAAAGTCATTCTAGCAAATTTTCATCAGTGGGTATCACTAAGAAGTGGATTAGTTCTGAAATCTGCAATTTCAGAAAGAAACAGACTCACAATGATGGGTAGACAGTATATGCTATAAAGAAAACCTCTTGATTCATTTATCTGTGAATGGGAATTTTAATATTGTTATCATAAAACCATGTGGAGGATCTAATGAAATTACATGTAGGTCTCTAGTATGTAGTGAGTGGCCCCCACTTTCCTGACATCCAATCCATGACAGTATCCAGAGGCTCTGCATTTAGAAAGTATTTATTTGAAGAGTACTTACTTTCAGAGTTCCCATGACATGTGGAGCTAGGGGCAACCACAGCATCCCATTTGATAACTTTTAGTGCCTGTCATTCTTACTCTGGATGCATCAATTTCCTCTTTTCCTTTAGTCCTTGCTATCAAATCTACTTTTGGACACTTCCTTCACAAATGTTTAAATCATAGAATCAGGAAATGTAAAAATAGGAATGAATCAAACAATGTAATTGAAATTGCTCTTCCTTTTTGGGTGTTCCTAGGAAAATCTAAATAATGATATTCTTGCAAGAAGAATTTTGGAATTAGTCGTTGGTGGTAAGACATGTGTGGCTTTGTATTTGGAAGGAGTGGAAAGTAGGGGAGTGAGGAACCTTGAAATCTCTATATTCACTCTCATCATTCCCTAAAGTTATTATTCTTTATCTACACGATGATGAATTAAATCCTCTCAACTAAAGCACACTGACCTCTTTAATAGACATGGATGCAGATAGATCCTGATGGGGCCTATCTCCTTGCACGGCTCATCAACACATGGAAACAATTTCACTAAGAGGTCTCTATGTTACTAAATCAGGAGATAACTTACTGTTTTTATCTTATGTGACTTTTCAGTATTTCTACAATTTTGAACATGGTCTTTTCCCCTGATATCCTGTCTTCTGTAAGTTTCCATGTCTAAACAATTTCTAATTGTCTCATGTTTCTCTAGATGCCTCTATTCTACCCAGTCATTAAGTATTTTATTTCTTCAATATTCTTTGGTAGGTCTTTTCTTTCCTTTTCTGATTCACGTATGTTTCTGTGTCCCCTCATATAATAATAAGCTTAAATTATACCTAGAATCTAAATTTCTCCTCTGACTTCGAGTGTCTCATACCCAATTGCTCATCTCTGCCTCAGCTTGATATAAGCAAGACCATGCTCCTCTGAAAGCTCTAGTGGAGAATCCTTCTTTGTCTCTTCTAGCTTCTGGCTAGAAGGCAATTCTTGTTTTGTTTTGTTTTTTTACTTTATAATTGCATAACCTCAAACTATGCCTCCATTTTCATAGCCTTTCTTCTCTATTTTCTGTACCTTTTCCACTTCTTAGAGGATCAATTTTCACTGGGTTTAGAACCCGTCCAGTTTAATCTAGAATAACCTTGCCTCAAGACCCTTAACAAAATCACATCTGCAAAGACTCTTCTCAATAAGGTAATATTCATAGGTATCAAGTTGGAATTTAGACATATCTTTTGGGGAGCCACAATTCAACATATTTTACCTACCTAAACCCTATTTATTCTTCAGATCTCTATTTAATAATTAATCCCACAGAGCAGTTTTCCTTCTCTGAATAGTATCTCACAGTAACACATACCTCTACTTTGTGATCAGCTAACCAAGTTCTACAGCAGCAAAGTCACTTTTCCTCATCTATAATCATAAACCCCATCAATACATAACAGTATACACACACACATACACACAACATACACAGAAATTCACTGAAGCACACATATTTTGGCACTTAAACCTGATTCCTATAGTATTCTGAGAAATTTAATTTCCACCCTGTCTCATGAACACAATTCTAAGTCTAGAATGATTACTTGGAGGCTGGGGTACATGTAGTGGGAACAAGGCTTTTGTCCATGGCGTGTGTGAGTTGGAAAATGTCTGCCCCAGCCAGGGTTAATGCCCACCTAGATTATTAAAAATAAGTTACCCTGGGTCACAGGAAGCCCCCAAAGTGGTTCTTTGTTTTTTTAAAGATTTATTTTATTTATGCATACAAGAACTGGGGTACAGGCCACAGGTGCAGGGGGTGAGAGGATTCACGAGAGACAGAGTAGGGAATAGAAGAGGCAGACTCTCTGAAATACACTGCTGAGGGGAGCAGCGGGAGAGACAGGAGAGGTTTGCTGAGCCATGTGGGTCACCTCCTTGGCCAGGAATCAAACTCATGCTGCAGTGGGCTGTGGATAGCTTCATAGTGTTGTGATTAACCCCTTGCACCACCAGGGAGGCCCCCTAAGTGGTTCTTTTTGTGTAATATTTTAACTTAAAACTTATTTTTACTCAAGAAAGTGGTGCCTTTTTCTA
Organism: Talpa occidentalis; assembly: GCF_014898055.3. Classification (NCBI taxonomy): domain Eukaryota; kingdom Metazoa; phylum Chordata; class Mammalia; order Eulipotyphla; family Talpidae; genus Talpa; species Talpa occidentalis. The sequence goes on along the minus strand of NW_023601322.1, from coordinate 35,210,181 downwards.
ATATACACAAAGACATGGTATAATCAAGTCACCAATGGCATCATCCAATATATTAACTTCTCTCCATCACTACTGATGCAACCTGGATCCAAAATGCCATCATTCTGGGCCTCCCTGGTAGCACAAGGGGTTAAGCACCATACTATGAAGCAATTTGCAGCCCCTCCAGCATGAGTTCGATCCCCAGCCAGCCAGGGAGAGACTCACATGGTGCAGCAGACTTCTCCTGTCTCGCCCGCTGCTCCCCTCAGCAGTGTCTTTGGTCAATCTGCCTGTTCTGTTCCCCATTCTGTCTCTGGTGAATCCTCTCACCCCCTGCACCTCTAGCCTGTACCCCAGCTCTTATACGCATAAATAAACAAATCTTAAAAAAAACACACAAAAAAAACCCCAAAATGCCATCAATCCTTGCCCATATTGCTGCACCATCCACCTGTCTCTCTGTTTCCATACTAGTCTCTTTACAGTACTTTCTTCTATGCCATTTGGAATGATCTTCTCTTTTCCAAATCAGATCACTTAAAACTTGCATCATTTCTTTGTTTAAAACACTTGAATGGCTTTCCACCAGACTTAGGATTTTATCCAAGCACTTGACTCCTAGCCCTTATATTGATTGAGCTCTGCTATATCATAGTACTCCCCCATCACTCCTATGAGGTACCGTGTGACTTTCTGTCTATTCCTGAAATAGACTAAATTTGTTCCCACTGTAGGGCCTCTCCAGAGACTATCCTTTGTCTGGAATACTGATTCCCTTGAGATCTTGTATAGGTATATCTCTCATATTTAGGTCTACACTAAAATGATACCTCCTATGCTATGTAAAATGAACATCCCCAAATCAATACCATCTTATTTTATTTTCTTCTTAATAATTGTCTTTGTCAGTTCAGGCTGTTATTACAAAATACCGGAAACTGGGTGACTTGTAAACAATAAACAAAACTCATAGTTTTGAAGACTAAGAAGTTCAAGATAATGGCATAAGCAGATTTGGTGTCTCTGAGACCTTCTTACCCATAATCGACAGCAATCTTCTCACTGTTCCCTCATGTGGGGAAAAGGAGCCACGGTTGTTTTATGGAGTCTCTTTTAAAATGCATTAATCCCATTCATAAAGGATTCAATCGCATGACCTGACACTTCTTTCTCTGTTTAATTGGATTTTTTAAATTCAGATAATGCTGATTTACAACACAGTGTAATATTTGGAGGTCTAGGTTCACATCTCTTCAGATGCGTCTGTTTCCCACCATACCACAAAGCGCCCATTATCCTCCACTACAGTCCATAATAAATAAATAAATATAGTCCATAATAAATAAATAACTTCTTTATTATTGACAATGGTGGAGGAAAAATAACATTACATAAGAAGGACATTATTTCACTACCTGTTAACCTTCAACTGCAAAGTCTATTTTGTTGAGAAAAATGTATTATCGAATACAAATTTAAATATTTTCTTTATTCTTACCCAGAAATAGAAGTGTAAAGAAAAAAATATAGAAATAAAGAAAGAGTGGCTGGGCGACTGGATTTTTAAATAGCTGAGTAACATCAGGTACAGGCCATCTGTGCCTTAATGTCTCCATTTGTAAATTGGCATTAAATGGTTTATGCTCCTGTGGTAAAATGGCAATTACTATAATTTAGGAACGTCCTAATTTTTTTTGAATGAACAGAATATTTTATTTATTTTTTTGTCCCTCCACCAGGTTACACATGCCCAAACTCCATCTGTCTCCCTCCCTAACCCCTCCACTCTTGCCCCTATTCCATCAAACAGCTCTTGCATACCCCCCCATACCACCATATTGGGTATTAGATTTCAACGTATAAATTTTGAGGGAACACAAATATTCAATCCATAGTAGCAAGTATCCTTACCTGAATTTAATCTTGCCTCATTATTATTTATTTGCTATACCCCCTGAGGAAATATAAGCTTCATGTGACAGAGTTGATCCATAATAAATATTTAATAAACAAACGCTGGGCTCCACTAACTCTGCTGTACACATATCTTGTAGACTTAGATAAACAATACACCAGCACCAGGTTTAAACCATGAGGCTGTCTGTCTACTTCTTTCAAACATTTCTTTTTCTGGTTTTCCTTTCTCCTTTATTCAGTGTGAATGGCTCTCCCTCAGAATTACGAGAATGTTTTCGAGTCTTGGATTCATGTCTTTACTCCCATTCTACCACAGTCATAGGGCCACCTTTTTGTCATTCTAAATAACATTTGCAAGGTCCAAAGAAATGAGGTACATTTCCTTCCCCTTTGGCAAAGGCATAAAGAAATCCACCTTTCCAGACCCTCTCACTAAAAAAAAGTCCTCCTATAGTTTACTTTGAGCCAGAGTTTCTTACCTTCTAATCCCTAATTGTCCACTCATGTACAGATTTAATCTTATGCTTGATTTTTTTTTTTAAGGATTATTTTATTTATACAAGAGCCGGGGTACAGGCCAGATGTGCGGGAGGGTGAGAGGATTCACCAGAGACAGAGTGGGGAACAGAACAGGCAGACTGAAGAAATACACTGCTGAAGGGAGCAGTAGGTGAGATAAGAGAGGTTTGCTCGCCATGTGGGTTGCTCTGAGGCCAGTTGGGATCAAACTGGCACTGCAGAGGCTGAGGACAGCTTCATGGCACTGCGCTCAACTGCCTGCACCACCAGGGAGGCTCCTGCTTGTTTTTTTTTAAAGATTTATTTATTTATGCATACAAGAACTGGGGTACAGGCCAGAGGTGAGGGGGGTGAGAGGATTCACCAGAGACAGAGTGGGGAGCAGAATAGGTGGGTTGACTGAAATACACTGCTGAGGGGAACAGTGGGTGAGACATGAGAAGTCTGCTGGGCCATTTGGGTTAGCTCCTTGGCCAGGGATCAAACTCAATTTGCAGTGGCTGTGGATAGCTTCATAATGCTGCGTCTTAACTCCTTGCATCACCAAGGAGGGCCCCCTCATGCTTGTTTTGTGCAAAGACAAAAGACTTTGCTTCACTCATTTTTGTATACCAATATGTACCATAGAAATGAACACAGAGTAGGTATTCCATAATATTTATGCCTCAAAGATTATTAAACTAAAGGAGAAAGACCTAAATAGAAAACCAAGTCCCTCCCCATAGGGGAAAAACTTATTGCAAGATGGAATAAAATTTCCTGAATTAAAATATATATAACCAGTCTGGGCCTCCCCTGGTGGCGCAGCGGTTGAGCACTGGGCTGCGAAGCTGCCCGCAGCCTCTGCAGCGCTGGTTCAATCCCTGGCTGCTGGCCGAGGGTCCCACATGGCGCGCAGACCTCTCCTGCTGCCCGCTGCTCCCCTCAGCAGTGTACTTCATCAGTCTGCCTGCTCTGCTTCCCGCTCTGGCTCTGGTGAATTCTCTCACCTTCCTGCCCTTCTGACTGTACCCAGCGCTTGTATAAATAAATAATAAAAAAAAAATCTTTAAAAAAAAAAAAAATATATATATAACCAGTTAGACAGAAAAATCTTTCCAGAGATCAAAATCATCTCCAAAAAGATGTAATGAAATGTTTCCATATTTGAGTCACATTAAACTATGCTAAGCAATCTAAAACATGTAATTATATAGTCCTGTAAAAACAAAAATCTATGTTCGAAGGAAAGATGCTGTGCTTCCAATTTGAATCCAAGATGGACCAGAATTCACTGCCTTTTAATCCCCCTAAACCTCAGTTTCCGCATCTGATACTACTTTCCTGTCTCCCAGGACTGTCAAGAAGTTAATGAGCTGGTGATTGCAACACACATGAAGACCTGGTGTCTGCAACATACATGCAAGTGTTACAGAAGGCCAAGAAATTTATCTTGGTATTTGTTTCCATTGAAAAATTCCTTCAACCATTATAGGAAATAACCCCACAAATGACTCGCCATGTTTTGACCCTTCATAAATTTTAAAATCAAAATATTAGTTTGAAAATATAAGTCTAATTATAGATGAAGCTTACAGAACACTTTGTAGTACTGTTTAAGGCCCAGGACTCTGAGATGGCCAGTTTTAAACACAAATATACTATCTTTAATCTCTGTGAAAGGAAGATCATCATTTTTTCCCTGCGATGGTCTGCAGGCCTGGGGAGCAGTGCTTACATCATTGCATAATCACCACCAGCATCTAACAGAATCCATGAAAGACACTTCCAGAAACACTCAGTTTGATACACCGAAGCAGATATTCTTAATTAACGCTGTCATTTATATTCCTCGCTCTATTTGACTGATGATAACCAATCTTATCTTTAAAAGAATATTATTATGAGAAAATTTTTCCAAGTCTTCTTACACTTCACATTTTTTTAAAAAAGCTGTTATTCTATCCTCTTCTTCTGAGTCTATTTCTCTGAAAAGAACAAGGCCATAAATCACTTAAGTTTATGTACAGAGAGAATATAGCTTTGTTACATTCAGGATGAAATGAAGGTTTTTATTAATTAGTTTGGTTTTTGTGTGCATCAAATAAAAGATGATACAAAATTTTGTTTTTCAGTTTTTTCAGAGAATATGCTTTTCTACAAAAATGCATACTTGCATTTTTTTTTTATTAATGATAAAAGGCAAAAGTGAAATAATGGGGAAAACCAGAACAAAGGCCTGGAATCAAAATACTTGGATTCTCTCTCTGCCACAATTCAACTGTGTGGTTTTGATTGCATTTCAATGTCTCTCAGTTTTTCACTTATTAAAAATAGAGTATATTTGAGCTACTCATTTTAACATGTTTGATATGAAGATGGAAAAAATAATGCATTTGAGGCTATCAGGAAGCCTTAGAAAAGTATAATATTTTGAAACAAAATGTTACAGATGTCATGAATACTGCTATATCTAGATCACATTATCAAATATTTATTATTCAATCATAATATATTAGTCAGAAAAACTTTAACTTCTGTCTTTTTAAAGAAGGGAACATTTTAGGGGGCTCCCTAGTGGCTCAAAGGCTTAAGCACAGCACCATGAAGCAACCCACAGCCTCTGCAGTACAAGTTCGATCCCTGGATGGCCAGGGAGCAACCCACATGGCGAAACAGACCTCTCCTGTCTCACCCGCTGCTCCCCGCAGCAGTGTGTTTCAGTCAGTCTGCCTGTTCTGTTCCCCATTCTGTCTCTGGTGAATCCTCTCACCCCCTGCACCTCTGGCCTGTACCCCAGCTCTTGTATGCATAAATAAATAAATCTTTAAAAAATAAAGGAACATTTTAACTATAATCACTCCCATCCTTCTTTTTAATGTTCAATATTTTATTTCTTTCTTAATTTTGCCCCTAAATTTGATATTATTGTTGTTCTAGTAGGTCAATGTTGGTTTAGGTTGACCTAGTATTTCCAAAAATGATTTGATCAAGATTCCATTTTATGTGTCAGACCTTCCCTCAGAAACCATTTCCTTCTGCCTCACACCCAGCCTCTAATCCACAGATTTTCCAGGGAGTCACACTAATCACCTCAAGATACAGCACAACTGACTGAACCAACCACAAACTTTCTGAGGTTGGGATGGGTGGGACTGGGATCTTTGCATTTCTTACATGTTCTCGGGTGATACTGATGTTTCTGTTGACCACACTTTGAAAATTACTAGAAGATCCTTGATTAAAGGTTAGCTATGCATTGTGTTTGCTTCTCTGGGAAAAGACTTAATTTTTCTTCCTCTTGTAGGATAGTTTGGATCAACACATAAATCTTAATCTCTCAATCTCTCTCCCTTTATTGGAAAATATTACTCATCCACTGGCTGTTGAGAAGTCTAACATCAATGTAACTGGCTTTGGGTTTTTTTGTTTTGTTTTGTTTTGTTTTTGCCTGATTTCAAGATCTTCATTTTCTTTGAGAATTTGTGATTTACCAAGGTAAGAACTGGACTCTTCTTCCTTTCCTTCCTCACTTTCTCCACTCTTTCCATGTGGTTTCCTTAATGTATAAGTTCAAGTCTTTCACTTGGTCTGACCATACTTTGTCATTATCTTTTCAAATACTGTTTCATCCCTCATATTTCTGTTCTAATTCTCATTATTCAATGGATATTTTCTCTCTGTCTCACCAGACCACATTTTTAAAATCTATCTTCTGTTTCCTTGTTCCTCAAAATGTTGGTCTCACTTGGAAACTTATAAGAAATGCGAACTTTTAGACCCCATCAAGGCCTACAGAATAAGAACAAGCATTTTTAATAATCTTCCTAGATATTTGCCATGTCTATTCAAGGTTGAAAATATGGCTCTGATGTACTAATTCTCTTTCTTCTATTAGTTGTGTCTAATACTTTGCTTGACTCTAATATTCTCATTGTAACGATTATATGTTTTAATTTATAGAACTGTTATGCTTCAAATTTTTTGGATCACATTTATAGTCTATTTTCTTTCCCTCATTTCCACTCCCTTTTTATGTATTATACATTTTAAATATTCCATGTTTTCTGGATAATTATTCTAACAGCTGAAGTCCTGGGAGCCTACACTGGTTCATTTCCCGGTTTTCAATGACTTCAGTTTTTGAGTTTATTTTTGTCCAGTAGGTTTCTGTTGGTTTGGAGGATGTTGGGTTTATAACTTATTCTTTCCATGTGAATTTGGGTTGTGCTAACTTTCCTGGTTAGGACAATTACAGTCTATTTTTCACGTCTTGAAATTTTTCATAACCTCAAAAGAGTTATTTAATCTCCAAATTTGTGAAGAATTTGAGTCTGATTCTAATTCCTTTGGAACAAGACACAGGTCTCTGGCATCTACTTTTTAACCAACCCCTCACTGAGAATGTGACCCCCTGAGGGTCCAGCACTTTGTAAATATATTGTTTCTAACTCCTAACCTTGCAAAGGTCTAAGACTTTATACCTGACCCCAACAGATGGCAGTGCCAATAGTTTTAATTTCCTCATGCAGACAAATATCCTTAGGGCTTCTATAGTTTTGTCATTCTTGTCTTCAGTCTATTCAGTTTTTGTTGGGGGATTTTCTTACTTTCTTCTGGGTTCAGTTTTTGGGGAAGAAAGAGAAGAGAAAGAAGTGAGAGCTGGGGCATGAAAGAAAGAAGGGGGAAATGAAAAGAAGAAAATGAGGCAAGGAGATAAGACAAAGGAGTAAGAAGAGGGGGAAGAAAAGAGAAGGAGAAATTGAAGGAGGAGGATTCATTCAGTGTCAGTCTTTTTTTTTTTTTAAGATTATTTGTGTATACAAGAACTGGATTAAGACAACACAACTGCAACACTTCTCATAATTTGTCATGTCTGCCTTCCCAGTTACATTGCAATGGGCAATGGGCATAACTATACTTAATCCACATACAAATTACTAAACATATTGTTGAACAAAAAGAAAAACAGTAAAAGTGAAATATAATAAATGTGTCTCCACCTATGTTTTTATTCACAAACTCTTCTTTGAGAACCAGACTCAAATTATAACAGTCTGCTTGACATCTCCATTCAGAGATCCTTATATCGTCCTAAGATAAAGCTCTCTTACAGTAGAGTATGATTTGTGATGGGATTAGATTTTAAAGTAAGCCCAGAAGTTACAAATATAGTCAAAATCACTTTTAGCAACCCATAAAGTGTAGTGAAATTCAGAGACCCTGTGTCTTGAGTAAGACCAACATGGCACCCAGGGCATCACAAAGCAAGTACCATGAGCAATAATTTTTTATCGAATATATGAAGTTATAGGTTTTTATGTGGGCAGGTCAGCAGGGCAAACCAAAGAAAAATAATTCTATTGTCCAAAAGGAAGCATTCCAAATTTCTCATGCCTTCTAATCACGCCTTTCTAGAAAAAGCTGTCTTCAGATCTAAAATGCTGATTTAACTCCAAATTATGTATTTAGAAAGCCCAATAATATAACATGGGTCTGTTTTATTTTTTTAATTTGAATGTAAATGATACTTCTCCATTAAACAATTAGAAATGCAAAATTCTGCAGTGAAACCTCTTCCAGGCAAAACAAATACAGGAGACAACCCATCAATTTTGGTGACTTGTATTTAACTGTGAATCTTGCTTTCTATTACTGGAAACCACTTAAGGATTCTCTGAAGTGGTCACTTAAGAAGAGGGTATCTCCTCTTAGAAACAACTCTGTGATTCCTAACTTCTCAAGTTTGTCTTAAAAGGCTTTGACCAAACTCGTATTTTATTCATTATGTGAGAGGAGGCACCATGTTTCCTGGCCCCCACTTAATGAGGGGAGAAACTGTGTGGCCACATGAAGCTACATAATAGGGAAGGCAGGTGGGCTCAGGACACACAGGTGGGAAAGAAGGTCTCACTTGACCTTGGAATTATACCAGGAACGTAGGGGCCATGAAAGGAGACACAGAAGGGAGACCCATAAGACACTTGGAAGAGACATGGGTGAGAGACACATGGGGAGGCTGACAATGGCAGCCATTACCTTGATTTGTACTTTGAGTTTGCTCCTTTGGTCCTGACTTTCTGGGACCTGCTTCAGAACCCCTTTCCTATGTTTCCCTGCCAGAACATGTCTTAGATTTGTGGCAAACTTTCAGCTCTCAGAGCTTTCTCTTCAACACTGTTTGGTTAGACATTTACCCATGAGGGGATGGTAAGGTTGGGTGTTTTATTGGAAGCAATTATCCTTTCTTCTCTTTCTATACATACCGATTCTGTTAACCCTCTTTCACACTAAGAGTCTCCTTTGTCCTTGTGTGCACAGATAGCCGGATCCCTTTAGAGCTTGAAAATTAGGGGGTCCAGGGGGCCCCTTCGTGACCTGTTAACAAGTATGGCATAGGGGAATAGCCCACTTGTCAGTGTATTTTTGATCTGGCTTTGGACAGAGGGACCTCAGGAAGAGCACACTGCATTTATTGAAAGTGACTAATGTAACCTGGTTTTATTTCTACCATGGATTCATGGGGTTCTTTTATCCAATGGACTTATGTGCCACCACCGCACAGGCACTGGGCATAAGGAGATAGAGAAAAGAACAAATGGGCATGAGGACATATTTCTCTCTAGTGGGGAAAAAAACAAAACTATAGATTATAACAGTAAAAGGGCTATGCAGAGATAGGCACATGCAAATGTGATGAAAAAAAAGGAGAGATAACCAGCAGCATAAGAAAAAGAATTTTCATTTTTCCCTGATTTGAAATTTCTTATATAAAATATCTCTTGAATCATGGCTAAGAGGCAAACAAGGACCTTTTTCAGACTCACCACATTAGGGTACATTGCTTGTTCACTGCACAAAAGTGATATCTGGGCAGCATTCCCATCAGGGATATTTTCTGTCATGGACAGGAATGGAGACTGAGTCCCCCACTGTAATTCAGGGGTGTCTTTAGTCACTTGTTTTCTCTGCTTGAAAAACCTAATTTCTTTTATCCAATTAGACTCAAAATCTAATATGGTTGCATCCCCTGGGGGTAAGCTCATTTCACGTCCTCAGCACCTCTATGTGGTGTCTTCCTGCTGCTCTTGGCATTACAGAGTAGCCTGGGTGTGTGGAGCAGACAAGCATTTTGATATTTATGTGTGTCTGGCTAATACTGCCTTTGAGGGTCAGGAAACCCCCTAGGGTAGAGCTATTCTGGTTATGCTAACTTTTTTTTTTTAACCTTATGAACCAAGCAACTTCTGGTAATTCTTAAATAGCTACTGGCAGCAACCACTATTCCGTTTCCCTTTCACACAAACCAACCAAAAATCAGAAAACACATCTTTTGTTTTTCTTGTATACACTCCTTGACAAATGATGATGACATGAAAGCAAAGAATTCCGGCATTTAACCAGCCGGCTTTTGTGCGGTCCGCGTGTAAAATTCTTTCATCTGCAGCTGCAGCTGCTATTTCCAGAGTCTGGCACTGCACTGAGGAATTCCTGGTCAGCCCAGAACTTTCACTTTGGGAAACCATATCCTTCCTGATTGCAGCCTGCCAGGCTGGCTCAGCAGCTTCTGTGGCTTCCTAGCTGCCCACAGCTCCATCTGACACTGAGCTGTCCTGCATCTTCCAGTGCTCACACAGCCTTGCTACTTGCTGCCACTTTGCTGCAATTCACGAAGCAGCAAGAAGCAGGAACACCACTTCTCTTTTTGCTAATTTCCCCCTCTCAGACTAGGTTAAACTGACACAGGTAAAAATGTGAATTTTCTTTTACAAGTATCTTTCTGGAAATACAATTTCTGTCTCCCAAGCGTCCTCCCTGGACTTAATAGAATAGCACAGGAAACAATAGGGTGCAATGTTATTAATTCCCCAAAGGCACATCATAAAAGGTCAAGAACAAATGACCTTTGGCACCTGAAGCAAGAATAATTTTCATGGCTCAAATGATGATTCATCTTGAGCCTCACTGGATCTTAAATGAGTAGAAATTCTAAGTCAGATAAATTGCATTGCACCAGGAAATGGGAGAAAAAGAAATAATATTATCTCTGACCTGGGTTTGAAAGACCTTGCTTCTATGGTTTCAGGATGGCTACTGCTGCATGAAACCTCCTGCAAGAGCAAAACTCTTGAAAAACTATCCCTTTAAGGTACAATTGATTTAGCCATAAATAAATCCTGGGGAGAACGTTCTGCTCTTTGCCAGGATGGCCAGTGCGCACGATGTGCATGTTCTTTCACACAGCGATATTTGATAGGACCCAGCATTGGCTGGAAAATGTAATTTGCTCAGTGAAGCCTGCCCATCCCTTCCCCCTGATTACTCCCCATTCCTTTTACAAAGGCATCAGCCCCTTGCCATTCAGTATCCATCAGGGCTTATCTTAGGCTGATAGCAAATATTTATCAGGTCCATGATTATTTTATTATTAAAAAAAATAAACTGGTCAAACAGCCATTGGTTCAATTATTGAAATTACATCTTTCCCCCAAGTAATTCCTCATACAGTAATTATAAAGCTTACAGGGTTCATTGAGACTTTCCTGGATACCAGCGATGCATTACTCTTCCTCAATGAACCTTTTTTTCTTGATATTTCTCTGGGAGAGGTTAATCTATATCAGCAAGGTTTCAACTGAAAAGACATTTGTGCTCATCAGTGTTATCACTCTGGTGAGTCTGGTTTTCATCAAGAGCTTTAAAATGAACATCCTTTGGGCTTTCTATAAACACCAGACTGCACTAACATGAAATATCTGAGTGTGTCAGGGATAGACGCAAGTTTCCATTTCTGCCAATTTACCACTGTTCTTTCAATTACAGCTCTTACCTTAGGTTCTAGTTCTTAAGTCCTGTGTCCTGAAGCAAAGGGAATGTCTATTCTTATCTTCACAGCAGTGGAATACAATTTGGTTCCTATGAATGGATAGCAAGTTAAATCATTATAATTTCTCTAGTTTCAGATATAATTTTTCCTCTATCTCTAAGTGCATGATGCAAAGAATTTTATAATGCCCATCCAAAGGAAGGATTATCTCTACAAAGTTGTAGAAAAATGTGAATAATAAATGGTGGTCTATGAGGAGCCTCTATTTTTGAAAAAGGAAAGATAAAGTGATACCAATAGTAACATAAATTGATGCCATATAATTCTTAAAAATTCAGTACAACAGAGTGAACAACTAAAGATCATTTTTAGAATCAAGTTTGAACAGGGCCTGAGTGGCAAACAAAGGGGATTGTTTTTGTTTTTTAAAGATGCCATTTATTTATTTTTGCATAAGAACTGGTGTGTAGGCCAGAGGGGCAGGTGGTGAGAGGATTCACCATAGACAGAGTGGGGAGCAGAACAATGGATCTACTGAAATACATTGCTGAGGGGAGCAGCAGACGAGACAGAGAGGTCTGCTGTGCCATATGCCGGTTAGTTCCCTCGCTGGGGATCGAACTCAGGTCATCATGGTGGGCCATCAGGGTGATAACACTGAGACTTAATCTCTATGCCACCAGTGGGGCCCAAAGGGGATTGTTTATGAAGAAGGTGATATGGAGAGGCTGATCTAAATCTCTACATATAAATTCTTCTACCAGCTCTCTTCACAATTGTTAGTGCTGCTTTCAGCAAGTTTCTCTACTTCTGTTATAGCATCCTTAAGTATTTCATACACACACACACACACACACACACACACACACACACTTTGCTAGGGCTGTTATTATAAATTGCTAGGGCTGTTTTTATAAATTGCCACAAACTGGGTGACTTAGCACAAACCTATGGTCTCATATTCTGGAAGTTAGGAATCTAAAGTCAAAGTGTTAGCAGTGCTGATTCCTCCTGAGGGCTGTGAGGGAAGGCTCTGTTCTAGATCTTTCTTCTTGGTTTGTAATAGAAGCCATATTTTCCCTGTGTCTTCACATCATCTTCACTCTATGTGCACCTTTCTCTGTGTCCTTTTTATAAAGACACCAGTCACATTGGTTTAAAGCCCACCCAAATGACCTCATTGTCACTAATTATATCTGCAACGAGCCAATTTCCAATAAGGTCACTTTATGAGAATTGAAGGTTAGGACTTCAAGGTATGACTTTTGGAGGAACACCATTTGTCAGTAACAGTTGAAATGCTAAGTCTCTAAATTCCTACTCACCTCCAAAATTATGAGTCTTTTCCCCTTAGTAATGCAGAAAAACCAACTCACAATTTTTTTAAAGCCAAAAAGGAGGGTTAGGTCTGGCAAAATTTCATTAATGAATTACCTGTAATCATGAAATTATCCAGAGACATTTCTCTATTTCTTATTGCTCTTCTTAAGATAAGCAGTGATTCACTTTCCAGTCTGTGATGTAGGAGCAGTTGTTAAATGTGGCTGCAGTCAGGGCTTTTCTTGTGATGCTTGCCCAAGGTCAGGACCTGTTATCACTGCTCTACGAGATGAGAAACTTCATTTTTTTAATATATTTTTTACTAGCCTTGTGTCTTTTTTCTATATATTATTCTTGTGTGTGCATCTTTTTCCTTCAACAACAAAAAATGCTTGAGTAGGCTTGAAACACACACAGAATATGGTCCAACACTATATGATGGTGACATGAAGCTTATATTGTGCAACTAATTGCTTTACTCAGGGCCTGAGTGCAATGGAAACTTACACGGTGTGTGAAGTATTATATATCTCATATATATATATATATATATATATATATATGCATAGACCCATAAACATATTTAAATACTTGGTGTTCACAATAGTTATAGGATCAGGTGGAGGGGGTGAGAGGTGCCTTCCTAGCCGGACAGAGACATTGGTAAGAAGGAACTGCTAAAATTAACCTAGAATTAATCTTTAATTCATCTCCCTTCAAATAAAATTGTTTGTGTCCTAGAAGTGGTGAAATATCTTAAGAGAAGCTTTTGGTATGATTAAAGGGATGTATCTTTAAATGGATAGTACACCCAAGACCCTCAAAGAAAAAAAATATATAAGGTTTCTTTTCTCTTTTCTTTCCATTCCTTCCCTCTTTTAAATATGAACTGCTTTATGAGTTTGCATGCCATTGAGCCTTTTGTCTTTGTGTCCAGGTCATGCGAATCTTCCCTGTGTTGTCCCAACTTTCAATATATGTGCTGCCAAAGTGAGCACAAGATATTTTCTAAATTTGTACTTTTTTATTTTATTTTTTATTTCAATAGAGGTAATGCTGGTTTAAAATGCTGTGTATGATTCAGAGGTACAGGATTATGCCTTTTCAGATGTATATTACACCACCACACCCACTGCCAAGATACCCATAGTCCTCAGAGTCCGCTGTGTCCCCTCTACACCACGCCCTGTCCCTTCCCCTTTACAGGGCTTCTTTTTTAACTGTGCCAAAGACTCAGAATCTGGACATATTTTAATTGTGTTGAGTTTACAGCAAAGAAGATCTAAGTAGAGACTGTGAGTGTATTGAGCGTTCACTTTAAATATTGAAAAATAGTTTTTATTCAATCTGCTAGAAAAATTATATGTCCCATTAAGAACTGGATATTCATTTTATTTTTGGAGAGAAATGAAATACCAAGACATTTCATTATCGCCAGTGTTTCAAGGCTCATTCTTGACATGAACTTTCTGATTGGTTTCTCTGAAGACACAATGTCCTGGTGCTCTTCTCTGATGGATGACACTGTTCCCTCCAAGAAAAAAGTCCTCAATGTGGATTTGGTGATTCCTGTCTAAAGATGGTTATTACTGAGTCACACCTTGAAAGTATCTGAGGAAGAAACAATTTGAGTTCATGAAAAATTAGGGAGTTACTTTTGAATAGATAAGGATCGCTATTTTGGAGGGGAATCCAACAGATTGAGAAGTAAATGCTGTAGTGGCAAAGAGAGCTAAATCATAAGAAAGGAAATAATTGTATTAAGTTCCACCCCCAAAATAGGATTTATATAAATATGTGGATACTGTGTGTAGGATCGTCTTTAAAAGTGTATATGGATCCATACATATGTTTAGTGATAAGCCCTACGGATGTTGAAGTGGGGTAGGTGAAGAATGGAAAGAAAATAGTGATATATAATAAATAAACAAGTCATTTATGGGCATTTTTTAATGTAAGTATATCTATTCTTATTTAGCTCACTTAAAACTCCAGAAAAAGATGATAATTTAGGTATTACTCAAAAACTGAAAAAAAAAGGGGGGCCTCCCTGGTGGCACAGAGGTTAAAGTCTCAGTGCTTTCAAGCTATCACCAGCCACTGCTGCATGAGTTCAATCCCGGCAAGAGAGCTAACCCACATATGGCACAGCAGACCTCTCTTGTTTCTTCCGCTGCTCCCCTTAACAGTGTATTTCAGGAGATCTGACAGTTCTGTTCCCCACTCTGTCTCTGGTGAATCCATTCAACCCCCACACCTCTGGCCTATACCCCAGTTCTTGTATGCATGAATAAATAAATATTTTTTAAAGATTGGAAAAAAAATAACCATGGTAAAAAAATTCTATCTCATTGTCATTTTTGTTTATGAAGCAATTTTATTATTTCATCATTTAATAAATATTATAGGAGACAAATTGAATTTTAACCTTAAGAAGACATTAGTAACACTTTACTCCCATTCTGTTATTATATAGGAATCCCAAGGATTATCAATTTATATTTTTAATTTAAATATAACAAATCCAAGGGTGTTCAACAAAATGAATTATGAGATTTTTTTGAACATGCAATGAATCTTTAGGTAGAAACAAATGAACCTAAAAGAAATGAATCCTAGATAGAGTCAAGATCTTATTGTTTAAAACAAACCTGTTACTTAAAAAAAAAATGATAAATAGAAGTCAGTCTTGGGCAGAAAAAAGGGATAAAGACTAAAAAGTTAATCTTACAGTACTAGAATTTAAGTTTGAGTGTTTTTTTAATTTTGTATAGAGAATTTTACACAAATGCATTATATGGTATCTTAGTTATCTCAATTCTTTCACTCAACATTACATATATATATAAATTATATTGTTTCATTTAGCAATAATTTATTTTAATGCTGTATAGTATTTTATTGTAGGATATACTTTTCTATTCTACAGTTGCTAGACTGTAGAATTGGGTTGTTTCCCATCTGTGACTACTAAAAAGACCTTCAAAATAAAAATATGAAATATAGTACATGTATAGTTGCATATATATCAAAATATATATGTACGTATATACACATGCATACATATTTCTGCTGTGTCTATGCCTAGAATTTGATTTGCTGATTTTTGTGATAAGAACACATTCAGTTTTAGTGGAAAAATGTCAATGCTTGAGTCCACCAAGAATATATGAAAGTTCCACTTGCTCTAAATATTCACCTAGACTCAAGCAATGGAACTAATGTCATGTTTAGAGGCAAATTTATAGTCATTTGCATCAATTAGAAAAGGAGAAAGGTTGAAAATTATGTCCATTTTATGGATCAAGAAAATTAAAATGTGTATAATCACAAAGAAATTAGAATTATGGAAATAAACAATAAGAAGAGAAAGTTGTGAAAGAGAAAAACAAAAGCAACAGAATTTCAGAACCAACATATTGAAAGTTTACTAAGCCAATCAAAAAAAGAAGTAAAAAGGAAAATCTTAAAGGAAATGAAAGAAGGTTCTCACTATAGATTTTACGGTCATTATAAAGAAAATAGGAAATTATTATGAAAAAGTTTATATCAGTACATTAAAACTGTCAATGTAATATAAAATTTCATAGAAAAATACAACTTACCACATTGGCCACAAAAAAATAGAAAATTTGAATTGTTTTATATCTGTTATGTATCTACTATAGATACCCAGAATTTAAAAAGAGTATGCCAGGTACTTTACAGTTAGGTCATGGGATAACCTTTTCCTTTATGCCACATAAGAATACAGTAAAAAAAAAGTAGTTTGTGTGAGCTCAGGAGTTAGAATGTCTAAGTACCAATTGGGCCACACTAGACATCCAGATCTCACACTAGGCAATTATTTAAACTTCCTGAATTTTAGTTTTCTCTACAGCAAATGGATATATAATATTTATTCTTCAGAAATACTGTGAGGATTAAATGAAATATACACTTCTTAGAACAATACCTGGGTATGTAAATAATAAATGATATATAAAAAGTTATTTATTTTTGTTGTTATTTAAGAATAATAAGGTAAAATATAATGACACATCTTGTCTCATTGGTTAGTTTTGGATAAAGTCATGATATCTATTTTTTTAAAAAAGATTTATTTATTTATGCATACAAGAGCTGGGGCACAGGCCAGAGGTACAGGGGGTAAGAGGGCCCACCAGAGACAGAGCGGGGAGCAGAACAGGCAGATTTACTGAAATACATTGCTGAGGGGAGCAGCAGGTGAGACAGGAGAGGTCTGCCACGCCATGTTGGTCACGTCCCTGGTCAGGGATCGAACTTGTGAGGCAGTAATTGCAGACTGCTTGGTAGTGCTGACACTTAACTCCTTGCACCACCAAGGGAGCCCCAAAATCATGTTATCTACAACCCCATCAGTAAATACAATATTTTCTAATACCTTTGGTTTTTGAACATCCAGATAAGTATTATATTAATATGATTAATATTAGCAAATATTATATCTTATTATAATATACAATTAAAGGCAATTTCCTAAAATAGAGATTCCACTTGAATTATTAATACTAAAGACAGTAGGTCATCCTTCGATCATTTTTAGGATTATGTCTTGTTCTCAAATCCTCTATCTTCATCAGTAAATTTTAAATTTCTAAGCTGTTATCTTAAAAATAAAAGTTTTCCCCTTAAATTAGATTTCTGTAACAGCATACGTGAATACTAACTTATATGTCACATATCCAGAATTTTCCATAAATTGGGGTGTGGTAAACTGAAGATCAAGCGGTGGCATTTAAAAATCTATGTTAAGCGTGATCCCTTCCAGCTCCAGCGAAATAAAAAAGAAAAATACCGGATGGTCTCACTCATAGCAGGAATCTAGAAAACTTAAATAAGGGACCAGGAAAAAGAATAACTATAAGAAAGAAAATATCAAAATCAACAAACAACTACGAACCAGAGACACTCTATGGGGGGTGGTGGGTGGGGAAAGGAGGGATTGGAGTCAAAATAAGGGGGTTGTAATTGTATGGGGAATATAAAAATAAAATTTAAATTAAAAAATGACAAAAATAAAAATAAATAAAAATCTATGTTGTTTATAATCTTTTTATTTGGTTTTTGAAGGCCTTATTTCTACGGGTAATGTACTACCTTTGTTTTAGTCAATCAAGGTAGCATGAAAGACAATGACATAAACAATGTAAATATAGCTCTGATAATAAAAATTCATAGGCCAAGTGGACTGTATTATTCTCTTGACCCTTGAAAACTGCTACAATTAGAGCCAAAATGGTATTTTACCACATCCACCAGGTATATACAATTCCTGAAGTTTGTAATATTAAGTAGGAAATGTTAAAATGTCCAAAGGAGGATTATAATGTTGGGGGAAAAAAACCTAAAAAATTGCAAACACAGTCTGTGATCTTGTATTAATTAGCGAATGATTCTTAATGTGATCAGTTTCTAATTTTACAGAGGCTTTAAAATTCACATATAAGTACAGTAAAATTTTGCTTGCATTAACTTGCTCATTCATTATTGATGGGGCCTATCAAAATCATAGCCATAAAATAATATGTATGTATACATTCTTTAGACCAACTAAGTGGTAGGCATTCTTAAAGGACACACACACACACATACAGTAGCTTCCAAATGATCAATTTATATTCTTTTTATCCATCAAGAAAAATCTCTGGGAATTATTGAATTTTTTTAATATGCATGGTGGATGACACAACTTTTCTTTTGGATAGTCATAATTCTATTTTGTGATGCCTTAACATAATCTTGGCAGTAGAAATGTCTTCCAGGTGCAACCACATGGAGCAGATGGCCCTGAGTATCTCTGCTGGGGGTAAGTCTCGGCTCCCAGCATGTGTCACCCATTCCTGGAAGCAAAGCACCAGGTGTTTCACAAGCTCCATTTGTATTCCACACACACCTCATGCTCTTTTACTTCCAAACTTGCACAGAACTGCTTCCCAGTTTTCTATCGATAATGTGTGTTAATTCTTCAGATTAAGAAGAAAAGGAAAAAGTTTGTGGGTGGGAATGACTAAAGGGTAAATATTGCTCAAAGACAGTACTGATTGGAATAGGATTGCAGAAATTTCCACCAGTTTAACCTACAACTGATAGGGGTATGTGGGAAGTTTTTAAGGGAAAAATATTAAAGAAAAAAAGTTTATTATTTCCTGCTACTTTTCCCAGTACTCATCCAACAGCTGTGTTCATAAAAATAATGTCACTAACAAGTCAATTGAACAGAAGTTATAAATAACTTCATCCCACAAGGGAAGCTACAGATGAGGCACAAACTTTTGACAAACAATAACCTCATTTTATAAAATACATGAAAATTGTAAGGGTGTGGCACTATTTCTCTACCTATTAAATTATTGAAACTTAAAAATAATTATGCCCAACACTTTTATGTACTAGCATAAATTCACACAAATATTTAAGACTAGAGAACATATCCAAACATTTTGATAATGTCTCCTACCATTTGCCAAGATTTCCAGCTTGTTGGAATGTACATTTAAGAAATATTTACAGGGCCTCCCAAGTTGCGCAGTGATTTAGCGCTGGTTTGCGAAGCTGCCTGCAGCCTCTGCAGCGCCGGTTGGATCCCCGGCTGCTCCCCGGCCACCGGAGGAGGGTCCCGCATGGCGCGCAGACCTCTCCTGCCGCCCGCTGCTCCCCTCAGCAGTGTACTTCAGTCCTTTGCCTGCTCTGCTCCCCGCTCTGGCTCTGGTGAATTCTCTCACCCTCCTGTGCTTCTGACTGTACCCAGTGCTTGTATAAATAAATAAAAATAAATCTTAAAAAAAAAGAGAAATATTTACAGAATAATGACAATGTGCATTAAGATAGTCAATGCAAGTTATATTAATATTAAATTGGAAAAAAACAAAGCCTGTATGTACAGTAAGAAAACAGTTAAGTATGTTGTAGATACAAACTTTATAGAATATAATACTCCTAAAATAATTCATTAACATAATATGGCAATGTGGAAATATACTGATTAAATAATGTTACATAACAATTTACCTCTTTATTATGCTGACATTAGTGCAAAATTATTAAGTAAAACTTGGGTAAATGAAAGCAGTTTGGTTACTAGAGAAATGTGAATATGGGTATTTTTCTTCATTACTTTTATTATAGTATTATTTAGTATTTTAAACTTCATGATACTAATATCCTTTTCTCAGAAAACCATAGTCCGGCCTTCAACAACTCAATGCAGTTAAAACCTTCCTGATTGTCACTAAAATTCAATAGTGTAACCAAAGCAGCAGATAAAATGAGGAGTTCTGTTCTTTAAGGAAAACTGCCTATCTCCTAGAACCCATGATTTCAGTAATAATTTCATGTTAGAATGCTAACCTCAGTCGTTAAACTGAAATAAAATAACTCAGGCAATAAGCACGATTTAAAACTCAATTTGGCTTAGCTTCTTGGGAGGCTTCACTATGGACTTTCTTATTGACTCTGGCAACTTCCCAGATTTCAAAGTATCATTAAAAAATCTAAGAAAAAAACTATGCATGTCAGGCATAACTTTGTTAAAATTAAGGTGAAATCCCAACTGGCCCCACTGTCTTATTGAATTTGTCACATTTTATAGGTAGTTGAGTTTCTTTACTAATTATCAATCTCTCCAAGGATGACAAGAATTACTTCATTGTCTAAGTAAACTGCTACAGTTGGTTACCTAAACATGACATTCTGTTTCCCAGAATTTCACTGCTAATATAAATTTTTATTTTGAAGATCTGGTTTTTTAAATCCCAGTGACCCTCAAAGGGTTCCTCCATTTTAAACCATCACCCAGTTCCCACCACCATCACATCTCACCCCGAATCTCAGTCTTCTAACTGATCACTTCATGTAAACTACTTCCCCCTTCAATCTGTTTTACCTGGCAACCAATGTGATATTTTTAAAACACAATTTGTATCATATTACCTTCAGCCTCTATGCTCTACCCTTCCATCCACCTTTCCTCTTAAAATACTTCAATGATCCTCCATTTTTAAAACGACTTCCCAGTTCTTGCTGAGCTCATCCCTACCTACTTCTCCAACTCCCAACTCCATCTGTCATTCTCAACTTCTTCATCATGCTTATCACCAGCTTATAAATTTGTGCACTTATTTGATTAATGCCTTATTCTCCATTATCTTTCAAGCTCCATTAAAACAGAAACCACATTAGATTTTCTCATCATGATATCATCAGTGCTCAACTGAGTTCTGCTCATAAAGTAGACACTCTTGAATGAATAAAAGCCAAGAAAATATTACATTTTTCTCTGTTTCTTCACATTTACTCACTGTTTCCACCCCCCGCCCCCAAAGAATAAAAGTGAAGTTCTTGTTATTGACCTACCAGATTCTGGGCATTGTGTCAAGGTTATTTTAAATGGTAGATAATTGGCATTCTTTGTCCTCATGAGCTATCTGACATGTAGTAGACTCTCAGTAAATGTTACTGAGCAACAGACGTGTCTATATGTTTGGTTAGCACACCATTTGGACAGGGTAAAATGCAAACATCTCTGTTTACTGTATTTCAGTTAGATGAAGGAACTAGTCTAAAAACTAGAAATAGTCCCTTTGCTTCTAATCTTCCAAGCACTCTTGGGAAATTTATATTTTCCTGGACACTGCATGACTAGGACACAATACCTTCCCTCAAGGATCTGTCAGACAACCTCTGCAACTTCCCTATAGCCCTGGTGAAATCTTCCAAAATAGTACAAAATTTCAAACATGAAATGCTTTCTCTGCCAGTGTATTCTAACACAAATGTCTTTAGGTTTTACAAAGAGTTTAATAACCTTCGTTTCTATGATGAGAAGATTGTTTAAACAATCTGTAAGTCTGTTCAATGACCTGAATATATCTGTCTGTCTGTCTACCTGTTTCATTGCAACTTTAAAGCAAAATTTTAGTATCGCTTTCTATCACCCTTTTTAGATTATCACAAAACCCTTCAAAAAGAAAGAGGCATGCAGCCATAGTGGGAACAGATAGCTCTCAACGGTGCTTGGGTCCACTTAAGGTTATTACAAATGTGTAACACAGAGCAGAACACCTTATTTGAAGACCTTCACTTCTGAGTCACTCCATAGCCTTCAGAAAAGGCAAGATACCTTGAAATACCAGGAAAGAGAATGGCAACTTCAGATTTGAAGAAATAGTAATAGGAGTCCAAAAGTAGACACTCTTGAATGAATAAAAGCCAAGAAAATATTACTTTTTCTCTGTTCCTTCATATTTACTCAGTGTTTCCACCCCCCACCAAAGAATAAAAGTGAAGTTCTTGTTATTGACCTACCAGATTTTGGGCATTGTATCAAGGTTATTTTAAATGGTAGATAATTGGCATAAATCAGGCTTGAAATAGATGAAGCATCTAAAAGTTTAAGAATGAACAACTCTAAGAGATGTTTCTTTAAGTATAAAATGGAGTAAGAATAATTGTGCTTTCTTTAAGAGTTGTCATAAATATTTGAAAAGTGCCTTAATCTGATGTTGAAAAGGTGTTATCAAAGAAAAAGGTGTGTGTGGGTGTGTAGAGTGTGGGTGTGTGGTATGTGGGTATGTGTGTGGGTGTGTGTTGGTTATTCTTAACAAGCATCTAGTCACAGCTTTTCAAGAAAGTGGGATTTCAAAGGGATTTTATTTTCAAAGCTAATTTTAAAAGTGAGAAGAGGTTTGCATGATTATGTTTTTTTATATAACATTCCTTGAGCTATTTATCAAGGCATAGAATTGAAGAAACATGATAACAGCTGGTACTGGCTAGGAATTACTGAACTTAATTAAAAATTAGATGTAGATACCGGCAGCTTTGGTTTCACAAGATACTTGTCCTTCTCACTGAGGGGAATTTAAATTCCACTTAGTACAATCAGTACACAGATACATGGAATTGTGTTGTAAGCAGATTCTCCTCAGGGAGAGAAGACCATCTACAGCCAACTGGAAAAACAGATGAAGACCTATTACTATCTTTATGTAGATTATTTAAGTTGTTTTGGTTTTGACTGTGTCAAAAATATGTGTTCATTTTTATAGTCAGATGATTAAGAAAAGAATAAGAAATAAATAAGACCAATACCAAGCTACAAACCACTGTTAAAATGTCAATGTATTTCCTTCCTGTTTTAGATATGTATGCATGTTGTGTATTTATGTATATGTATTATGCATTTCTTTATGAATATATGTATATATATATTTATATATATATGTTTATATTTAATTCGCCTAGTAAAGTTGTGATTATTTTCGTATTATTTAGTTTTTGGGTAAGGGTTAGATTTAGGATTGGGTCTATGGGTTAGATTCAAGGTGAGGGGCATTGATGTAAAGATGTTATTGCTATAAAACATGTTTTAACTGCATATTACTTAATTACATAGTTATTCTGTTTCAAACCATTCCCTCACCCACAGAGTAATATTTAGATGGTTTTCAGGTCTGTACTTTTTCCACTTATACATAGTTAGGGTTCTAATTATTTAGCTAAATCTCTAAAATTAGACTTTTGGGGTTAAATGTTTAAATATCAAGGAGGTTTTTTATACATGTATTCCAAAATCGTTTATAGGACATTAAACTTACATAAAAGTATAAAGTGTCTATTTCATCACAAACTAAATGTAACCCAATATGAAAGACTTCATGTGCCAATTTCATAAAAAATTAAAAATTCTCATAGTTTAGTATATTTTTTATCATTAAAGGAGATTACATGATTTTGTACAATATATTATTTTTGGAAAATATCTTTTCAAGTATCATTGCTTATTTTTAATATAGATGTTAATGTTTTTTATTGATCCATAAATATACTAGATATTATATGTACATATTAATAAATTAAACTTTTGAAATAGCTTCCAAACTTTCACTTCTCTTTTAATTTTGGTTAGAGTGAAATTGTTACTGAAAACTTGCTATCTGATGCACACTATTCTGAGTCCTGGTGATACAGAAAGGAAGAAAACAGTAAAATAGTTGGCCTTTGTGAAACTTGAACAAAATAGTCAAATATCTTAGCCTTAATGAAACTAGTATTCCAGTTGAAGGAGAATTATAGTGAATAGATAAAAATTAATTGATATTGTTAGAAGGTGATGCTATGGATAAAAGTGACAGAGGTGATAAAACATGTTAGTGATGAGTATAGCAATTTGCAATAGGGCATGCAGTCAGGGTGATGACTTTGAACAAAAACTTGAAGGATGTTTGAGTTTAGTCAAGTAGAAGAAATGGCAAGTGTGAAATCTACAGTTTACATATAGCCATCATGTTTAAGAAACAGTTAAAAAATTAGTAAGGCTAGAATCAATCAAATTTGGGATGCTATCAGACAGTTTCTGGGCACTCAGATTGTGAAGAACTTAGAGTACCATTGTTAGGCTTTGGCATTCACTTTGAATGAGACATGGATTGTTGGAAAATTTTACATAGGTAAGTGCCATGATTTGACTTATAGGGTCATTCTGGTGTCATTATGAGAATGAGTGGAAGCAGGTCCCCTGGTTAGGAGTCTACTGCAGTAATCCAAGATATAAAAGAAAGTGATAGTAACATAGAATAGTCAGACTCTAAATATAAAGCTATGACAGGATTGCCCAAGATAAAGTTTTGGAAGTGGGAAATGAGTCAATTATGAATGTAAAAGTTTGGCTAAGCAAAGGATGGAGAAGTATGGAGTTGTCACAAATTGGATGGGAATTATTTCAAAGGGCTGATTTAGGGGAACAATACAAGAACTTCGTTTTGGTCATGTTGAATTCACGGTATATTAAACATCCATGAGGGTGACAAGTTGCCAACTGGAAAAAAGGTGAATTTAAGAGAGAAGTCAGTTACAGATACTCATTTAAAAGTCATCAGCTTGTAAGTGATATTTGAAGTCATGAGCTGAGATGAGTCACTAAGGGAGTGATTATAGATTAGAAAAGAAGAGCAAAGTCTTAGCTCTGGGAAATATCAAGCAGTAGAATATTCTGAAGTGATTATTGGGAAGAAGTGGAGCTAAAAGTCTCCTGAAAATAAATAGAGGACAATATGAAGAGGAAAAAATAACCAGTATTATCAAATACTATTGATAGATTGGGTAATGTGCAAAGTGAGAGTTGATTGTAACATGACTATAACAACATAGAAGTTATAGATCACCTTGCAAAGAAGAATTTGAGAGTGTTGGAATAGATTTAAGAAAAAAAATGGGAGGATAGTAGTTTAGAGACAGGAAATAAAGATAGTATTTGTGTTGAGCTTTGGTTTGCTGCAAAAGAGAACAGAGGTAGCTATGAGAAAAGGATTTCTTTCTGATAGGATAAATATGGCTTGCTCATATGTTGACAAGAAAGACCTTAAGAGGGGAAATATTTCAAATGGAGATTTAATTGAGTAATGCATTTCATTAGTAAGAAATGTTGGCATGTACTACACAAATGGCAAATTTGTGTAGAATATGGAGGTTTATTCACAGTGACATGAGGGGAGACAGACAATATGGGTATAGATATTGGTCTGATCATTGGATGTGGTGGTGGAAACTTGGAAGTTTTCTTGTGATTAGCTTCTGTTTTCAAAGTAAAAGATATTTTTCCTAGTAAAAAAATCATATAAATTATATAGTCTGTCTTAGTAAAATAGAAGACAAGTTCATTATCTAAAAGTAACACTTATTTTTTCATAAGGGCCAAACTATTGAGTCTTCTCTTTTGGTGATTTCTTTCATTGCTCATTAGCTTAGGAGCACATTCCTACATTGGAATCACTTAAAATACTAGTACTTTCTTCAAGATTTTTAATGTTCAATTTTTATACTGTAGCTAACATTTTTTAATTTTAAGGGAATAATCATCGAAA